>NC_056728.1:1389235058-1389535058 GCF_019279795.1 Protopterus annectens
TCCAAGTTGGCATTCAGGAAAATTATTTTTTGTGAGGGTATTAGCCTTGATTTCTTTTTGTTGACTGTGTACCCCAGAGCATTCAACAACATTATTACAAAAGCCAGATTTTTCAGAAGTATGTGCTTGCTGTCCGCTTGGATCAGGCAGTCGTCCAAATATGGGTATATTTGTATCCCTTGAAGTCTGCAGTAGGCAATTACTGATGCCAGGCATTTAGTGAATACTCTGGGCGCAGTAGTTAAGCCAAAGGGCAATGCAGAGAATTGATAATGGGTTGAACCTGCAAGAAATCGGAGGTATCTTCTGCAATTTTGTCTGATTGGGACATGCAGGTATGCCTCCTTGAGGTCCAATGTTACCAGCCAAGACTCCTTGCCCAGCATGGGAAGAAGCTGCTGTAATGTGAGCATCTTGAATTTTGGCACAAGTAAAAATGTGTTTAGGATGGATAGGTCCAAAATAGGTCTCCAATCTTTTCCCTTCCTTGGTACCAGGAATAGTCTGGAATAAAAACCTTGACCTTGTTCTTGAGTAGGTACCTCTTGAATAGCTTTCATGTCCATGAGATCTGAAATTTGTCTTTGTGCCTCTGCCCTTTGATTGTGTGGCAGGTTTGGTATGCCTCTCTTTTGTGGAAGGGTGTGGAAATGGAATCTGTAGCCTCTGTTTATAATGTCCAGGATCCATTTGTCTTTTGTGACAATATGCCAATTTTTCGAAAATAATGCCAGTTTTCCGCCTAAGGGTGCTGCCATTTGAGCCTTGCTTGGCATGCAAAGGGGAAAGTCATTGGGTTTGCTTTCTGAATGGCTGTGAACTATCCTCACCACCTCTTTGTGTAGGAGCTTGCCATTGTCTGCCTCTAAACGATCCTTGAGCTTGGCCCCTGCCCCTCAGGCGCCTGTATCTACCTCTTTGGGGTCTGTCCGTGGCTGGAAAGGACCAATTTTTGGAAGGCCAATTTCTACTGAAACGGAGGTTGTACCTGTAGAAAATCTTTCACTGTTTGCATTGATTTAGCCTTTTCCTCCATTTTCTTTAATACTTCCTCAGCTTTAACACCAAATAATACATCTTTTTGTAGAGGGGCATCTAGTAATTTAGCTTTGACATGATCTGGTAAGGTTTGCTCCTTGAGCCAGGCATGTCTACGTATGACTGATCCTGCAACAGCAGCTCTACATGAGGCCTCTAGAGCATCAAAACCACATTGCAAGGTATGTTTACCCACTTGTTCTGCACTATGCATCAAATCCTGCAACTCCTTCAAGTCTGGTTGTTCAGGTTCTGACATTTTGCTTCTCAACTGTGATAACAGAAACTGTTGGTACTTTAACATATGGAACTGGCAGTTTAATGCCCTCAAGGTTATGGTGGCCGAGGTGTATACCTTTTTTCCCCACCTTTCTAAAGCTCTGGAATCTCTCTCCGAAGGTAATGGATTTTTAGCAGTGGAGGCCTTAATTCCTTTGGGGCCCTGTGAGATAGTTTCTGGGTCAGCTGCATGGCTTTTGTATAAGAATTGGTGTGAGTCAGGAACCCGGTAGTACCTGTCAGACTTGGGGTTGGAGGTAGAGAGTCTGGGTTAAGGCAGGCCTCCGAATACACATCCTCTAGTATGTCTAAGAGGGGAGGTATAGCCAGAGGCCTGTGCTGAGGGAGCAAGAGAAAATCCCTAAGCCTTTTCTTGGAGTCTGAGTACTCTTGGCCTTCCCAGTGGAAGTGTTCTCTCAAGGTATGCAAGGTTTAACCAAAAGCGTAATCCTCAGGAGGGAGACAGAGGGAATGGACTCCTCTGCATCAGAATCTTCAAAAGGGGAGTAAGAATGTTCCTGTTCATCAGAGTGCTCTGAAATAATGGAGGCCTGGTCCGAGGAGGGGGATTCTTCCTCCACTCTGGGCCTTTTGTCCGGGGGGGGGGGGGTTGTGAACCCCTGATAAGAGTAATTAAATCCTCAGCCATTTTAAGCATCTGTTTTTTAGGCATGGGGCCTGGAGAAGGGCCCTGAATAGCTTGTCTCTTAGAATGCAAGGCTGCTTTAGACTTAGTGAAAGCCTTGATGGAAAAAGAAGAGGAAGGTCTGAAGACACCTTGAGAGGAGGCAGACCTGTCTACAGTCTGAGTTTCACCGCCTAGAGTGGCTTTGGTATCTGTAGTCGGGTGTGAGGAGCCTGCGACCTCGGGCACAGGAGACACTGCCAATGAAGTGTCGTCGGTAGGCAGGGGCTGCGTAGGCGCCTCGCTGAGAACCGGACCACCTGTAGTCGGCTTTGGCATGGTGTCGGTAGAGGCCGCGGACCTCGTGTGTCGGTCCTTATCTTTGCGTCTTTTAGTCAAAACTGGAGTCGGAGTATCCGACGACATAATGTAGTTAAATTTTTTGCCAAAATAGTGCTGGGCGAACTCCGTCCGACGCTTAATGTTGCGTTTGTTGAATGTAGCACAAAAACGACAGACCGATATGTCGTGGTCTGGGCCTAAGCAAGGAATGCAGAGGGAATGAAAATCCTTATGCTGTATTTGCTTCCCACATGAAATACAATTATTAACTTTGTCTGACATCGGTCTGAGGCAAAGAAAAGTTTCCCCAACGGGGTACTTAGCTTTCAAGAAGACTTCGGTTGCAAAATTTTCGTAATTTCAGGAGCTGGCCGACTGGCACTTGCGAACTGCTTCTGCTTCGGGCACCACGCGGCAAGAAAGACTGAAGAAAATGGCGTCGGCTGGTTCTTTTGTACCCCTGTCGCACTGACGTCAGGGAAGAAGCAACGACAACTGACGCCGGACCTAGACTTTGGAATTCGGCCGACCGAGGACCCGTCTGACAGCAGGAGAACCCATCTGTTATGACTGCAGCTGTATGCACGATGAACATCGGATGCAATGACTTATCCACTTTGAAACTGTCTGCTTTGAAATAGCCTTTCCTTCTGATCCTGCAGCATATGACGCTAGTAATTACTCAGTTTTTCTTAGAGCTTTAGTCCTGCTCAAGTAGAATCTTAGCTGTCTGTGTACGTCCAAGGAATGCAGAATTCTCTCTCCTTTGTTCTGCGGATTTGGACAAAAAGTTGGCAGATGAACTGTTTGGTTAAGAGCCACACTGGAAACAACCTTAGGCATAAAAGTAGGATTTGTCCTCAGACACCCTGTCTGGGTAAAATATGATAAAAGGCTCTATAGCCATGAGGGCCTGTAGCTCTGAAACTCTTCTTGCTGAAGTAATTGCTAGTAGCAGAGCTGTCTTCCATGATAAGAACTTTATATCAGCGGAAGCAGCTGGTTCAAATGGAGGCAGGGTGAGCTTTTCCAATACATAATTGAGGTCCCATGCAGGTAATGGTGATCTTCTAGGAGGCCTTAAATTTTTGGCTCCTTTAAGATACTGCTTTAGTAAAGGATGAGAAAAGATTGGTGGCTCTGTATTGTAATGAGCCGAAATGGCAGAGGCATGGATTTTGATTAATGAGAAAGACAGGTCTTTGTCAAGCATCTCAGTTAAATATTGTAATATCTGAGGAATATGCGGTTCTGCTGCATCAGTTTCTTGTGCTTGATTCCAAGCACAGAATCTCTTCCATTTGTCAGCATAAGATTTTCTAGTACTAGGCCTTCTGGCTTCCAAAATGATATCCATCACAGCTTTACTGAGAGGTGCCATCTCTGTATGATTACAGGATTAGCCATGCTGCCAGGTTCAGAGTCTGTAGTTGATTGTGCAGGATCTGATTGTTTTGCTGGGACAGTAGTTGTGGTTTTTGAGGCAAGGTCCAAGATGGGTATTGAGACAAGTTCCTTAGGATTGGGTACCAGTATTGTCGGGGCCAGTCCGGGGCAATTAATATCTTCTTTGGTTTCTCTTGTCTGACTTTTAGGAGGACCTTGGGTAAAGAAGAGGCAGAGGAGGAAAGGCGTACACAGATAGGTTTTTCCAACTGAAGGTTTTTCCAACTGAAGGATAAGGCGTCCACTTTCCATGCTTGTCTGTGATAAGTCCTTGTGCAGAATCTTTTCAGTTGATAATTTTGAGGAGAGGCAAATAGGTCTATGTCTGGGCTCCCCCATTTCTCTGCTATCATGCTGAAGACTTGTGGATTTAGTTTCCACTCATGAGGATCCATAAGGTTTCTGCTTAAGTCGTCTGCCAGAGTGTTTTGTTTTCCTGGCAGGAATTGAGCTTGCATATTTATTCGGTAGGTCACAGCTGTGTCCCACAGTGCCATGACTATTCTGCAAAGGGGGTATGAGTGCGTGCCCCCTTGCTTGTTTATATACCACGACTGTGGCATTGTCCATCTATCAGTAGTTGTCCTGGATGAAGCAAGTTCTTGAAGGCTGTTAGGGCATTTTGAACAGCTAGCATCTCTTTCTGGTTGATATGCAGGTGCATTTGATTTGGTGCCCATATGCCCTGAATGCATCTTCCTGCCATGTGGGCCCCCCAGGCATAATCTGATGAGTCTGTTAAGGTTTGGCTAGCAGGGGGTAGAGTGGAGGGCCGTCCCATGTTTTGGTGACAGGCCTTTGCCCACCATAGAAACTCCCGTTGCAGGCAGGGGGTGAGAGGAATCATCGTTTCCAGACTGTGTGAATGTTGACTCCATAAACTTTTTAGGTACCATTGAAGTTTCCTCATATGCAGTCTTGCATATGGAATTAGTAGGATGCAGGATGCCATGAAGCTCAGAGCCTGCAGAATTTGTCTTGCAGAAGACTGTTTTTGTTGCCATCAGTTTGAAGTAAGTAGTCAGTTGCCTTTGTTTGTCTGGCGTGAGGTAAGCCATCTGGGCAGTTGTATTCAAGCTTGCACCCGGGAATGTTATCTTTTGAGAGGGTACCAGTTGTGAGTTCTTTTCGTTTACTGTGTTCCCTAGGCATGTTAGAAGCCTTTTCACAAACACCAGGTGTCGTAGAACAGTGTCCTTGTTCTCTGCTTGAATGACACGGTTGTCCAAGAAAGTATTCAAATATATCCTTAATCTGCAAAATGCAATTACTGGTGCCAGGCACTATGTAAAGACTCTGGCCGCAGTAGATAAGCCAAAGGGCAGTGCAGAGAATTGGTAATGCATTATGCCAGCCTTGAATCTGAGGTATCTTCTGCACAACTGTCTTACTGGGACATGCAGGTATGCCTCTTTTAGGTCTAAAGTCACCAGCCAAGCATTCTTGCCCAGCATGGCAGAGCTGTTGCAAAGTGAGCATTTTGAATTTTGGAATGTGCAGGTATGTGTTCAAAATCGATAAATCCAATATTGGCTGCCAGGCCTTGTCCTTTCTGGGTACCAAGAACAGTCTTGAGTAAAAACCTTGTCCTTTTTCCTGTTCTGGTACTGTCTGAATGGCCCTCATATCCATGAGGGATGTAACCTGTTTGTGCCTCTGTCCATTGTTTTTTTGGAAGATCTGGCCAACCATTTGTCATTGTCAGAGTGTGGAAATGGAATCTGTATCCCTGTGATACGATGTTTAGTACCCACTTGTCCTGCGTTATTAACTGCCAGTTTTGAGCAAAGAGTGCTAATTTTCCCCCTATGGGTGCTGCCAAAAGATAACTGCTTGGTGTAGGCAGAGAGAAGTCATTGGGATTGCTTTCTGTAGGTTTGCGCTTTATCTCCTCCAGATTTGGAAGTGGATGCGCCCCATTGCTTTGACCTGTATGAGCCTGGAGCCTGGTACGTGGAACGCTTAGAGCGTCTGGATTTGCCCCTTTGAGCACTGTCTGACACGGGAAAGGACCAATTTTTTGTAGGCCAGTGTCTACTGAATCTAGGTGGTTGCACTTGTAAGAAATCTTTAACAGTTTGCATAGACTTAGCTTTGTCTTCCATTTTCTTTAAAACCTCTTCTGCCTTAATACCAGAGAATCATGCTGTAAAGGTGCATCTAGCAATTTAGCTCTAACATGATCAGGCAAATCTTGTTCCTTTAACCAGGCATGCCTCCTAATCACAGATCCAGTAACTGCGGCCCTGCAGGAGGCCTCTAAAGAATCAAAACCACATTGCAAAGTATGCTTTCCAACTTGTTCAGCTGCATTGCAATAATTCCTGCAATTCCTTATTTTCTGCACATTCTGAAATCAACATCATTTTGTGTTTCAGCAATCCCATAACATGTTGTTGGTACTTAAGCATATGAAATTGACAGTTTAAGGCCCTGATTACCAAGGTTGCAGATGTATAAACCTTTTTTCCCCATCTGTCCAGTGCCCTTGAATCTCTGTCAGAGGGGGTAGGGTTTTTTGCTGTTGAGGCCTTAACTCCCTTTGGACCCTGTGAAACAGTTTCAGGATCAGCAGCAGGGTTTCTAAATAAAAATTTAGAAGAGTCAGGGACCCTGTAATACCTGTCAGGCCTACTGGGAGCCGGAGGCAAGGAGTCAGGGGTCAAGGCTTGACTCCGAAAACACATCCACAATGTCTAAAACGGGGGGAATGGCTAAAGGCTTGTGCTGAGGGAGAAGAAGAAAATCCCTGAGCCTCTTTTTGATTCTGAGAAGTCTTAACTCTCCCAGTGAAAATGCTCCCTCAAAGTATGCAAGGTTTCTCCAAAAGAATAATCCTCAGGAGGAGATGCAGATGGAATGGACTCCTCAGCATCAGAATCCTCATAGGGAGGTAAAGATAATTCCTGATCAGAAGAAATAGAAACCTGATCTGAAGATTCATAGTCAGTGTCTTGCCTAGGTCTCTTATCTGGAGTGGGATGGGTACACCCCTGATCAAGGCAAGAAGTCTTCAGCCATTTTGATCATCTGTTTTTTAGGCATAGAGGCCTGTGCACGTGGCTCAGGCGTCATTTTTTTAGTTTTAGAAGGTGTCTTTGCCTTTGGTTTTGCAGCTTTCGTCGGTTTGATATAAAAATGTTGAGGTCTGAATACACCCTCAGAAGCCGGTGCCTGCTCAGTGGCTCCGGACCCATCTGAGGGAGATACATCCGTCAGTCCAATACCTTGAGTATCTTGCGGCATGCCGGACTCCACTTGGGTGTTGGTAGAGGCCTGCGACTCGAAGGTAGTGGGTATCAGGGGCTGCGAAAGCGCCTCACTGAGTACCGGCAACTGGCTTAGGAGAAGCTTCGTCGTCTGTTTTGGATCTCTACTGCCTTTCTCTGTCCTTTTCTTTGCGTTTTTTATGTACTCCGGTAGTCGGATTGCTATCCGACGACATTTCTGGGTAGTTAAATCTGTTTCCAAAATACTTAGATGCAAAAATATACCGACGCTTAATAGCGCGTTGGTTAAATCTAGCACAAAACTGACAGCCAGGCACGTTGTGATCAGGGCCTAGGCAAAGAATACAGTATAAATAGAAATCCTTATGAGGTATTTGCTTCCCACAAGTAATACAATTATTAACTTTTTCTGACATCCATAAAACGCAAGAAAAAAGTTTCCCCAAATGGGGTACTTAGCTTTAGTGAAGACTTTGGTTCTGAAACTCAAAGTCGGCCGACCGGCACTTGTGAAAGGCTTCTGCTTCGGGCACTGCGAAGCAAGAAAGACTAAAGAAAATGGCGTCGGCTGCATGTTTTATACCCCTGACGACCTGACGTCATGGAAGAGAAAACAGCAACCGACGCAGGACCCAAGACTTTGGAATTCAGGCCGACTGAGGGCAACCTGCCAGCGGATTACCCAAATGTAATGACTGCAACAGTGAAACACGAAGAACATTGACGTAATGGCGTTGGCTGCATGCTTTATACCCCAGAATACCTGACGTCATGAAAAATGAGACAGCAACCAACGCAGGACACAAGACTTTGATAATCAGGCCGACTGAGGGCTACTGCAAGCAGATGACCCAAATGTGATGACTCCCACAGTGAAACACGAAGAACATCCAGTTATTAGGTTTAGGGGACAATTACCTTTTCATATAGGGCCATGTAGGTTTGGAAAGTTTTTTCCCCTTAATAAATAAAATCATCATTTAAAAACTGCATTTTGTGTTTACTTGGGTTATCTTGGTCTAAAATGTATGTTTATTTGATTATCTGAATCATTTAAGTGCGACAAACATGCAAAAAAATAAGAAATCAGGAAGGGGGCAAATACTTCTCCCATTGCACTGTATTTGGCCTTTTGAGTATTGGTTCAACTCCATAACGTTCCTTCCACATGCACCGGGAGACAAAAATCAATGAGCTCATCGATGGGAGTTGTCACCCATGAAGTAGATAGGCCAGCTCCAAAGGCTTCCAGAAATACTGACTCCTCAGATGACAGGTTGCTGGGGGTGGGATCCAACCACCTAGCTTTGTCAGGATCTCAAGGATGTTACCACATGAGCAGTCTTCTGGAAGTGATCGTGGGGACCCTTCACCTTCAATGAAGTCCGTATCCTCAGTGACGGACTCTTGTGGAGAGTCCAAGTGCCTCCTTTTGCACTTTCGCTTCCTAAGGACTTCCTTGGTGGGGTGTTCCGGGGAAGTGTAAAAAAAAAACAGGAAACCCTGCTGGGTAGACCGGAGGTCTCGAGCTGGCTGTCCCTGTGGCATCAAATGATGAGGCTCCAAGCACAGACACATCTGGGAGCTGGATTGGAGATCCGAGGGGGCTGACTCCGTCAGTCCTGTCTGAGCAGAGAATACCCTCTTCATAACCTCGAAGGCAGATCACCCCAGAGAAGGAAAAGCCCTCAGCACACGAAGGGAGTCTTCTGGACTGCTACCCTCTCCCACCCTGAAAGAAATCTCCTGAGAAAAAAGGCACAGCAGAAAGTACAGTTTTGTACCTACCATAAATGTAGATGTTAGAGTGTATACCCTACTGCAGTCATCACACTTGGGTTATCCTGTCGTCAGGCGGTCCCGCAGTCGGACTGAATTCCAAAGTCTTGGTCCGGTGTCGGTTGCTGTCGCTTCTTCCCTGACGTCAGTGTGCCAGGGGTATACAAGAGGCATCCGACACCATTTTATTCAGTTTTTCTTGCCCCAGATGTCAGGTGCCCCCCCCAAAAGGTGGTCAGTAGATAGTACCAATAATAAAAGTTTAGCCCAAACAAAACATCCCTCCAGCTATAAGCAAATACACCACAAAGGTTGTATCAGATTTTAAGGTATTGAAAGGTTTTAGTTAGGTCAGAGGGGATGGAGGGAGGGTAACCTGGACTGCAGCAGGGTATACACTCGAACATCTACATTTATGGTAGGTACAAAACTGTACTATGTTCATCGTGTTACCCTGCTGCAGTCATCACACTTGGGTAGAATCCCAAAGCCAAGGATGGGAGGTGGAGTCAAACAGGGTTAGAGGAGGATAGAAGGCCCTGCAAAACTGCAGTGGCGAAGCCAGCTCTAGTCTTAGAGTAAAGTGGCAAGTGATAGTGTTTAGTGAAGGTGTGTACTGAACTCCAAGTTGCAGCTTCCAGAATATCCTTGGTTGGCACCCCCCCTGAGGAAGGCTGTAGATGTAGCTGCTGCCCTGGTAGAGTGGGGCCTTATGCTAGCAGCTGCCCTGGTAGAGTGGGGCCTTATGCTAGCAGGAACTGGCTTTCCATGGTGGGTGTAGCAAAAACATATGCAGTGTCCTATCCATTTGGAAATGGTCTGTTTTGAGATAGCCTTTCCTTGTGATGCTGTAGCATAGGATACAAAAAGCTGGTCAGATTTTCTGAAAACCTTAGTTTTATCCAAGTAGTAACGTAGCTGCCTGTGAATGTCCAAGGAGTGCAGAAGTCTTTCTCCTTTGTTCTGTGGATTTGGAAAGAAGGTGGGTAAATGGATGGTTTGATTTAGAGCCACACTGGATACCACCTTAGGCATAAAGGAGGGGTTAGTTCGTAGAGAAACTCTGTCTTGATGAAAAATGAGGAAAGGCTCTACTGCCATTAGTGCCTGAAGCTCTGAGACTCTTCTGGCTGAAGTAATTGCTAGCAACAGGGCAGTCTTCCATGATATAAACTTTAAGTCAGCTGAGAAAGCTGGTTCAAAACGAGGTAGCGTAAGTTTTTCCAGAACAAAATTGAGGTCCCAAGTTGGTATTGGTACTCTCCTGGGAGGCCTAATGTTTTTGGCCCCTCTGAGAAACTGCCTTAGAAGTGGATGTGAAAATAAGGGAGGATCCATGTTGTAGTGAGCTGAAATAGCTGAGGCGTGGATTTTAATAGATGAAAAAGAAAGCCCTTTGTGTAACATCTCAGTTAAATATTGTAGAATCTGAGGTATGTCTGGCTGAAGGGTATTTTGGCCTTTAGCTTGGTTCAAGGCACAAAACCTTTTCCATTTGTCTGAGTAGGCTTTCCTGGTGCTGGGCCTCCTGGCTTCCAGAATAACATCCATAACAGCTTGTGAAAGAGGAGCTGGCTGGTTGCTTAGGTGATTTGCCATGCAGCCAAATTTAAGGTTTGGAGCTGGCTGTGTAGAATATGACTGTCTTGCTGTGTGAGCAGATGAGTAATTTGTGGTAAAATCCATGGTGGGCCCTGGGCCATATTCCTTAATAGTGGGTACCAGTGCTGGCGTGGCCAGTCTGGGGCAATGAGTATCATTCGGGATCTCTCCATCCTGACTTTCAGCAGCACCTTTGTGAGAAGGGGCAATGGAGGGAAGGCATATACAGCCAGCTTTTTCCAACTGAATGAGAGTGCGTCCACTTTCCAAGCTTGACGGTGAAATGTCCTTGTACAAAATTTTGTTAGCTGATAGTTTTGGGGGCTGGCAAACAGGTCTATGCCTGGGTGCCCCCATTTTTGAGTTATCATTGCAAATACTTGTGGATCCAGTTTCCACTCGTGGGGATCCATGATGTTTCTGCTTAGGTCGTCTGCCAATGTGTTCTTTTTTCCTGGCAGGAATTGAGCTTGTAATTGAACTTGGTAAGCCAGTGCTGTGTTCCACAAGGTCATTGCTTGCCTGCATAGAGGATAGGAGAGTGTACCCCCTTGTTTGTTTATGTACCACATTACTGTGGTGTTGTCTGTCCTTATTGTAAGCTGTCCTGGATGTAAGAGGTCCTTGAAGGCTGTCAGGGCATTCTGTACAGCTAACATTTATTTTTGATTGATGTGCAGATTCCTTTGATCTGCAGTCCATATGCCTTGAACGCACCGTCCTGTCATGTGTGCCCCCCAGGCATAGTCCAATGCATCTGTTGTCATAGTTTGCCTGGCTGGGGGTAAGGTGAAAGGCTGACCCTTGTTGAGCTAACATGCCTGTGACCACCATAGAAACTCCTGTTGAAGGCAGGGAATGAGAGGCATCATCGTGTCCAAGCTGTGGCTGTGTTGAGTCCATACGCTTTTTAGGTACCATTGTAATTTCCTCATATGCAGTTTTGCAAATGGTATTAGTAGTATGCAAGATGCCATGAAGCCCAAGGCCTGCAGAATTTTTCTTGCAGGGAGTTGGGTCTTTGTTGCCATTGTTTTGAAGTATTGAGTTAGTTGTAGTTGTTTGGCTGGCATCAGATAAGCCATCTGGGCCGTTGTATTCAAGCCGGCACCCAGGAATGTCATTCTGTGAGGGCACTAGTTTTGATTTCTTTTCATTTACTGTGTACCCTAGGCAACTTAGGTGTTTTACAAAAGCCAGATGTTGTAAGAGAATGTCCTTGCTTTCTGCTTAGATGAGGCAGTCGTCCAGGTATGAATATATTTGAATTCCTCTGTCTGCAGTATGCAATTACTGGTGCCAGGCATTTTGTGAAGACCCTGGGCGCAGTAAATAAGCCAAAGGGCAGTGCAGAGAATTGGTAATGGGTTGAACCTGCAATGAAACAGAGGTATCTTCTGCAATTTTGTCTGATAGGGACATGCAGGTATGCCTCCTTGAGGTCCAACGTTACTAGCCATGCTTTCTTGCCCAACATGGGAAGAAGCTGCTGTATTGTTAGCATCTTGAATTTGGGTACTTGCAAGGTGTTTAGAATTGAAAAGTCCAGAATGGGTCTCCACGCATTGTCCTTTCTGGGGACTAGAAAGAGCCTCGAGTAAAATCCTTGGCCTTGCTCCTGTGTAGGTACCAGTTGAATGGCTCTCATGTCCATGAGAGCTGTAATTTGTTTTTGTGCCTCTGCCCATTGATTTTGTGGCAGGTTTGGCATTCCTTTTATCCTTGGCAAGGTGTGGAAATGGAATCTGTATCCTTGTGAGATAATGTCTAGGACCCATTTGTTCTTTGTGATGATGCACCAGTTGTCTGTAAAAAGTGCTAATTTTCCTCCCAAGGGAGCTGCCAAGAGAGTTTTGCTTGGCAGTTTGAGGTTTAAGTCATTGTGTTTGCCTTCTAGTAGTTTGGGACCTGTCTTCTCCTCCCTTCTGTGTTGCAGTGTCCCACTGTCGAGGTTTGTAAGGGATTTGTGCTTGTCCTCTGCCCCTTGGGTGCCTGTATTTACCCCTCTGTGGTCTGTCAGAAGCTGGAAAGGACCAATTTCTTGTTGGCCAATTTCTGCTGAAGCGTGGGGGCTGTACCTGTAAGAAATCTTTGACAGTCTGCATAGATTTTGCCTTATCCTCCATTTTCTTTAAAACCTCTTCTGCTTTAACCCCAAATAGGACATCCTGCTGTAAGGGTGCATCTAGTAACTTTGCTTTAACATGATCAGGCAGAGTTTGTTCCTTTAGCCAAGCATGCCTACGTATAACAGACCCAGTAACAGCTGCTCTACAGGAAGCTTCCAAGGAATCAAATCCACATTGTAAAGTATGTTTGCCCACCTGTTCAGCTGCATGCAACAGATCCTGCATTTCCTTGAATTCAGACTGTTGAGGGTGCGTGCTCATCTTTTGTTTTATTTGAGACATTAGGAATAGCTGGTATTTAAGCATGTGAAATTGACAATTTAGTGCTCTCATAGCTAGAGTAGCTGAGGTGTAAACCTTCTTCCCCCACCTATCTAGTGCTCTGGAGTCCCTTTCAGAGGGTACAGGATTTTTAGCCATAGAAGCCTTAGCCCCTTTGGGACCCTGGGAGATAGTCTCTGGATCAGCAAAGTACAGTTTTGTACCTACCATAAATGTAGATGTCCGAGAGGAATGCATCTGCAGTCTTTACAAATGGGTTGTCCTGTCGTCAGGCAGCCCCTCGGTCGGCCGGATTCCAAAGTCCGGGTCTGGCTTCGGCTGGTGTCACACTTCACCCAACGTCATTGCGGCAGTCATTCGGGTATAAAGGCATCAGCCGACACCATTTTCCTCAGTGTTTCTTGCCCCAGATGCCAGGTGCCCTCTTGGATGGCTAAATTTGGATAAATGCCAAAGTTTCCAAATAGTAGAGAGCAAACACACAAAATAAGCATGTATGTACATATATACAAACAAATACACCATAATAGATCCCCCCCATGCTAGCTGAAGATTGGTAAGTACCCTAGGAGTACCTCAGAGGGGAAGGAGGGTGGGTAATCCTGACTGCAGATGCATTCCTCTCGGACATCTACATTTATGGTAGGTACAAAACTGTACTATGTCCTTCAAGGATGCATCTGCAGTCTTTACAAATGGGTAGAATACCATAGCTAAACTAGGGTAGGAGGAAATGAGAATAGATTATGGTGTAGTCAGGATCCCTTGCAAAACAGCAGTGGCAAAACCAGCACGGGATCTAGAGTATAGAGGTAAGTTATAATGCTTGGCAAATGTATGCACGGAGGTCCAAGTAGCAGCCTCTATAATGTCCTTGGTAGCCACTCCTCGTAAGAAAGCTGTGGTAGTGGCTGTAGCCCTTGTGGAGTGAGGCCTGATGTTCTCTGGAGTTTTCTTTCCATGGTAGGAGTAACAAAATCTAATGCAATTTCCTATCCATTTGGAGATTGTCTGTTTAGAAATTGGTTTTCCTTCCTTTCCAGTGGCATATGCTACCAGAAGCTGGTCAGTTTTTCTATTGTTTTTTGTCCTGTCCAGGTAGTAGCGTAATTGTCTGTGTACATCCAAGGTATGTAAGAGCTTTTCTCCCCTGTTCTGTGGATTGGGGAAGAATGTAGGAAGGTGGATAGCCTGATTTAAAGAGACTCTGGATACCACCTTAGGCATAAATGTAGGATTTGTTCTCATGGACACTCTATCTTGATGGAAGATCAGGAAGGGTTGTACTGCCATTAATGCCTGTAGTTCAGAGACCCTTCTTGCTGAAGTTATTGCCAGCAGGAAAGCAGTCTTCCCGGATAAGTATTGCAATAATGCTGTAGCTGCTGGTTTGAAAGGAGGTAGAGTCAGTTTTTCTAGCACAAAGTTCAAGTCCCATGCTGGCAATGGAGGTTTCCTGGGAGGTTTTACATTTTTAATTCCTCTCAGAAACTGTCTGAGCAGAGGATGCGAGAAGACAGGAGGATCCAAGCTGTATTCTGCTGAAATAGCTGATGCATGTATCTTGATGGAGGAATAGGACAGGCCTGTATGGAAGAGCTCCACCAAGTACTCCAGGATGTTGGCTATGTTCACCAGTGTCACATCTTGCCCCTTTGCAGTACTCCAGATGAGATATCTTTTCCATTTTGCTGCATAATTCTTTCTTGTTGAAGGTCTACGAGCCTCCAGGATTAAGTCTTTAACCCTTTGGGATAAATTTGGGTTAATTGCTGTTATGTAATGTTCCAGGCAGTTAGCTGCAGAGTTTTTAGGTTTGGATGCAGGATGTTGTAGTTGTTCTGTGTCAGCAGTAATGGGATCAGGGGCAGTGTCCATATTTGTTCCCGGAACATGCTCCTCAGCAGTGGATACCAATGTTGTCTTGGCCAGTCTGGGGCTATCAGAATGATCCTCGGACGTTCCTCTTTGATCTTGAGAAGCACCTTGTGCATCAAAGGAAGTGGTGGGAATGCGTATGCTGTCAGGGTTTTCCAACTGAAGGATAGGGAGTCCATCTTCCAAGCAAGTGGGTGGTAAGTCCTTGTGCAGAATTTCTTCAACTGGTGATTGAATGGGGATGCAAACAAGTCTATTTGTGGTAATCCCCATTCTCTTGTGATGGTTTTGAAGATGTCCGGATGCAGCATCCATTCGTGGGCATCTGTTGTAGTTCTGCTTAATATGTCTGCTAGAATGTTTTCCTTCCCTGGTACATAAATTGCCTGTAACTGAATGTTGTAGCTCAGAGCCACATCCCATAGGTCCAGTGCCAGCCGGCATAGAGGGTATGAGTGTGTGCCTCCCTGTTTGTTGATGTACCACATAACTGTGGTGTTGTCTGTCCTTATCAACTGGCCTTCTTGGAGAAAAGGTCTGAATGCCTGGCTTGCCAATTTTACTGCCATCATTTCTTTTAGATTTATGTGCAGATGCAGCTGGTCTTGAGTCCATAGGCCTTGAATGCACTTGCCCATCATGTGTGCCCCCCAACCGAGGTCTGAGGCATCTGTCGTGATGGTTTGTCTTGGTTGACTTTTGCAGAAGGGCAATCCTGTGTTCGATTGACAGGCCTGAGCCCACCATAAGAACTCTTGCTTCAGGCATGGGATCATTGG
This sequence comes from Protopterus annectens, assembly GCF_019279795.1. Taxonomy (NCBI): domain Eukaryota; kingdom Metazoa; phylum Chordata; order Ceratodontiformes; family Protopteridae; genus Protopterus; species Protopterus annectens. The sequence continues at coordinate 1,389,250,468 of NC_056728.1, forward strand.
AATTTTGGTTTCTAGGCTGTGCTTGTGCTGAGACCACAAATTCTTTAGGTACCACTGTAGCTTTCTCATATGCAGCCTGGCATGAGGGACCAGTATTATGCAGGATGCCATGAAGCCTAGAGCTTGTAGCACTTTTCTTGCAGTTAGATGGCTCTGCTTTGTTAATGCCAAGAAGTAGAGAGGAAGATGCTCTTTCTTTTCTGCAGTTAGAAATGCCATTTGTTTTGATGTGTCCAGTTCTGCACCCAGAAAGGTTATTCTTTGAGATGGAATCAGCCTTGACTTTTTTGTATTGACTGTATAACCCAGGGCTTGTAGCAGGTAGATGACTCTTTGTAAGTCTTCTGTTAGTTTGTTTTTGTTGTCCGCTTGTATCAGGCAGTCGTCCAGGTAGGGATAGATTTGAATCCCCTGAAGTCTGCAATGAGCGATTACTGATGCCAGGCATTTCGTGAACACTCTGGGTGCAGTAGATAAGCCAAAGGGCAATGCTGAGAATTGATAATGCTCTGATCCTGCAAGAAATCTGAGGTATCTTCTGCAAATTGGTCTTATGGGGACGTGCAGGTATGCCTCCTTGAGATCTAGAGTTACCAGCCAAGACTCCTTGCCCAGCATGGGAAGAAGCTGCTGTAGGGTCAGCATTTTGAATTTTGGAACAATGAGGAATGTGTTTAAAGCGGACAGGTCTAGAATAGGCCTCCATTTGTTTTCTTTTCTTGGTACCAGGAAGAGCCTGGAGTAAAATCCCTTCCCTTGCTCCATAGATGGTACCTTTTCCACAGCTCTCATTCTTAATAATTGAGATATTTGTTTTAGAGCTTCTGCCCTTTGAGAAGGTGGTAGGTTTGGCATTCCTCTCTTTCCTGGTAGTGTATGGAAATGGAACCTGTAACCTTTGTCTATAGTTTGCAAACTCCATTTTTCTCTTGTAATGCAGTGCCAGTTTCTTGAAAATAATGTTAGCTTTCCGCCTAAGGGTGCTTCTAGTTGTTCCCTGGTAGGCGGTGCCACCGCCAAGTCACTGTGATTGAGTTGTTGTAGTGGTGGTGGCTGTATCCGTGCCTCGTTGGTTGTTACCCTGCCACTGGCGACCCCTGTAGGCACCCCTGGATTGGTTTCTGCCTCTAGAGCGCCTATTCCTGCCTCTTTGTGCCTTAGAGGAGTCCGGAAAGGACCAATTCTTGGAGGGCCAGTTCCTGCTAAACCTTGGAGGTTGAACTTGTAAGAAATCTTTCACTGTTTGTACAGATTTTGCTTTCTCTTCCATCTTTTTTAGTACCTGCTGTGCGGGGGCAGCAAATAAATTGACCTTGTCCATAGGTGCATCCAAAAGCTTAGATTTGACATGGTCTGGTAATGCCTGTTCTTTCAACCATACATGCCTCCTGATAACTGTGCCAGTCATGGCTGATCCAAAGGAAGCCTCCAGTGCATTATAGCCACATTTTAAAGAATGGTTACTAACCTGCTGTATGTTATGTAACATTTCTTGAACATACTTCTTATCTAGAGATTCTTCAGAGGACAGCTTTTTAGTCAACTGGTCAAGCATAAACTCTTGATATTGAATCATATGAAATTGGCAGTTCAAAGCTCTAGCTGACAAAGTAGCAGAGGTGTAAACTTTTTTACCCCATCTCTCTAAGGACCTGGATTCCCTTTCAGAGGGGAGGGGGTTTTTAGAAGAAGTAGCTGCTACAGCTTTAGGGCCCTGGGAGATAGTCTCTGGATCTGCAAAAGGAGCCTTATATAAGTGGTGATGAGTGCCCGGGACCCTGTAGTACCTATCGGGCTTAGCAGGAGCCAGAGGTAAAGTACCAGGAGCAGTGCAAGCATCATTAAATGCATCATCAACAACAGATAGAACTGGAGGTATAGCTAAAGGCCTATGCTGTGGCAAATGTAGAAAGGTCCTAAGCCTTTTTCTAGAGTCTGAGAAATCTTGGCCCTGCCACTGAAATTGTTCCCTCATAGCATGCAAGGTTTCCCCAAAGGAAAATTCCTCAGGAGGAGAGGCTGAAGGGATGGACTCCTCAGCATCAGAGTCTTCGTAAGGAGAATAAGAAGCCTCAGGAGGGTCTGTATGTTCTGAGTCATCAGAGGAATCATCTGTGGATACTGGCTCAAGGGGCTCTGCTCTAGGCCTCTTTTCTGGAGGAGGGAGAGAGGCCCTGTCTGGATGAGGCTGGGCTCCACGAATTAAAGAGATGAGATCCTGTGCCAAAGAAAGCATATGGGAGCTGGTGCTGGGCCTGTGAGAGGGGGGCTTGGCAGGCACAGGTTTTGATGCTTTGGCTGCTTTAGCCCTGGCAAAGGCCTTAATAGACATAGCTGGAGGAGGCCTAGCAGCTCCACGTGCAGGGGTAGAAATATCTAGGGGAATGGTGTCTGATAAATCCTGTGAAATCGCAACAGAAGGTTGGATTTCAGAAGCCGTTTCTACCAGGTTAGAAGAGGCCTCGGTAGAAGGCAAGTTATCGGCTGAAGAAAGAACCGCTTGCTCGTGGTTTGCTTAACCGCAGTTTCGGCCAAAACCGCGGACCGCGAGTGTCGGTCCTTTTCTTTGCGTTTTTTGGTTATTTGCGTAGTCGGAGGATCCAACGGCATAATGTAGGCAAAATCGGAGCCGAAAATCTGTTCAGCAAAGTCCGAGCGACGTCTAAGCGTCCGTCGGTTAAAAGAAGCACAGGCTAGACAAGCTGCTACGTCGTGGTCTGGGCCTAAACAATGTATGCAATAGGAGTGGAAATCTTTATGAGGTATTTGTTTCCCACAAGATAAACAGTTATTAACTTTCTCCGACATCGGCTGAGGCAAGAAAGAGTCCCCAACGGGGTACTTAGCTTTATAGAAGTCTTCGAAGTAGTATTCGGTAGTAGTAATCTCTGGATCTGACCGACCGGCACTTGCGAACAGCTTCTGCTTCAGGCGCCACGCGGCAAGAAAGACTGAGGAAAATGGCGTCGGCTGATGCCTTTATACCCGAATGACTGCCGCAATGACGTCGGGTGAAGTGCGACACCAGCCAAAGCCAGACCCGGACTTTGGAATCCGGCCGACCAAGGGGCTGCCTGACGACAGGACAACCCATTTGTAAAGACTGCAGATGCATCCTTGAAGGACATCAGGGCTTTTGTAAAGGAATTTGTGAGAGTCAGGCACTCTATAGTATCTATCTGGTTTGGCTGGAGCAGGAGGCAGAGAATCTGGATTTAGACTAGATTCTAAGTAAACATCATCCACAAGGTCTAAAACTGGGGGGATAGCAAGTGGTCTGTGCTGGGGGAGTAAAAGAAACTCTCGGAGCCTTTTCTTTGAGTCGGAGTAGTCCTGACCTTCCCAGTGGAAATGTTCCCTCATGGTATGTAAGGTTGCCCCAAAGGAATAGTCTTCAGGGGGAGAAGCTGAGGGAATGGAATCTTCAGCATCAGAATCTTCATAAGGGGGAAAGGAGTAATCCTGTTCCTCAGAGGAGCCTGAGGAAATAGACACTTGATCAGAGGAGGCATAATCCTCCTCTTGTCTAGGCCTTTGTCGGGGTTGGGAACCCTGATTAAAGAAATCAAATCTTCAGCCATTTTAAGCATCTGTTTCTTAGGCATGGGGCCTTGAACTGGAGACTGAAGTGCAGTCTTTTTTGGTTTTAGAAGAAACTTAAGATTAGCATAAGATTTTATGGTGAGAGTAGTCAGCCTGAAGACACCTTCTGAAACCGTAGGTGTTTCTACAGCACCGGCTTCTCCTTCTGCAATGTCGTCGGTAGGGCCTAAAGAAAATGGCTACGTTGGCCTAGAACTCTCTGCCAGAGAATCTGAAGCGGTTTGGGGTTCCAATTCTGCGGTAGCCAGGGGCTGCGTAGGCGCCTCACTGAAAACAGGAGAACCGGCGACTGGCCCAGCCGAGGCCTCGGAGTCTGGCTTGGATCTAGGCTGCCTGTCTTTATCTTTGCGTTTATGCACGCCGGTAGTCGGTTGCTCCGACGGCATAGTGTAATTAAATTTCCTACCGAAGTAGTGTCGTGCGAAATCAAAGCGTCGCTTTATAGTTCGCTTATTGAACCTAGCACAAAACCGACAATCAGTGACGTCGTGGTCTGGGCCTAGGCAAGGTATACAATAAGAATGAAAGTCCTTATGAGGTATTTGCTTCCCACAAGAAATGCAATTGTTAACTTTTTCTGACATTGGACTGAGGCAAGAAAAGGTTCCCCAACGGGGTACTTAGCTTTGAAGACTTCGGACTGAAACTCGATTCGAAAATCTCAGGTGTCGGCCGACCGGCACTTGCGAACTGCTTCTGCTTCGGGCACCGCGCGGCAAGAAAGACTGGAGAAAATGGCGTCAGATGCCTCTTATATACCCCTGGTGCACTGACGTCAGGGAAGAAGCGAAAGCAACCGACGCCGGACCAAGACTTTGGAATTCAGGCCAACTGTGGGACCGCCTGACGACAGGATAACCCAAGTGTGATGACTGCAGCAGGGTAACACGATGAACATCTGTCTAGTGTCAAGGCTTCAAGGCACAAAGATGGCTCCAACATCTTCAGAGTCTTTCCCAGCACCTCGTACCTGACAAGGCAGCTTCAGCACCAAGAGCCCTCCAAATCTGAAGATGTTAGAGCCAGGCACTCTAGTTCTCTTCAGATCCGATGAGATGACCATCTTCGGATCAAAGCCTGACACACCTGGACGACTCTGATTCAGGGACTCCAACGCAACCAAAGGAATCAGAGGAGAAGTCTGAGGAGATGGAGTGGTCAACGGACAGGTCTCCGGGTCCAAAATGCTAGGAGCTGGTAACATCTGCACTGTGAGAAACTTCCTTATAAGCCAATCCACATAATCTTCAGTCAAACTAATGGATAAACGAGACAATGCCAGGGAAAGTGACTTTGTATGGCACCTTTCCACAAAGGGGGAAAGACAGCCTGGAAGGTGCAGGATCATCAGATGGGGAATACTGTGTACTAGGCAAAACAGCAGGATCTGGAGTAGTCGAATCTGACAGTTTGTTGTCTGATCCAAGGATGCAGAATCCGACAACTGCTTTCTTTAGATCTGAGGAGGAAGAGGTTTGAGACCTCCTCGAATCTGATTTAGTCCTTTTCATGGAAGGCTCAGAGGACGGAGCCGAAGTTAAAACAGCAAGAGATTTCAACACCTTGGACTTGAGCTTAGGGGACTGAGCCCCTGTAATAATTTCTCCAGAAGAAGGCAAAAGAACCTTTCAATATCAATTTGTTTTTCCTGTATACTAAAGCATGGGGATTAAAACTGTGGCAGGTAGAACAGTCTTCCTGTAGGTGCTGAGGACCTAAACAATAAATGCAAAGATTGTTTTCATCTGAAGTAGGCAACTTGTGTGCATACCTTGAACACTTTTTGAAGCCAGAAGGGCCTTCCTCAGCCATTCTTACAACAAAATGGAGAAAAACAGATAGGAAAGGTTTTTTTTGGCAAGAAACAAAGGAAGAAAAGGAATTGCCAACAACGGTAACAAAGTACACTAAAGTGTAAATAAAGGAAGAAAAGGAATTTCCAACGGCAACATAAAACACACTACCATGTAAACAAAGAAGAAAAGGAGTTATCAACAATGGTAATATAAAATACAACAAAGTGTAAAGGGAAAAAGGGAACAGATACCAACATTGGTATTTACAAAATATGCTGTACATGCAAGGGCAACGGAATAACAGAAAAAGGCAGTATGTAAAGTTTTGATAGAAAAAAATCCAACTTATCTGAAGAATTTAGTGCTGAAGCTCAAGAGCTATGGCTGACCATGTCCTTTCGTGAAAAGTGGCAAAGGAGATCTGAAGTATGTTAGGGGGTTGGTTCATTACGGGTATGGGAAAAGCTTTAGAGCTTTTTGGTTACCACGAGCTTTAGTAATGGCTAAGTCAGATTTGAGGATTGGACCCGAACACAACAGTGGAGGATAGAATGAAAACTGACATCAGATCAATGATTTTGATTATGCCCCAAAGTTCAAATTTCAGCACACCTTTGAAGGAAAAGCTATTTCTCCAACAAAGGAAGCTACACAATGTTACATCTTTCTGTGATACTTCTATGCTTAATTCTGAATTGTTTGCGCTTTTTCCACTCCATTAGCTAGCCTAAAGACTTCACGGAGATATTCACCAAAATTCCACGTTCCATTGTTTGTTTTACTTCATTTAGTAACCCTTACTGCAATTTCAGGTGACCACGTCTTTTGCTGGACAACTATCAAGCTCTAAAGCAAGTGCCAGTGCCATTATATTCACCAGAATTCCACGTTCCATTGTTTGTTTTACTTCATTTAGTAACCCTTACTGCAACTTCAGGTGACCACTTCTTTTGCTGGACAACTAGCAAGCTCTAAAGCAAGTGCCAGTGCCATTTCCAGTCACCTTTGAAGTGTAAAAGCCTCTCAGTTGCATTTGACTCTCACCAGAAACACCAAATTGCTGATTATACAACTCTCCCCCATTAATATTCAAAGACGTGCACGCTGATTGGTCAGTGTGCACGTTGTAAATCAGAGTTATAGTAATGGAAAAAGGTCCGGTCGCCCGGACTTTTTCCATTACTATAACTCTTTTTTCTCACTGTTTCGCTATGTTAAACGAGTTTAACATAGCGAGCTTTAAAAGCAACGGAGATTCTCCGTTGCTTTTTAAAGGTCTCGCTATGTTAAACCCATTTAACATAGCTTAAAACAGTTTAAAAGCAACGGAGATCTTGCTTTCTCCGTTGCTTTTGCCCACAGCTCTGATGTACTGCGTAGGCATACGCATGCGCAGTACATCAGAACTGCCGGGGAATACCAGACAGCTGTGGAAGGGCAGCAAGGAGGCATTATACAATGCCATTATTTAAGAAAAGTAATTACTTTTTTTCTTAAATAATGTCATTGTATAATAGCAATAACCCACGCCTGGGTGTGGGTAATGCTGGATTTACCCACTGTTGGGTTTGTTTGGCCACCCGGGCTTCGCCCTCGTGACCAAACCACGCCAACCGTGGGTATAATCCAGCATTACCCATACCCAGGCATGGGTTATTGCTATAATATATCCTCCCCAGCCATTTTCTCAAGCACTGTGACAATTTTCATCTTTATCCAATAAAATTGGATGTGAAATCACTTCTTAAACATCATTGAAGTCACATTTTCAACTGTAACAACTTCACATATACGAACAGAAAAGAAACCAAACCATATGGAATTTTCATTTGTCTCAATCTGTGTACATATATACACACACACATATATATATATATATATATATACACACACACACACACACAATATATATATGGATCTGCTTCATTAAACGAAATTACATTTAAACGAACCTGACTTACCCGAGCTGATTCCACCAAAACAACATTACAACGAACACACGGACTGCCAAAGTCCTTTCCCTGTGAATGTGAAAGGAACCACTTGGCCCCATTAACTGAAACAGAACAAAAGTAAGCCCACCAAAGTGGAGGGGCTGCACCCCCACACCCCCTACTTAAGTAGACCCATGTATATAGATTATACACATACACACAAACACATATAAATTACATTTTTTAAGGTAAAAATACATATTACTTTAACAATTTTCATTCACTCAATTACATTTATTCCTCAAATTCCAGTCTTCTCTTAAACCTCTCTTCTCCTAAACATTATTCTGCATATACTGTTTCCAGAACTTCCATCAGTTTACTCTTTCGCTTTTTCAATGATTCACCTCCAGTTCTATTTTGCTTTTTGTTTTTTTTTAAATATTTAAAGCTTACGTTATGCTTGGTACAGACTCTAATGTCAGTTTTCTAGTAACTGCATTTTTTGGGAGCCAACAGCATTAAACTTGTAAAGTATTACTACATCCAGACAATTCAGATAAAGTATCCCAGCTCAAAATAATAATTTCCATATTTACTACCTTCTGTTCCCCCAAAGCTGCTGTCCAAGTACTCAGTAAGAGTTTTAAAATCTGCAAACTGCTAACACTCCCAAAAACATGCTCCCATTTCCCTTTCTAAAACATCGCCCACATTTGTAATCCACCTAAAGAAAAATCCTCTGAGGTCTACCAGGTATATAAAAACATCTATGCAAACACATCTCTGCAAAAATCCTAAATCTTGTGGACTTGCATACTTCGGAATTCTACACAATTTTGCATTCTTCATGATGCAGAGAGTTTGAAGCAGTGGCAGCTGGTGACTTCAAATCAAAGTGGGTCTGCAGGAGATAGATGAATGGGTGGGGCCAATGGGAAGGTGTGTGGTCAACTAGAAAGGGGCAAAGCTATGCTCAAAACCACAACAACTGTAACTTTAAATATGGCACCCCTGAGTGCCAAACCGTAATTACAAGAGTCAAATCAAGACAAAATGAAGTGTAGAAGAAAAAATTATTTCAGTGCATTGGCTACATGACAGCTTACTTAATATCTAGAAGGAAACAAAAAGGTTGAGAGGCACAGAAAGATAAATTACTTCTTAAATACATTACTGGAATGCCAGCCAAAATCAAGTATATATAAAAAAAAAAAAAAAAAAACAAGCAGCACTCAACTCAAACCACTTCTCCTTGCACTGCAGTTTTAATTATAATTTATATTCAGCTTTATAAAAGTACCAAGTAACATGCTGAAAGTAGCAATCTCTGTGATACCCGCACTTGTAAAAATGTTTCTTATCCAAACAGGACCTGCTGCCTGACAACAACTATCTACTTGTTTCATGGGGAAGACATGATCAAAGTAAAAAATGAACAGCAAACAAGAAACAAGCTCAAAATAAATTTCTTAAAGGATTACTGCACAGGTTATGGACCACACATGATAGACTGGCATTCTGTTTAGTTTACGGGTAAAGCCTGCAAAGATGACTGCAAGTCTACAACAATTTAACGAGCTTCTGAAAATACTGTAATACTGTCCTTTATTACAAATACTTGTCATATGCATTTCAATACCCAAGGCTTATACATTACCTAGTTATGTAAATATTATCTACATGGCAACAACAAAAAGGCTTTCAATGTTGGTAATTCTTTAACAGTATGCTTATTAAAGCTTTCTTGCATCTTACAATCTCAGACAAGCTTATCTGATGTTCATTAAAGCATTATTAAAACACAGAGCAACAGGGCACTGCAACAGCATGCATTTTCTAAAGAAGAAGCATAAATCAACAGTATAAAGATACGACATAAAACTAGAACATTCTGCAAAATCAAGGACATATGAAAAGCCACTGTCGTACTTGCGTCTACCTTGGACGGGGGAATACTCTGCACACACACTGTATAACTGCTCCTTGCCTTTCTTGGACACACGCATAGTCACTACAAGGGAAAGTGGGGTACAACAAGTATGTCACAATTTGAAATGTCTGGCTGACAGTGATGGCTCTGACACATTTGTCATACCTCTCAACCTCAGAGCAAGAAATCTGGACAAAGCCATACATAAATGTGGGACAAAGGCCCAAAAATAAGGACAATTTTTAAATATTGCTCTTATAAACTTAGAAAGATAATAGAATTGTAGTAGGTCTTGCATTAGTATGAATTTTCTGAAGGGTATGAAATCTGAAACTCAAATGTCTCATTTTCTAACTTCAATCTTTAATGATTTGACACTAATTTGCCAGAAAACAAATTTTATGAAAAAACAGACCAAAAAATGTGACTCAAAAATATAAAATTGCCACACAATACAGCTGGGAACCTGTCAAAGGGACTTTTTTTTTTTAATATTAGCACTGCTAACTTGAGCAGCTGACAAAATAAAAGAATTTACATGCATTTCTGAAATAAAAGTAATCTATAACACTAATCATTAGTTATAATTGTAAACCCTCCACGTTTTCTTCCAAAATTGCCATTTTGAGGAGGGATTATTAGGGGGAGAGCAACATTTTGAGCCAAAATCGGGGACAGTTGAGAGGTTTGGCTATTCCTAATTCTACAAAGCGATTTGCACGTATCTTTCAACCTCAATGCAGGAAATCTGGAGAAGGCCAAATATATTGGGGGAACATACAAACAGTACTAAAAATTCCTCTTGTATGAACAGTTGATAGAATAACAGGTCTTGCTTTAGCATGCATTTTTCTGAAGGTTATGAAGGCTGTCTGTAATTATTTAGAGACATCCTTCCTAAATGATTTGACAGCAAACCACAACTTTTATGAGGAACAAACTAAAAATAAGAAGAAAAAATGTATTCATTCTGCAAAAATCTGGAAAGTTGAGAGGTATAGTTCAGCCGGGACTGAGTTTGCCGCCCCCCCCTTACAAAATCATGGTCAAATGGAGCCTACCCCCCCCCCCCCCGCAGCTATTCCAATATCCTAATACTTGGCTATTTTGCCCCATTTACCATAAACACTAATGTGCATACTGCTGTACTTCTGTGACTATCTGGATTTCATTTAAAACTTTTATTTTGCATTTTACAGCACAAATACTAATATACCTGCTAAAAAAAAGCAATGTAGTTTCCTAATGAAAATACATAGTATTAAAAGTTCTCTGCCCTTGAAACTCACTTTCATTGAAACAGCATTGAAACCCACATTCAAAGAAAATATATTTTGCCAGTGGCAGATGAAGATGAACTTTGGGCTGTTTTCAAATCATAGGCCCCTTGAACACGAAAAGTACAGTTGTGTACACTTACCATAAATGTAGATGTTAGAGTGTATTCACTGTTGCAGAGTGTATTCACCGTTGCAGTCATCAGATTTGGGTTATCTGCTTGCTGTAGCCCTCAGTCGGCCTGATTATGAAAGTCTTGGATCCTGCGTCGGTTGCTGTCTCATCTTCCATGACGTCAGGTAGTCAGGGGTATAAAGCATGCAGCCGACACCATTACATTAGTTTTTTTTGCCCCAGATGTCAGGTGCCTCAGGTACCCCCCTTAATGGGAAGCAATTAAAGCTATAGATATATATATATATATATATATATACATATACATATACACACACACACACAAGGTTATACCTCCAACACAAAAGCAAATACACCAAAAAGTTTTTAAGTACAGCAAAAGAGAGTAGAGGTATAGCCAAGGAAGTCAGGGGGCTGGAAGGAGGGTAACCAGGACTGCAACAATGAATATACTAACATCTACATTTATGGTAAGTGTACACAACTGTACTATGTTCGTGTTTCACTGTTGCAGTCATCACATTTGGGTAGATTCAAAAAGCTAAGGATGGGAGGAGGAATTTAGATAGTATTAGGACCAGCTATAAGGCCCTGCAAGACTGCAGTGGCAAAGCCAGCTCTGGATTTAGAGAAAATTGGCAAATGGTAATGCTTGGTGAAAGTATGTACAGAACTCCAGGTAGCAGCTTCTAGGATGTCTCTGGTAGGGACACCTCAGAAAGGCTGTAGAGGTAGATGCAGCTCTGGTTGAATGGGGTCTAATCCCCTGTGGGATAGGTTTTCCATTGTGCTTATAACAGAAATGAATGCAATGGCCTAACCATTTTGAAATGGTTTGCTTTGAAATAGCCTTCCGCTCTGCCCGTGCAGCAAATGCCACCAGCAGTTGCTCAGAATTCCTTTGAGGTTTAGTCCTGTCCAAGTAAAATCTAAGTTGTCTGTGCACATCTAAGGAATGCAGTATCCGTTCCCCTTTGTTCTGTGGATTAGAAAAGAAGGTTGGCAAATGAATGGACTGATTAAGAGCCACACTGGATACCATTTGGGCATGAAAGAGGAATTGGTCCCGAGGGACACCCTGTCCGCATGAAAGATGATGAAAGGCTCCACTGCCATAAGGGCCTGTAATTCAGATACCCTTCTTGCTGAAGTGACTGCTAAAAGGAAAGCTGCTTTCCAAGAAAGGAAATTTAACTCTGCAGTTGCAGCTGGCTCTAAAGGGGGAAGAGTGAGTTTTTCCAATGCAAAATTAAGGTCCCAGGCTGGAGTTGGGGCTTTCCTGGCTGGTCTTAAGTTTTTGGCCCCTCTGAGGAACTGCTTGAGCAGTGGGTGAGAAAAGAGGGGTGGATCTGTGTTGTAATGAGCTGAAATGGCTGAGGTGTGAATTTTGATGGAGGAAAAGGAAAGGCCCGTGTGATGCATCTCAGTTAAGTATTGAAGAATCTTAGGTAAATTGAGCTCTGCTGTGGCCATCCCTCAAGTCTGGTTCCAGGCACAGAATCTTTTCCATTTTTCAGCATAAGATTTTCTAGTACTAGGCCTCCTTGCCTCCAAAATAACATCCAACACTTGTTTACTGAGGGATGGTAATGGAGAGATTAGGTACTTAGCCAGGCTGCCAGGTTCAGGGTTTGAAGCTGGGGTGCAGAATCTGGCTCTCCTGCTGAGACAGCAGGGTAGAGGTCTGAGGTAGGTGCCATGGGGCCAGCTGTGACACACTGAGCAAGAGGGGGTACCAGTGTTGGCATGGCCAGTCTGGTGCAATCAGTATCATCCTTGGTTTGTCCTGTTTGATCTTTAGTAGCACTCTGGAGAGGAGAGGCACAGGAGGAAAGGCATAAACTGAAGGACGGAACATCCACTTTCCAAGCTTGTTTGTGGGGAGTCCTTGTGCAGAATTTGTCCAATTGGTAGTTCTGGGGGGAGGCAAACAGTCTACATCAGGGATCCCCCATTTGTTGATCAACATGTTGAAAATCTTTGGTTCCAGTTTCCACTCGTGTGGGTCCATGAGATTTCTGCTTAGTTCATCTGCCAGTGTATTTAGTTTTCCTGGCAGGAATTGAGCCTGCAGATGCACTTGGTAGCTCAAAGCTGTGTTCCACAGAGGCATGGCTAGTCTGCAGAGAGGGTAAGAATGGGTACCCCCCTGCTTGTTTATGTACCACATAACACTGGTGTTGTCCGTCTTTACCATTAATTGTCCTGGAAGAATGTGGTACTTGAAGGCTGTCAGAGCATTCTGTACAGCTAACATCTCTTTTTGATTGATATGCAGGTGCATTTGACTTGGGTTCCATTTGCCCTGAATGCACTTCCCTGCCATGTGAGCCCCCCCCATGCGTAGTCTGATGCATCTGTTAGGGTTTGGGCGGCAGGAGGTAGATTGAATGGTAGTCCATTGTTTTGGTGGCAGGCCTCTGCCCACCAAAGGAATTCTAACCGTTGGCAAGGTATGATAGGAGTCATTGCTTCTAGATCCTGAGAATGTTGACACCATAGGCTTTTTAGATACCACTGTAGTTTCCTCATATGCTGTCTTGCATATGGAATTAGAATACACGAGGTCATGAACCCCACGGCTTGCAGTATTTGCCTTTCAGACAGCAGTGTTTATGTGGCCACTAGTTTGAAGTATGTTGTCAAATGAATTTGTTTCTCTGGCGTGAGGAAAGCCATCTGGGAAGTTGTGTTAAAGCCTTGCTCCCAGGAATATAATTTGTTGACAGGGTACCAAATGTGATTTTTTTCGTTTATGGTGTACCCCAAACAAGTTAACACGTTTTGTACAAATGATGATTCAGAAGTATGTCCTGGCTTTCTGCCTGAATTAGACAATCGTCCAGGTATGGGTATACTTGAATATTTCTTTGCCTGCAAAAAGCAATGACTGGAGCCAGGCACTTTGTGAATACCCTGGGCACAGTAGATAAGCCAAAGGACAGTGCGGAGAACTGATAGTGCATGCAACCTGCTTTGAAGCGTAGGTATTTTCTGTAAGATCCCCTGATTGGGATGTGCGAGTAGGCTTCCTTTAAATCCAGTGTTGCCAACCAGACATCTTTGCCTATCATGGGAAGCAACTGGTGAAGAGTTAGCATCTTGAATTTTGGAATCGCCAAAAAGGTGTTTAGGATAGAGAGGTCCAGGATAGGACGCCATGAGTTTTCTTTTCTGGGTACCAGGAAAAGTCTTGAGTAGAAACCTTGTTCCTTTTCCTCTTCTGGTACAGTCTGAATAGCCTTTAATCTTGAGAGAGAGTACTTGCTTTTGAGCCTCTGCTCACTGATTTTGGGGTAGATCTGGCCAACCGTTTGGGGTTGGTAGCGTTTGGAAGTGAAATCTGTATCCTTGTGAAACTATGTTTAAAACCCATTTGTCCTGGGTAATGAGTTCCCAGTTTTTTGCTTGCAGAGCTACCTTTCCCCCTAAAAGAGCAGTCAGTTGAGAAGTGCTTGGAAGTTTTAAAGTTAAGTCATTGAGACGGCTTAAACCAAAATGTTGTGGAAATGCACTGAAAATCACCAATAAATCCAAGCAAAAGTGCAAAAACCAGAGCGGAACTCAGTCGAGGTATATCCAAAAGGTTTTTAATGAATCCACACAACACAAACGTTAAAAACATTAACGCCTTCACTCAATACATATGCATTTTCATCTCATTACTCAAGACTTCATCAGATGACCAGTGTATACTTCCATTAATAGTATATATATTGGGGTTAATTAACAAAAACCAATGAGATTAAGCTAAATGCATTCAAAAGAACCAATGATTTTGCACATAAAAAACAATTAAAACTTCAGTCCGTGACTTGTCATATATACTTTTCTCATGAAACCAATAAGGTTTTCAATAATAATTCTTAAAATAATAAATATATATGTATATAAAATTCAATTTTGTTTCTATTTAAAATAATTACTAATACTGAAAATATTAAAAACGTGATTAAAACTGTCACTTATTTCTTATTATATTGTGAATATACAAGTGTATGAAATCTGAAGGCAACAATGCCATCTGGTGGCTAAACTTTTTATTCCATTCAAATACATTCAAAGCTTAGCAGACCTTAATTTTAGTAGTTGGCAATATTGAAACATAATCATTTAACCCAGGGTGATTTCCTGCTTCTAGGGTCACTTGCCACCATTGTTCCCTAAATTCTATCTTCTCCTCCCATGGGCCTCCCCTAATATCATTTCTAACTTGTTCCAATACCAGAAAAGAAAATTTGTGTTTTGTACATAACTTTGAATGTTTGAATAGGGCATTAGTTTCCTTGCCCACAGCTATATCATAAATATGCTCGTATATCCTTCTTTTTAACATTCTTTCAGTCTTCCCTACATAGGAGTTACAAACTAAACAGATGGCTAAATAAACTATTCCTTTTGATTCACAATTATAATAATCAGCACTAGTAATCCATTTTTTCTACTTTCTAAATACCTGTGTTCATAGTATATGTACATTGTGCACAGTGCCCACATTTTACAAGTACCCATTCTATTTCTGTTAAAATGAAACTTACTATTTATTTTCTAAAATGTTCTTATACACTGTGAATTTCTGTATACCACTTTATAAGGAATTTTGGATATATTGTCCAAATCAGTAAGGGAAACAAATCTGTCCCATTCTCTTAAAATTTTTTTTGATATTATTGTTCAAAGCATTGTATTCCAAAATCATTGCTTGTTGGCAATTGTCACTAGTGTTCTCTTTATACTCATTTCATCCATTACTTTGCTCAACATATTTTTGAGTAGGTTTAAATCGGTTATTTCTTCCTTTCTCAACCTCCACTCTAATGTCTCTAATGAATTCCAGGGGATAACCTCTTTCTATAAACATTTTTTCCAGCAGATTACACTCTATTGAAAAATCTGTGTCAAGGCTAGTCATGTGGCACCCCCTTACAAACTGCCCCTTAACTATATTTTTCTTACAGTGTAGGGGGTGGGCGCTTTTATAATGCAGGAAGGAATTACAAAAGGTAGTTTTTCTATAGATCTTAGTTTCAAATTTTTTTATCTACCTACATTTTCCTCTATACCGTATAATACTGGAATGGAAATGTTTGAGGAAATAAAGTCTGTAATATCCCATGAATCCTTTAAAATAGATTTTCTTCCAACCCATAGATGTTTTAGTTTTGTATCCACATATTTAGCCCAAGGTTAAGTTTTGGACCCTTCAGCAGATACTATGGGTCTTAATGGGGGATCCCTTTCTGAGAGAAATTTCCAATGATTTATATCATGAAAATCTGTTATTTATAACTACTGATATTACAGACTTATTTTCCTCTATACCGTATAATACTGGAATGGAAATGTTTGAGGAAATAGTCTATGAAGACCAGGGACCAACACAAAATGAAAAATCAACAAATGTCTGGTCAATGGACATGGTTTTGAAAAATAATTTTATATATTTTAATGGAGAATTTTTCCAGCAGATTCAAGGGGTTGCTATGGGAGCAGCTTGTGCTCCGACGTATGCCAACTTTTTCTTGGCTAAATGGGAAGAAAAATACATTCTTAATACTGAATTTAATTCCTGCTGGATTCTTTATCGTAGATTCTTGGACGATATAGTTATTTTTTGGACAGCAGGAAAAGAAAAGTTTGAGGAGTTCATGGTATATATGAACACTACTACTAATTTTCTAACGTTTACACACAAAATTTCAAATATAAGTTTGCAGTATTTGGATTTGGAGATATACAAGGTAGATAAAAAATTTGAAACTAAGATATATAGAAAAACTACCTTTTGTAATTCCTTCCTGCATTACAAAAGCGCCCACCCCCTACACTGTAAGAAAAACATAGTTAAGGGGCAGTTTTGTAAGGGGGGTGCCACATGACTAGCCTTGACAAAGATTTTTCAATAGAGTGTAATCTGCTGGAAAAAATGTTTACAGAAAGAGGTTATCCCCTGGAATTCATTAGAGACATTGGAGTGGAGGTTGAGAAAGGAAGAAATAACAGATTTAAACCTACTCAAAAATATGTTGAGCAAAGTAATGGATGAAATGAGTATAAAGAGAACACTAGTGACAATTGCCAACAAGCAATGATTTTGGAATACAATGCTTTGAACAAAAATATCAAAAATTTTTTTTAAGAGAATGGGACAGATTTGTTTCCCTTACTGATTTGGACAATATATCCAAAATTCCTTATAAAGTGGTATACAAAAATTCACAGTGTATAAGAACATTTTAGAAAATATAAATAGTAAGTTTCATTTTAACAGAAACAGAATGGGTACTTGTAAATGTGTGCACTGTGCACAATGTACATATATTATGAACACAGACAGGCATAATTTAGAAAGTAGAAAAAAAATGGATTACTAGTACTGATTATTATAATTGTGAATCAAAAGGAATAGTTTATTTAGCCATCTGTTTAGTTTGTAACTCCTATGTAGGGAAGACTGAAAGAATGTTAAAAAGAAGGATATACGAACATATTTATGATATAGCGGTGGGCAAGGAAACTAATGCCCTATTCAAACATTCAAAGTTATGTACAAAACACAAATTTTCTTTTCCGGTATCGGAACAAGTTAGAAATGATATTAGGGGAGGCCCATGGGAAGAGAAGATAGAATTTAGGGAACTATGGTGGCAAGTGACCCTAGAAGCAGGAAATCACCCTGGGTTAAATGATTATGTTTGAATATTGCCACTACTAAAATTAAAGGTCTGCTAAGCTTTGAATGTAATAAAAAGTTTAGCCACCAGATGGCATTGTTGCCTTCAGATTTCATACACTTGTATATTCACAATATAATAAGAAATAAGTGACAGTTTTAATCACATTTTTAATATTTTCAGTATTAGTAGTTATTTTAATAGGAACAAAATTGAATCTTATATACATATATATTTTAAGAATTATTATTGAAAACCTTATTGGTTTCATGAGAAAAGTATATATGACAAGTCACAGACTGAAGTTTTAATTGTTTTTTCTGTGCAAATTTCATTGGTTCTTTTGAATGCATTTAGCTTAATCTCATTGGTTTTTGTTAATTAACCCCAATATATATACTATTAATGGAAGTATACACTGGTCATCTGATGAAGTCGTGAGTAATGAGATGAAAACGCATATGTATTGAGTGAAGGCGTTCATGTTTTTATCGTTTTAACGTTTGTGTTGTGTGGATTCATTAAAAACCTTTTGGATATACCTCGACTGAGTTCCACTCTGGTTTTAGCACTTTTGCTTGGATTCATTGAGACAGCTTACCATAGGGGGGGGTCTTACTACTCCCTGATTTGGAAGTGGGAGCCCACCACTGCTTAGTCCTGGGCATACCCTGGGACAGAAACCTGGGTGTTCTGCTGGTTCTGGGTTTGAACTGAAGGCCTGGAAGAGACAGGAAAGGACCAGTTTGAGGGCCAATGCCTACTAAATCTAGGAGGCTGCACTTGTAAGAAATCTTTAACAGTTTGCATAGATTTAGCTTTTTCCTTCATCTTTTTAAGAACAACTTCTGCTTTGTCGCCAAATAGGCATTCCTGATTTAAGGAAGCATCCAGCAATTTAGTTTTAACATGATCTGGCAAAGATTGCACCTTAAGCCAAGCATGCTTTCTAAGTACAGACCTGGTGACAGCAGCCGTGCAAGATGCCTCTAATAAATCAAAACCACATTGCAAAGTATGTTTTCCAACCTGTTCAGCAGAATGCATTAAATCCTGTAAATCCTTATTCTCAGCACAATCAGGAATCAACCTCATTTTCTGTTTAAGCAATCCAATAATATGCTGCTGATACATTAACATATGAAACTGAGAGGTGTACCTTCTTACCCCATCTATCCAGGGCCCTGGATTCTTTATCAGAGGGGTTAGGATTTTTGACAGTAGTAGCCTTAATGCCCTTGGGTCCCTGTGAAATGATCTCAGGGTCCGCAGTAAGATTTTTAAAAAGGAATTTATGAGAATCAGGAACTCTAATCAGGTTTTCTGGGAGCAGGAGATAGAGTCAGGGGCCAGCCATGGTGAGAACTGAATTCACTAAATAGTAGCCATTTAAGTTTCAGTCTTCCTCTCTAAGAAAACACCTGAGTTGGCATAGTGGTGTGTTGCTTTGACTGTTTTGCATGAGGTCCTGGATTCAAGACTTGGCAGTGAAATGTATGGTGGTGACACAGTATTTTATTTTAGCAATTTTCCAAGATTATACAAGCAATGTTTAAAACGTGTCCCTGGTTTTTGCCCCCCCCCCCCCCCCAATAAATTTTGGCTT
Organism: Protopterus annectens; assembly: GCF_019279795.1. Classification (NCBI taxonomy): domain Eukaryota; kingdom Metazoa; phylum Chordata; order Ceratodontiformes; family Protopteridae; genus Protopterus; species Protopterus annectens. The sequence continues at coordinate 1,389,269,427 of NC_056728.1, forward strand.
TTTCCAGATTTCTTGTGCTGCAAAGTTGAGAGATACAGCTGAGTGTCTAGTAGATTTTACAACGATCTGAGAGCTGCAGGGAAGAGAAGTTTAGTGCTGCTTAATCTGAGTCTGCTTGCATTGTTAATAGCACAGCAGGTAGTATACTTGCTTTTGACGCAGAAGGCTGTGAGTTCTACTCCCACAGTATGTAGTATACTTGCATTTGATGCAGAAGGCTGTGGGTTCTACTCCCATAGTATGTAGATGCATTGCTGAGACTGTACTGTGTTGTAAAGGTGGTGGATGCTGCAGGCCTTTTTGGTGAAGATGCCTAGTAACTATGAACCTGTTATCAGTTTGCCATCCATCCCATATTGTAGTATTACTAGCTTATCTTTTCTTTAATTTAACATAGGCAATGTATTCCCTCAAGGGCAACAGGTACTTTATTTGTAGACGAAATAATGAAATATAAAGTTGTTTGCTAGCAGCAACCTTTTCATTAGTTACAGATCTCTCTAATGTGGAATTATTTAGATGACTGACTTCTTCAGAGATTGCACATATTTACTGATACTGGTGGATTGTAGAAGTTTTTATGACGGAAATGTTCTGAATAGGCAGTTTTGTCATTATTGGTGCATGCATTTTGTTTCATTTTTTACTGGAAAAATGTTCAAAACAATAAATTAAAATGCCCTCTAACAACTGTACTGTATTATACAAGGAATATTAGTTAATACAATTAGTAAGGTGTATCAAAGAATACATGCATAGCTGTCAACCTGTTAGCACAAAACACCTGAACAAAGCCAATAATAGGGGAATACAGCTCCCAAACATATTCAGTGAATTCAGTTCTCACCATAGCTCTCAACCTTAGCACAAAAAACCTGGATGAAGCCAATAATGGGGGTATACAGTCCCAAAAATAGGGACAAATTTCAAACATCCATCTTATAAACTTAGAAAATTGATAGAATAAAAGGTTTTGTATTACCATGTACCTTCCGAAGAATATGAAGTCTGAAATTCAAATGTCTGTCATTTCTTATTTATTTAACATTTGTTAACCAGGAAAGTCTGACTTGGAACAAAAGGCAATTTTCAGCAGAGGCCTGGTGAGAAACACTCCATACACATGTCTTTGTAACATGGGAGGACACCAGAGCACCCAGAGGAAACCCATACAAAACACAAGGAGGACATGCAGACTCCACACAGAAGGCACCCCAGGCAAGAATCAAACCAGAAAACCTCTAGCTGTGAGGCAACAATGCTATCACTGCACCACTACACCATCAGCAACTATTCATTGAATTAAACATCCATTCCAGAAACCACAGATTTTATGAGAAAGAGAAGAAAAATATGAAGCAAAAATCAGCAGAGTTTTCACAGATGGTGGTGGGTAGGGAATGTTTAATTTCTTTCAAATAAAGAGTTTCTTACTCATTTTAAATGCTTATGGCTGGTGACCTATTATTAGCATAAAGGTACGTGTACTGGAATAAAGTACCAATAAAAGCTGGTTTCAGCCTTCCAAGGAGTTACAGTTTAAACTATTGGAATCTAACAACATTTAATAGTTGGCTTACCTGAACAATAAATAGCAAGTGCTCATGACGTACTAGACTCGTATAGCTGCCGGCAGCATTAATGTAAAAAATAAGGAAGCAGGTGATAAGATATCATTAACGTGTGTGTGTGTGTGTGTGTGTGTGTGTGTGTGTGTGTGTGTGTGTGTGTGTGTGTGTGTGTGTGTGTGTGTGTGTGTGTGAGATTATGCATAATAATTTTCATTACTGTTCATTTACTGTTGGTACACTGCAAATCAGAGGTGGATGAAAACCCTGGTGTGTCACAAATTCTAACTCTGATCTGCAACTCTGAAACCGTAAAGTTTATCTGGATGCATCAGGTAACTGCTTACTACCTGTGTCAGCAGTAAAAATGTACTGAATGCTCTTAATGCCAATTGCCTTTCTGATATCGGTTTGTCTCCTCGGTCAGTCACATACAGATTTCTTAATGGTAGACTCTAGTTAAAAGCTGCAATAAAAACATGCATCTGGAAAACCGAATAGATATTTATTTAAATTTCTGATTATACACAAGTTTATCTACATCCTTGGGCATCATAAAAGCTACTAATATTCCCCTAAACACGTCATAATTACAAGACCTGAAGTAGACGTTGTACACTGCATATGCAAAACACAGAATTTATACAATTGCAGAGCACAGCACACCTAGAACTCTCAATCTGAATCATAAATTAAAACATAAGCTTTCTCATTCATTTTTTTATGTTAAGAAAGTTCACACATTGCACAATAAATGCAAACTAAATACAAAAATAAATAAATAAATAATAAGCCTCCCCCAATCAAATCTCCATTTTTTTTTAAAGCGGAAAACAGACTCCCACATATTTTACACACACACACACACACACACACACACACACACACACACACACACACAACACACCTGGTTTGTCCAGTTCGTCTGCAGCAGCTTTCAATTTGATCACCGGTTTTCCCCTCTGCAGCAGCTTTCAATCCGATCGTCGTCCCGTGCAAGCAATAGCTCCAACTCCAAGTGCAATGTGTTCCCGCGAGAAGAGTTAGCCTGCAGATATTGCAGTCTGGATCTCTTCAATTCTATGTGGTCATTACTGCATAGAATTCTGGGCATCAGACTACAGAGATGCCTTCTTACTACCCCGGACTGCTGTTTCAGCAGTCTGGAGTTCCGGGTACGCCGAGCGTTCATGTGCAAAAGGTTCAGAGACTCGCATTTTTTTCTTTCTTTTCTTTCCACAGCTGGGGGACTGCAGTCCTGCACTCCTACAGCACGAGCCACCCCTGGTTTGAGGCAAAGCATCTTCCAATGGCAGGATATCATCCATACTACCCATGAGTTCAGAGAAACCCTCATAGGGCACCTACTAAGCTTGTCTGCTACATTACTGGCCAAACTAATGGATGTGTTGCTATAAGAAAAGCATTGTTAGAGCATCGCTTATTCAGAAAACTCTCAAGGCTTCCACAGAAGTGGGATACAATCTGGTTCCTCACAGTTTGTTGGCATATCACGCTACTGCCACAATTTGTGTATACGGCTATCACTATTGGAGACACGGTCTTGAAATGCCTAGGACACTAGGACAAGCCTCATCTCTGGTACCCTGATGCCAAGTCCACATCCCTTGGAACACCTGCCTAAGCAATATAAAAGGTCCATGATGATCATGACTAAATAAAGTGGGAAAGAAATGGACAAATTTTGGTCAGACTGGGGACATACAGCCACCATTGTAAATAGGCATAGCCCATTCTTCATAATCCAAGTCTATGAATAACAAACTCCTCCAAGTTGCAAGCTGGGATCACTGAAGCACTCATGTAACATCTTGAAAGTGGGGGTGAGATGAATTGAAGATGCCATGAGATCCATCACCTTAAGAACAATGCTGGTGGTGCGGAGTGATAATACAAAAGATTGATTTTCTATTTTGGGGAATTGTAAGAAGCTGTTAAATGGCGTTGTACATAGCAACCTAGAAAATCTATTTTTACGACGGCTCCAGCTATGACACTTCAGTACACATGAATATCCCAAAGAACAGACAAAACTGGAACAAGTCAGCACTTTGCCTCTGTCAGCAGCTCTTCTGTTAGGAGCCAGTCATCTAGACACTGGTATATCCTATTTCCCTTTTAGTCTTATGTGAACTGCAACCATTGCCATACATTTTGTAAACGACGAGCAGCTATGGTAAGATCTCAGGGCAAGACTCTCAACTAGCAATTATCAGCTCCTAAGCAAATTGCAAGAACTTCCTGGATGATTCAGCATTTTTTTTATGAGCAGATAAGTGTTCTGGAGGTCTATGAAGATCATCCAATCCACCTCCCTCAGAGAAGAATAGCTTTCACCATGGCAATCCGTAATTTGATCTTTACATAGTGGTTTAGGCCACTGTGATCCAACATGGGAATAAGGTCCTTAGTTTTCTTAGAAAAGAAACAGCCAGGAATAAACACTTTGGTGGAACATCCTGGATTGCTCTCAACTGAAAAAGGCTGATGCTCTCTGGCTGAGCACCTCCTTTTACTGTGGTGGTGTACCTGGCAACGGATGGGGGAAGTCCACACCAGTTTCTCCAAAAACAGTACTGTACAGCTTCTGGAAACAATGCCCTTACCCACCTGCTCTACATTAATTGCCAGATACACCAGTTAGAGGAACAGACGATCCCGACTCCCTCCAGAGTGGGATAGTTGGGCAAGCCTTTAGTGATTTTGCTATTGCCTCCATAGTGGAAGGGTAGTAGAAACCCTGATTTTGCAAAGCCATTCTGCCTCAAGGACAATGTTCAATGAAGAAGCTCTCTCACCATCTGGAACCTTCATCTGACTACTGTGCAGAGTTGACAATCTTCTACTCCACTGAGGGGTCTAGAACCAACTGAGGGGTCTCGAACTTAACACCAACAGCTGACAGTTTTCCCTTCCTTCCCACTCAAGCAATTTTTCCCCTCACCCTAGGTCGAAAGATAGTTGATTTATCAAGACATGCATTAGTAAAAGATGACCAAGTTTTACACAAAACCACAATGCCTAAGCCAGGCATGGCACCAAACATTGGTGCCACAACTACCTGTTTTAGCTTCTATAGTAACATTATGGATGAGCTTCTTGGACAGCACCATAATTATGCCTTTTTTAAAATAAACATGAGGGATTTGGACTTGGCATCAGGGTACCAAAAAATGAGGCTTGTCATAGTGTCATTGGCATTTCAAGACTGTTTCTAGTGGTGATACCCATACACACAAACTGTGGCAGTAGTGTGATATGCCAACAAACTGAGGAACCAGACTGTACCCCACCTCTCTGGAAGCCTTCAGAGTGACATAGGTACACATACATTAACATACAAGAAAACAAATCATTGTAATGGTTTTCATGCACTACACACATTTCCTTTTTAACAATTAGCATTCACTCATACATTATATAAGTTGTACAGTTCCTTCCTTTCCTTAAACCTCATCTCCTCCTCCTGAACATTATTCTGCAAATATGGTACCCCACAGATTCCATACATTTCTGTATCATTTGCTATTTTGCTTTTTTTAAGGATACCATTTCCAGTTCCCGTATCTTACTTACAAATGTTAGTACTTCAAATTACGGAGAGTTTAGATTTTCCTTCCCATTTTCTAGTAATTAATTTTTGGTAGTCAGTAAGCCTTAATATGTTTAGGCAATTCTGAGTCCATGTCTCATCTCAAAAGAATAATTTCCTTAGTTACACTGATTTGCTCCCCCAATATTTCTGGCAAAATACTTTGTACGTAATTTTTAAAATCTGCCAACTCACTACATTTGTAGAACATGTTTCTAATATTAAGCACTGTTGAGATCGGTGACTCAATCCAACACTGGGCATCACTAGTCAGAAACCTTTTCAGCAATTATACAGCTTTTATTCAGCCAGCTCTCACTAAAAACAGGTCAGGTTCATCAGGTAGCTGAAACCCATACAGCAAAAGTGCCGACTAAAAGGCAGCCCCCCCCCCCCCCCGTGGGTGAGTTAGTGGCTTTGAAATCCATATCCAGACAATGGAATATAGAAATCTCATCTGATGGCTTCTTTTTGGCTGCTGCTAGCTACAGGGTCCTATCAGACTTCCTGGAAATGGACTCTGCTACAATGCATTCTTCCAACAAACTGTGGCGGGAAAACTACCCATGACATAGCTGAAGCTATCTAAAAGGCCTCCTATGAATCTCTTCATCAAGGGAGGGTGAGATCAATAGGCCAAGATTCCCTCGGTCTCACTAATTCAAGAAATTTCCCTAAATTTAGAGTCATCTGGAAGGAGTTGCAGGGAACCTCCCCCTTTGTTGAGCTTTGTCTGGGTTCAGGGACTCTGCTGAGGGATCCCAGGTGCCTCATCTTTTGCGCCTCCTTCGAGTACACTCAGAATGATCGGAGAAAGGGTCTTCCCCACAAAAACAACAGTGTCTACAAAGGGCTCTTGGGACAACTCTCTAGGACTATGAATCCAAGTACAAGGCATTGACTTAAGAGGTGTCCTGGTGAGGAGCAGAGACTGAAGGTGCACTTGAAACTACTAATTTAGTGAACTGCAGAAAAGTCCTTTCCAAAAATGTGAATGCCAAAGCTGTTCTTGTCAATAGTGGTGAAGTCAGTGCTATCCCTACTGTAGATGCAGGAGGCAAGAACACTGAGGGATCAATTCCAACAACATTCAGCTCCATGGTCACAACAGATACAAAGAATGGTTTTGGTATCAATGGATCAAGCACTAAGGACTGAAACAGAGTATGTCCATAATGGAATAAGGACCAGCACCGAACCCTCATCACTGAGCCCATGGTGCTTAACAGTCCTTGACACCATGGAATAAGTGTCAAGACCACACGATCCAAAGGAGTTAGTGCTGATGGAAGTAATTCAACTGTTTCTGATGTAGATGACATTGAGACAACTGTCATCCCCAAAACTGGTTTCCAGAGAAGAAACACTGAAGGTTAAGGGAATGGGTCCTTCTCTGCTCATTCTAGAAACAGAGGAGGATAAGAAAACAGCTATTTTAATTTGAGCAACAAAGCCAGCATCATCTTGTCCCAGTCAGGGCAGACCTAGAATACCTCATAGGAAGAGAGGAAAATGCCCAGAATCCTAAATATCTAAATGATTCTCCTGGGAGAAGCTGCTCAGTGTCTCTTTCTTGGAAAAGGATCACTAGCTATTATAACCTCCAGCTAGCAAGTCCCAAAGGAAGACATTTCTGAAGTGAAGAGTTTGAGAAGTGAACTGAAACAGCCTTCAGTGGTGGTGATGGAGGGGGGCTGTTTGGGAGAAAGGAAAAAGACAGCTGCTCGATCTAGTCTCCTATTCATATCATACTTCTCAGTCCTCTTTTCCCTGGAGGGAGGAAGCTTCTTGAGGATTAATGTGTATGGTTGCCTCTGAAGAGTCCTGAAACTAAACTGCGAATTGAACAGTTCTGCTTTACATGTTCTGGATCCCAACAAAACAAACACACATGCTGTGGGTGCAATGGGATACATTGTACAGCTACAGCAGCCACATTTTAAAACATTGGGCATTTCTGTCCATTTCCAAATGGTCACATAAAACTGGTCACTAGTACCTTGGAGAAAAGTAAGTCATAATATGGTGGCATACTTAACCTTCAAATAATCAAAATGCAACTCTAAATTCTATACAAGTACAAACTAAGCAATAATTCAAAACCAATACTGCTAAAGTAAACACTAAAATGAAAAATGCTCAAACATTGGGGCTGAATGATGAAGGTAATAAGGGGAAGACTAACTTTGAGAAAAATTAGTTGAAAAGGGTTCCTATTATTTTAGCGAACGCAATGAATTGCGAATGCCATTTAGTTGAACGTCATTAGGCGAAATGGCAAAATACTGAAAGCACGGAGCAGCGATTTCTCTCCTAGGGAAAAAAAAATCACTGGGCCGTTTTTGGGACTTTGCCATTTCCTCTACTGTGGTGCAATCTCGGAGTTGGTATATTTAAGTAGGGGGGAGGTGTGGGGGGCCAAAGCCCCCCCCCCTTGAGTTTTTCCCCCCAGGGAAAAAATTGCTGATCCATGTGTTCGACATTTTGGGTTTTCGGGGATTGTTATTCGATTATATAGCGTTTGCAATTCAGTGCATTCACTTATATAATACAGACCCGATGAAAAGTATCAAACATTTAAAAAAACAGAGCTGTTTAACTAATACACCTGAAAACAGGAAAAAATATTAACTAGACTGGAGAAATACCAAAGAAAAATATTTAAGCTATTGAATGAATCCCGGTAAACCACCTGATTACTGAAAGCAGCAAACCAGATCTGGAGGAGGTGATGGGCATTGTGGGAGACAGGGGAGGAGACAGCTCTGGGGAAAATTCTGCCATTTCAGTGCTACTTGCGACTACCTGTACAAGTTCCTATAGAAGTACTGAGTGGACAAATGTTAACATCCCTTATTTTCAATTACCCTGGGGCTTTTAAGCATTACCCCTTTCTGTTATTACCAAGAATATTCCTAAGAGTACTAGTAAAATAAAGATTCCAGAAAATTTTGAACAATGACCTAACCTGTCCCTCTAGTACCCCTATTATACCCATCTTATTTTTTATACAACTAAAATTCCATCTTCAAGTTTAAAATTACCTTTCCCTACAACAGGGCTTTTAAGCTCAATGAAGTTTACAGACAGCCTATTGTCCATTCATCTGTCACTAGTAAAGCCTCTGCCAATAGAGTCAAAACTAACTTCCTCTAGTTACCATTTTTGAACTGCTGGTAAGTCTATTACTATCATTAGATGTGTATTGTTACAAGATATGTCCAAAGATGTCTACAGAATGATACAGTATGTTATGAGAACCACTCTCTCCAAATGCACTTCTAATGACAAGCAGCTGTTCACTTACAAAAATATAAACTAGCAACAAAGGCTAAGCAATCAATGACATGCAGTTTAGTTACTAATGCAAGGGTCATATTCTCCCTATTTTCCCGACAGTAGTCACTATTTCTCAGTGGCTACATATTTAATTCACAATGGATTAAAGGGAAGGGAAAGTTCATGGCTGAAAGCTTAATGCTCCTTGGCTGATGGAAAAGTTAAATGTCTGACTGCCCACAAGCTTAACCATCGCATAAAAAAAAAAAAAAAAAAAAGTTATGTACTCACCATATCATTCCATCTGTGTTGTCCATTTTCATTCTTCCTTTACCTGTGGGTTTGGATCTGAACCTCAGATCTGACTTGGCTGCTTTCTATAGCCCTAAGATTAGATTCTTGTGCTCCTTCCTTACCCATAATGCCTCATTCCCACAGATTACATCAGCTAGAGCTTGCTGCCAAAGTAATGTACATCTTACTATATACACATTAGAAACAAAGGATAAAGTTCAAGGTCTCAAACAGGAAGTGAATTCCTACACAGATATCAGTCAGGTCTTTCACAGTTAAGGACAGGGAGAAGGATGGGGGGCGGGGGGTGAGGAAGAATGAAAATGGACAACGCAGACGGAACATTATGAACATTACATAACTTCTTTATCTGATGTTGTCAATTACATTCATTCCTCAACCTGTGGGCTAGAGTCCCCAGCTACAGTAACCTCGGGTGGTCCTCATGGAAGGATAATCCACAGCACTGTGGAACCAAAGGCAGGTCTATCTGTATAAACAATATCCAGTTTGTAATGTGCAACAAAGGTATGGAAGTTCAACCAAGCAGAAGCACACTGGGCCTTCCCATTCTAACGTTTGAGGAGACAGCTCATCAGTTTTCCAGAAATATTTTGTTCTATCTAGGTAAAAATCTGGTTGTCTATGAACATATAGAGGATGAAAAGTAAATTCATCTTTGTTTTGAAAATTGGGGAAGAAAACTGATAGGTTGATGACCTGCCTGACATTGTTTTCGGAAGCAACTTTGAGCAAAAAAAGGATTAGCACGCAAAGTCATTATCTTTATGAAAAATCAATTATGGGGGTTTGAAGACTGTGCTTGCAATTCAGATAGCTTTCTAGCCGAAGTGAGGGTCTATATGACACTATTGAATGGACTAAATAGCGAATGCTATTTAGTCGATCCGATACTGTCGACATGGCAAAATAGCGAAGTCACGCAACATCAAATTTTTTCCCAGGGAAAAAAATTTCAGTGGGCCGTCTTCAGGACTTTGACGTTTCCTTCACTATGATGCGATCTCGGAGTTGGTATATTTAAGTGGGGGGGGGGGGGGGGGCACAGCCCTCCACTTAAAATTTGTGTTCAAGTTTTTTTTTTTTTTTTTTTTTTTTTTATGGAGCAGCGAATTTTTTATCTGGGAAGAAATTCGCTGTTCAGTTTGTTCGATATTTTGTTGTTTCGATATTATCGGTATGATGAAATATCATTCGCTATTTACATCGTACGATAATATGATATAGACGCCGAAGTGATGGCTACCAAAAATGCATTATTCCAAGAAAGATATTTTAAGTTCACCTTGGCTATGGGTTCAAAGGGAGTTTGAACAAGAGCTTATGAAATCATGGCCAAGTTCAAAGGAGGAATGGTGGTCCTTTATAAGAGGTTTAAGTAGTAAGGTACCCCTAGGGAAGGTCTTACAGTTTAGATGAAGCAAGAGAAGATTAACTGTTCTCAATGTGGTAATTTAAGATGGCAGCCAGTTGCACCTTAATAGCAGAAAAACTCACCCCACCTTGGAAAATCAAAGCAAGTCTAGAACTGCAGGGATAGGAGCTGTAAAAGGGTCCAAATGTTTTCATACCAAAACCTCTTCCATCCATTTTTATAGATTTTTCTGGTGGAAGCTTTAATTGAGGATATTAAAATTCTCTGAACCAGAGAAGAAAGCCTGGTGTTTCTAGTCATCGGAATTGGAGAAACCATGCTGTTTTATTTATTTTATTTTTATTTTACATTTGTTGACCGGGATAGTCCGACTGGATGCATGTCCATTTTCAGAGGAGGCCCGGGGAGAAAAGCTCCAAGGGTAAGCAGATACAGCATTACATAATACCAACATTACATATTACAGACTATTTACAGAGATTACATAAGTAAGCAAGTTAAACAAGTTCCACAGGTTACAGTTAATCCTGTGCACAAGTCAGGATTAAATTAAATTACACAGTAAACTGGTTAACAGATTTTTACACATTCTAGATAGAGATAGCCAGGCTTGATACATTGACATAGCCAGTTAAGTGGCAAATGTTGTTCGAGTCTAGTTTTAAATTGATCTAAGGTGGAAAGTAAGGTTATATCAGCTGGAAGAGAGTTCCAGGATCTACTTACAGTGTTTGCAAAGAGAGAATCACCGGCTGTGTTATTAATTTTGCTAGTCTGAATTAGTAGTTTGTTAGAGGATCGAAGCGGTCTAGGATTGTTATAGGGGGTGATAATATTTTTAAGTGCATGAGTATTGTCCGGATTATAGAGGATTTTATAGCCCATAATCAGTTGGTTATACTGGATTAGGCTGGGTAGTTCAAGCCACCCAAGCTGATTTAGATTGATGCAATGATGTGTCCTAAAAGGCAGCCCAGTGGCAAACCTGGCAATGTGGTTGTAGCAAATTGAGAGTTTGTTAAGGACAGTCTTGTTTAAATTTGAGAGTAGAGGGGATGCATACAGAAGGGTTGAAAGAAGGTGAGAGTGAGCTATGGCAATTTTAGCTGGAGGGGTTAGGAAGGCTTTTATTCTGTAAAGTGACCCTAGTTTTTTATTGATGGTTTTGATAGTTTGGTTAACATGTGGGTCAAATTTTAGATGGTCACTGATGACACCTAATAGTTTTGTAGATGGGTCAGGAGAGATTATTGTGCCATCATTTGATTTTATGGTAAAGGTGAAAGCGGTAGACCTACGTGTTGGGGAAAATAACAGCATTTTATTTTTTTTGGGATTTAGGATCAGACGATGTTCAGAAAGCCAGTTTTCTATTGCATTAAAGGTGGTCTGGGTAGCTGACCATAAACTCTACTGGAGATGTGGCTGAGCAAATCAGAGTAGAGTCATCAGCATATTGGATACAGCTGACTTTTGGGATGACAGTATAAAGGTCGTTAATGAAGATGGAGAACAGCAAGGGCCCTAGTATAGAGCCTTGTGGTACTCCAAGGGTGTTAGGTAGAAGGTTAGAGAGTTTGTTCTGCCAGAGGACAGCCTGCTGTCGACCATTCAGATAGGAATGAAACCATTGGAGGGCTCCAATATCTAGACAGAATGTTTGCAGGGTGTGGATTAAAAGTTGGTGATCAACCACATCGAATGCCTTGGAAAGATCCAAAAAGAGGGCTGAGGATATATAATTATTGTTGCAATTATGGTTTATGGTGTTGGTAAAGGCTAGGAGGGCTGAAGTAGTGCTGTGATGAGGACGGAAGCCATGCTGAGCGTCTGCCATAAGGTGATTCTGGATTAGGTGGTGCATGAGTTGTCTATGAATACATTTTTCCATAATCTTTGCAAGTGGAGAGAGTATAGCTATTGGCCTATAATTGCAGTTTACAAGGTTTCCTAAGGTGTCCTAAAGCTATAAGGTAAGTATTACAGCTCTTAATGTAAGAGTCAATTTACTTCAGTTACAGGGGAAGGAGGCAACCACTCAAGTAGAAACTAAGAGCCATATGGCTGACAAATATGGTGACCTGCTTAATTACAAAGCACTGTAAGTGAAAGCTTAACAAATGCTTTTTGTGTGTGCAACCTACTCTGTTTAAATGTTGAGAGAAACAGATTGCAGTCCTGTAGACACAGTTTTGTAGGGAACTGTAGAGTTCAACTAGGAAAAGAGAAAAGCAGAGATTCTAGGGTAAGCATGAAGGCAACAACAGGCAGTTATTATATAATAATGCATTCAGAAAGGTTTGATGGGGGGGGTAAAGTAGCATACTTCAGAATGAACTAAGATTTATAGCCAAGAAACCTAAGCAAGAGAGCAATGCAGTAAATAAACACTTGCCAGATTTTAAAGATATACCAGAAAAACTAAATCAATTGTTCACAATTGTACAACTGGAAAATTGCCAGTAAATGCACTTCAGGTATAGCTAGCCCAAATTATTCAAGTCATAAAAGCACTTCTTCAATGTGTGTGCAATTTAAACATTAAAAAAACACATGCAGAAAGGAGGAGCTCTGATTATACACTTTCTCTAGGTACAGGTTCAGTTTAAACACAAATATTACCACAGAAATTCAGTAAAGTCACTAGCTACTTATACAGCCTCTGAAAAAAAAAAATAGAGCAGTCTGTGCAGAATCAGAATTTAGCAGCAGGTCATTCAGTTACACAAAAAACAGTAAAAGATCCATACAATGAAGAAACTTGCACTAAGTCACACCAGGTCAGCCAAGGGGGGAAGAGAGAGCGAAATCCTAAGCAACTAGATTTGAAAATGATGCCTGTACTAAATTGTAGCAGTTTAGTCCTAGAAGATCTGGGTGAATCTGCCCTGATGAGTGGGAACAGGAGATCTGGATATGGTTCCAGCATCCATGGAGGGCATATCAAGTGAGACAAAAAGAAGGGGAACCAGACCTGTCGCAGTCAAAAGGGAGCAATGAGGATCACCTTGCTCTTCAACCTCTGTGCTTTCTGAAGAAAGCTGGGAACGAGGGGGTAGGGAAGGGTAAGCATAAAGACCACCGGAGGCCAAACATGGACTACAGCATCTCTAGGTGACTGTCCCTGAGGAGGGAGAGCAAAGAACCTGCTGCATTTGTTATTGATGGGGATGCAAAGAGGTCACAGCAGGGCTGAGCCTATTTGTGGAAAATTATGTTTACCACTGACTGGTTTAGAGATCACTCGTGAGGTACCAGGATAACTCTGCTGAGCCTGTCCGCTAGAATGTTGGACTTCTCCAGAATGTGCGCTGCCACTAGGAAGAGGTTGGAAGAGATAAAGAAGTTATGTACCTACCATAACGTTCCATGTTAGTTGTCTTCATCTTGCTTTCTTTCTTGCTGGTTGGGATCGGAGCCAATCCTCTGCTCCAACTCGGCCATCTTCTACAGCTCAAGAGCTGGTTGGGATCGGAGCCAATCCTCTGCTCCAACTCGGCCATCTTCTATAACTCGAGAGCTGTTTACTGGCTCGAGGCTACCCCTTATCCCATGATGCCTAGCGATAGCTACCCAGATCTCGTTTGAAATAGCTAACCCCAGACATAGCCAGAGAATAAACCTGTCCAAACAGGTTGAGCATACCTGTCATACTCTCTAAGTCAGTAGAGGAAATAAACCAGAGAACACTCAGCCAGTGAAACCAGAACTCCTCTCGGTCCAATAGGACAGGGGGTCGGAGGGTGGTACGCAAGAAAGAAGGCGAGATGAAGACAACTAACATGGAACGCTATGGTAGATACATAACTTCTTTATGTTAAGTGGTCTATCTCGCCTTCGTTCTTGCTGATTGGGACAGTGTCCCTAGCACCTACAATCCTGGGCGGCTCATTGGAACAGACTCTTCAGAACAGTGGAACCAAAGTCAGCTCTGCTCCTGGAGACCATATCTAGCTTGTAATGAGAAATACAGATATGAGGATTTACCCACGTAGCAGCTGCACAGATAGAATCCATGGGCAAACTAGATTGGAAGGCTACAGAGGTGGCCAAGGCCCTAGTAGAATGACCTTTCGGTTTAATAGGCAACTCTTTGTTCCTTAATTGATAAATGAAAGTAATAGTGTGAGACAACCACCTGGATAAGGTCACCTTGGAAACTAGGAGACCTTGTTTGCCTAGAGCATAGGAAAGGAATAGTTGGTCCGGCTTCCTTATTTCCTTAGTCCTGTGCAGGTAAAAATGCAATTGTCTATGAACATCCAATTGGTGTAATTTGTATTCTGCCTTGTTGGTGTGGTTAGGGAAAAACACAGGAAGGCCTACAGATTGGTTTAAATTATTTTCTGAACAGACTTTCGGAAGAAATGAAGGATTAGTCCTCAGAGCAACCCTGTCCTTATGAAAAACCAAGTATGGAGGACGAACACAGTGCCTGAAGTTCAGAGACGCGTCTGGCTGAAGTAATAGCTACCAGAGTGTCTTTCAAGATAGAAACTTAATGGAGCAGGATGCTGCTGGTTCAAAGGGGGGGGCAGAGTTAAGGAAGTTAGTACCAAATTAAGGTCCCAAGGAGGAGGGGGATCTCCCACTGAAGGTCTAAGGAGAGTAGTCCCTCTTAAAAAGGCTTTTCAGAGCTTATGAGACATAATGTTTGAATTTGACAACCCAACATGAAAGTTAGAAATTGCCGTTAATTGAACCCTGATTGTAGCAGAAGCGGACCCGGAATGAAAAAGTTGTGCTAGGAATTCCAGAATTTCGTGGACTGGGGCTGAAAAGGGATCTATGTTCCTAGCCTCTGCCCAACAAGAAAAACATTTCCATTTACTAGCATAAGTTTTTCTAGTTGTGGACTTGTGACAGGAGACAATCTCACGTACAGCTGGGGAAATGCTGGGAAGCCTGGCTAAGGTTGGAAGTGGAGCAACCAAGCTGTGAGCTGGAGTGTTTGGAGGGATTGATGCAACCCGCCTGACTGATGAATCAGTAGGTCTGGAATCAGATCCAGAGTCCAGGGCTGATCAAGAAGGTAATGGTGCAGGAACTGAAACCATATCTGTCGAGGCCAGTAGGGGGCAATGAGGATCATTTTGCAGCCCAATGATATTGCTTTCTGTATGAGTTTTGGAATCAGGGGAAATGGAGGAAAGGCATAAAGAAGTCCCTGAGGCCAAACGTGGACTAGATCGTCTCTGGGTGAGTAACCTGGAAGCATAAGAAGGGAGAAGTAGTTGCTGCAGTTGCTGTTGAAGGGGGTGGCAAAAAGATTGCAGCAAGGCTGTCCCCATTTGCGAAGATGAGATCCGCAACTTCCTGATTCAGAGACCATTCGTGAGGCATGAGAATAGCTCTGCTGAGCCTGTCAGCTATGACGTTGGACCTCCCAGGGATGTGCGTCACGATCAGAAAACGTTGGGAGGAAATCGCCCATTGCCAGAGTCTGAGTGCTTCTCGACACAGGGGGTAGGACCTGGTTCCGCCCTGCTTGTTGATGTACCACACCACTGATATGTTGTCCGTTTGAATTGCAATGGTCCCAGACGGAAGAGAGTCCTGAAGGGCTTGCAATGCTAGGAGCACGGCTCTCATTTCTAGGATGTTTATATGCAGATGGTACTCTTGAGGCTGCCAAGTGCCTTGGACTGTCCTGCCCTGATAATGCACCCCCCACCCTATCAGGGAGGAGTCTGTGGCCACTGTGGCAACCGGAGGGGGCTGAATGAAGGGTCTGCCCAGAGTCACTAGTGGGGAGACCATCCACCAGGAAAGGTGCCTTTTGCATGCTTCTGTAATCATGATCATGTGAGACATGGGCAGTTGTTGGAAAGACCACTGTGTGAACAGAAGCCACTGAAGGATCCTCATGTGAAAGCGGGCCAGTGGATTAGAAGAATTGCTGCTGCCATGGAACCCAGAGTTTGAAGGACGAACCTGACTTGGATTCTTTTGCTCTACATTAGAATTTGTACTTGCTGGCGAACTGTAGACACCCTTTCTGGTGGTAGCCTTGCAGACATGTTCCTTGTGTCCAAGTCTGCTCCTATATAGGTGACAGATTGACAGGGCAACAAGGCAAATTTTTCGAAGTTTACTGTAATGCCTAGCTGGAAGCAGATTATGGTTGTGTAGTCCCTGGCTTGTAGAAGTTGATGCCTGATAGCAGCAGGCAGGAGCCAGTCGTCTAGATATGGAAACACCTGGAATCCTCGACGTCTCAGGTGAGCCATGACCACTGCCATACATTTGGTGAACACCCTGGGGGCTGTGGTGAGACCAAAGGGCAGAGCTCTGAACAGGTAATGACTGGCTCCCAGCCGGAAGCGAAGAAATCTCCTGGAGCGCCTGCCCATTTTGACATGGTAGTACGCATCCTGAAGATCTATCGAGCACATCCAATTGTCCTGACCCAGAAAGGGTAGAATGTACTGTAGTGTGACCATCCGAAACTTTGTTCTTTGAACAGACCTGTTTAGTCTGCTGAGATCCAGAATCGGTCTCCAGTCCCCTGTCTTTTTCGGTACAAAAAAGAACCTTGAGTAAGTTCCGGATCCATGCTGGTCTGCCGGGACTTCCTGGATGACTCTAGCAGTTTTGAAACTTCTATTACTGCTTGGTCCCTCAGAAAGGGTGGAACATCTGGAAGGGATTTCCTTGACGGTAAGGGGGGGTTGACAGAAGGGAATTTTGTAACCTCCGGATATAATGGACTGTACCCATTTGTCTTGCGTTAAATTTTGCCAGGCTTTTGGGTACGGTGAAAGTCTTCCCCCGACTGCCTCCAGAGGAAGGCAGTCGGGCAACCCTTCAGGGATGCTGAAAGGACTTAGAGAAAGATTCTCTGTTGCCCTGGTTCTGTGGACCCCCTCTGCCACAAGGGCGGCGTCCATTATTGATTCCCCCTCTGCCCCTGGAGGAAAAAAAAAAAAAAAAAATCGCTGTGCGTGTCAGGCGAGGCTCCCTGGGATTTTCGGAACCACATTTTACCACTCTTCTGACCCTTGGGGTATGGTCTAGAAAGAGTGGAAAAATGGACTCCCACAGCAGAGAGAGTCTTGCCTTCTTGCTCACACCTAGTCAAAGTATCTTTCACCTGTGGTCCAAAAAGAAAGGAACCAAAGGGGGTGTTGGTGAATGATGCTCTAAAGGGTTCCGCAAAATTACACAGCTGCATCCATGCATGCCTCCTAAGGTCCACATCCATACCTGCGGCTCCACTCGCACCATCGGCTGCATAGGAAATGAGTCTCATGGAGGAGTTGACTACAGAATTAAGCTTCGCCAGCTGGGAAGCTACTTTGGCTTGAGCCCCCCTCAGCTGATGGATCTTGAAGGGTATCTCTGAACCTGGGTAAAATGGCATAAGTAGTTCAGTGATCTCATAGAAAAGGTCGCTGAAACAAACATTCGCTTCCTCTACCTGTCTATGGTCCTAGACTCCTTGTTAGGAGGATGGATAGACGAAGAGGTATCCGCTAACTCTTTCTTGGCGGCTGCTGCTACCACCATGGTATCAACAGGAACACCTCTGGTAAGGAACTGCTTATCATGGGGTGCTGTGATGAACTTGCCAGGTCTCCTCGGAGTTGGTTCCACTGTATCTGGAGTTGACCAAGCCTTCTGAGCCACCACTGACATAAGTGGATCGAAAGGCAGAGAAACCCAGGAGGTGGAAGGTCGGGAACCGAATGCATCCAGGAATACAGACTCATCCTCGGTAGGGGCTAGGGGATTCCAGTTCCCCCTCTGCTTAAGCATTTCTAGGATGCCTGAGAAGGAAACCTCTTCAGAGGGGGACCTTGGGGACCCTTCCGAATGATCTAAGTCTGTATCAGAAGTGACAGACTCAGGGGAGTCAATGTGCTTCCTCTTGCACTTCTTACGAGGGGGCTCCTCTGAATGATCAGGGGAGGCCTCGGAAGAGGAGGAAACACCCAATGGGGTGCACCCCTGGAGTGCCGGTTTCCCACGCTTGGGGTCTGGAGGAGGAGCAGAGGTTGGCACAGGCACTGCAGGGGACGGAGCCGGTAGTGGAGCTGACTCAGTGGCCAGCACACTCCTCATGACATCGAAGGCATGCCTGCCACAATGTAGAGAAGGCTCCGGTTCCGAGGAAATCGGAATCCTTCTCCGCACCGAGGAAGACGGCTCCGAGGCCGATGTAGGAGCCGAGCTCACCTGCGCCGAAGCTCCGAGAGGGAGAACGGGGTCGGACAAGGGTCCGATGCCACTCGCCCCCTCGGAGCTGATGAGGGAGCCTCAGCGCCCAGATCCCTCAATGGACGGCACCATCGAAGGGATCGGAGCAGACGACGGAACCGAAGGAGATGAGAGTTATCGGAGCTGACTGTTCCACTACTCGAACCCCAACGAACTCCGGCTCCGAACTCAATGGAGTCGGAGGAGGAACATCAATAGAAGTGGACGGAGCAGACACCTGTTGAGGAGGGCTGGGCAAGTGCCTGCGACTTTAGCAACCTACTGACCACTCTCTCCACATCGTGATCAGACAGCCTAGAGGATCGAGAGGAGTGAGAAGATCTGTGACTGCGCTCGCTCTGAAGCAGGGGAGACCAAAGAGCCGAATGTATCAATTCCAAAGAAGGGGACCTCAGCCTCTTGAGGCTCCACAGTTTCTGATGGAGCAGACTGTGAGATAGTCTTATCAGTGCCAGCCGGAAGCGAAGTTGAAGGTAGAGTCTGAACCAAGGACGGCTCCGAAATTGGAGCTGAC
The DNA here is from genome assembly GCF_019279795.1 of Protopterus annectens. Classification (NCBI taxonomy): domain Eukaryota; kingdom Metazoa; phylum Chordata; order Ceratodontiformes; family Protopteridae; genus Protopterus; species Protopterus annectens. Next base: position 1,389,288,311 of record NC_056728.1, read on the forward strand.
TGCTTGGTAGATTTAGGGGATTTCACAGGCTGAGAGGTCTTGGCCGGTGAATCCTGGGGCTTCAAAAGACCCCTAAGAATAAGCTTATTCTTACGTTCCTGCAGAACTCTTGGGCTAAATGCATGGCAGATAGAACAAGAGTCCTGCAGGTGCACGGCACCTAAACAATAGACGCAAGAAGTGTGCCCATCTGTCAGACATTTTCTGACAGCATGAGTCACGCTTCTTAAACCAGACACTTTGGAGTCCTTTGACATCCTGAAAAAAGGAAACAAGAAATACAACAATAGCTATCAAAGCAAAATACAGTCTACAAAAACACACACTATACTAGCAGACTAAAGCTAAAGTTTTTTTTTTTTGATAGGAAAGCCTCTAACTTAAACGGCTAGCCTATGAAAGAAGGTAGAAGGAAAGCCTCTAACCTAAATGGCTAACCTGACAAGAAAAGGATAAGGGAGGGAGGGGGAGAACTCTCCAAGTTAAACGAGTTCAACAAGGAAGGGAAGGAGTGCTACAATTACACACTAGCTAGCACAAAAACAAGACTAAAGGTCAACAATAAACCCTGAAAAAGGACTATTTCTAGAGTAAGAAAGTTCTATAAAAAACTTTATACGAGCCTGAGCCAGAAAAACGACACCTCGCAGTTGAAGCAGCAAACGAGATCTAGGTAGCTATCGCTAGGCATCATGGGATAAGGGGTAGCCTCAAGCCAGTAAACAGCTCTCGAGCTACAGAAGATGGCCGAGTTGGAGCGGAGGATTGGCTCCGATCCCAACCAGCAAGAAGGAAGGCGAGATAGACAACTTAACATCAACTATTGCCAAACTCTCACTACTTCTGGACATATGGGGTAAGATTTGGTTCCTTCTTGCTTGTTGATGTACCATACCACGGACATATTGTCCTTTTGTATCGCAATAATCCCTAGAGGGACAAAGTTCTGAAGTGCTTGCAACGCTAGAAGCACAGTTCTAATATCTAGGACATTGCAATGTAAAATTGGACTCCTGTGCTGACCACGTGCCTTGGACCATCTGACCCAGGTAGATTCCTGGGGGGGGGGGGGGGGGGGAGGACACCGAGTTATCAAACTCGGAAGCTCAGAGGGGAAGCAATGGCTCCAAAAACTCAGCCGAAATCAACTCCTCTGACCAGACGTCGAGGCTTTGACTATAAGTACCGTTCTGCTCCAACATGGTCTGAGTCAAATGGGTCAGGGAGATAATCAGAATCAAAGTGACAGGCACTGTCAGATCAGACATCTCTACTCTAGGGGCCTTCAGATACGAAGGCTCTGAAGCAAGTTGTTGGATCGGAGAAGGAGTAACTGAATAAAGGTAGATGCACAGCTCACTGATCCAGAGGGGAACACAGCTGGTAAAATCCCAATCTGAACTTGTGTCCTGAGAAATTTCCTCCTCATTCAATCAACCTCAGCTTCAGAAAGACTGCTGGAAGACTTGATAGGCGAGAAGGTGGAAGACGGCCTGGAAAATATTTTACGTAATGGATAGAACCCAGTAGATCCATGAGTCAGAGGGACCAGCTCCAGGGAGGTCCTAATAGTGAAAATCAGAGAGACAGTTACAGCTGGTGTAGGATCCGAAGTCTTTGGATCCAAGGTCTTCTGAACCTCTTTTGGTTGTTCAGCCATTGATAGTGGAGAAGCCTTATCCTGAGAATGCTTACAGTGTTCTCGGGATTCTTTTGATTTTTTGGGGATTTGAGAACCTGAAGAAGTTACAAGGGAAGAAGCTGAAGAAGGCAGAAAGTTTATTAATTTATTTCTCCTGTCACTTATGGCACGCTGGTTAAAACCCACGTAAATGGGGCAAGGGGACTCCAGATGCTTAGGGCCTAAGCAGTAAATGCACTCACTGTGGGCATTAGGACTGAGGAATCTTGCACCCACAGGAAATGCATTTTTTAAAACCAACCGGTTTATCAGACAACTTTCTAACAAGAAACAGAGAAAAGGGAGAGTAGATAGACAGAAGAAACCAACGAAGAGGAAACAAAGGGATTAATCTAAGAAACATATATACATTTTTTTTATAACAGGGTAAGGATGGTTAGAAAGAAGAAAAACAAATTAGAAGACTAAATAATGCATAATAAACTCACTAACCCTACTAGGAGCTCAAGAGAGTCACAATCCCAGTCTGTCTTCATTAGCATCAAATGAGAGCTGAGATAAGGGGGAGTGAGGAGCTCGAGAATCGGATCCTAGGACTACAGAAAGCAACAGAGTTGGATCAGAGATTCGGATGCAAACCCACAGGTTGAGGAATGAATAGAAATGATAGCATCAGATCCAAAGTTATGTACTTATCATAATGACAGATCCGCGTTGCCCATCTCCATCTAGTTCAGCCTGTGGGTTATATCAGATCAGAGCATGGCCAAATCCTTCAGACTTCTAACTCAACAGGCTCTGCCTCTCTTACCCATAAACCCCACTCCTCAACCAACCTCTCAGACTGAGTTTACCGCATCTAAAACGAGCTCTACGCTACAATGATGCCCAAACGGAGGAAAGTGAGGGACTTCAAGAACAAGGAGAAGATGGCCTCCATTCCCCAGTCATGTCATATAAGGAGATTTACCACAAATAAAGGCAGGGAAAGGAAGGGAGGGGAGGTGAACGAGATGGAGACAAACACAGATCTATCATTATGGTAAGTACATAACTTTCCTATCCAATGTTGTGTTCTAAGTCTGGCTTCAAATTATGGGACAGAGTCCCTAGCTACATAAAAAAAATCATATGGAGGAACCAAGGAAGGATATTCTACAACATGGAGCCAAAAGGAGCCAAAGGAACCCCTGGATCTTTACTCAATATCCAAGCTTGTAATGAAAAACACAGGTATGGTGGGCCCATCCAAGTAGCCACTGCATCAACTTCATCCAAGGAAACTCTGGAAAAGAAAGCCATAGAAGTAGCCATAGATGCTCTGTACAATGATATTAGGTTTGCCAGCCAGGATCTTAGCTCTCAGACTACAAGCCCAAGTTATACAGTCCGACAGCCACTTGCATAAAGTCACCTTCAACACAGGTCTGCCCAACCCTAGACCTCGAAAAGGAAACAACTGACTGGAATTTCTAAAGGCGTTTGCCTTGTCCAAATAAAATCTCAGTAGCTTATGCACATCCAAACAATGCAGAATTCACCCTGGAAAAATTGGGGAAAAAACACAGGGAGATGAACGGAGCTACTGATATTACACTCTGAAGTCACTTTGGGGGAAAAAAGAGGAATTCTTACAGAGAGAAGCCCTACCTTTGTGGAAAACCAAATAAGAATAATAAAAAGCTTGCGACTCCAAAACCCTCTTTACTGAATTAACAGACACCAAAAATAAGGTCTTCCAATGCAACTTCAGGTCTGAAGTAGCCAAAGATTTGAAGAGAGTGTCTTGCAAGGTCTTGCAACATAATAGGTAAATCCCAGGGAGGGACCGGACCCCAAACTGGGAGATAAAACAAAAAGGTACCTTTGAGGAAAGCCTTGGAAATCCTGAGAGCATCCAGAGGGACATGGTCTCTGCCAACATGAAAGTTAAAAATAGCTGCCAACTGCACCTTAATGATGGAATAAAAAATAGAGCTTGAATGAAACAACTCAGCAAGAAAACCTAGAAAAGAAACTAAAGGAGCACAAAAGGGACCCTTAGAGATTCCAGCCAAAGGTCAAAACTTCTCCACTTACTGGAATACACCTTCTTAGCTGAATGCTTTCAAGACAAAGACAAGATATGTACTACTCTATCAGAAAGCCTGGGATTCATGGCCATCAAGATAAATTTAGAAACCAAGTGGTCAACTCGAGGGACTGTAGACTAGGAGGATTCAGACTGGCTGGATGAGAAATGAGATCTGGAATGGGATCTAGAACCCAAGGGGGTATTGCAGAAGAAGCTACAGGAAGGGGATCTACACCTGCCAAGGCCAGAAGGGTGCTAGGAAGATCACTGTTGTACTACAGCAGACTGCATTTGGTAAACATTCACAATCAGCAGAACAGGGGGTAAGTATACAGGCATTCCAAGGGGCCAAGAACATAGCAGAGCATCTCTGGGCGACTGTCCCCGAGGAGAGACTAAGGTGTAACAGATGCAACATTTGGTGCTGGATGGAGAGGCAAAGAGGTTGCAACATGGAGTGCCCCAACGTTGAAGATCCGAGCTGCTACCCTCAGATTTAGACACCCCTTGTGAGGGAGCAGAATGTTCCTGCTCAGGCTGTTGGCCAGAATGCTGGACTTCGCCAAGATGTTTCCTGTAATCAGAAACAGGAGATGTAAATCGTCCATTGCCAAACCCCCACTGCCTCTCAAACAAGAACATTTTCCTCCCAGTTTCTTGAGATACCAGACAACTGAAATATAGTCAGTCTGCACTGAAATCACACCACTGGGAAGGGCATCCTGAAAGGCCTGTAAAGCAGGGAGGAGAGCCCTCATCTCTAGAGCACTGATGTGGATGTCATCCTCCACAAAAGACCACGACACTTGAACCATCCTCCTCTCTAAATGCCCCCCACCCAAAAAGGTAAATGTCCACTGTGACTGTGGCTAAAGGAAGGGTAAGGACAAATGAACTCCCAATGGTCACTGAGGAAAACTGCAATCACCAATGATTTTGATCATGACATACTTTTGTCAGTCTTACCAGAAAGTCTACAGATGAGTCGAGGATGACCACTGTACCTCCAAGATCCATCGGAGAGCCCTCATATGATACCGGGCATGAGGGAAAGTACAGTTGTGTACACTTACCATAAATGTAGATGTTCGAGTGTATTCACTGTTGCAGTCATCACATGTGGAGTTATCCTTGCTGTGGTAGCCCTCGGCCGGCCCGAATACCAGAGTCGATGTTATTGTGCGCCAGCTGCCGTCGTCTGTAGTCTGACGTCAGGGTGTCAAGTGTTATAAAGCAAGGCAGCTGACAGCATTACATCAGTTTTTCTTGCCCTAACCCATCAGAAGCACAAGAGAAGAGACAGAAGTGGTTCTGGTGGCTAAAGGCCACCACCTAGGGAAGCGTATGTCCCCCTAGGGGAAGATGTTAAATGGGGGATGAAGGGAGGGAAACCAAGACTGCAACAGTGAATACACTCAAACATCTACATTTATGGTAAGTGTACACAACTGCACTATGTTCTTCATGTTTCACGGTTGCAGTCACCACCTGTGGGAGGATTCCCAAAGCTGAGGAAAGGGGCGGAAGGATAGGTTGAGTCCTAGGTATGGGTTAGGAGGCCCTGCAGAATTGTAGAGGCAAACCCTGCCCAAGTAGTTGGTCTGTTTTTCTGAATGGCTTAGCATGGTCCAGACAGTATCTGAGTTGCCTGTGTATGTCTAGTGAGAGAAGGATTCTTTCCCCCTTGTTTTGAGGGTTGGGAAAGAAGGTGGGAAGGTGTATGGCCTGGTTAAGGGTCACATCAGATACCATCTTGGACATAATGAGGGGTTAGCCCTCAGGGAGGCTCTGTCTGCATGGAAAATGATGAAGGGCTCAACAGCCATGAGAGCTTGAAGTTCTGGGACCCTTCTGGCAGTCTTCCATAAGAGGTATTTCAATTCTGTAGAAGTGGCAGGTTCGAAAGGAGGTAAGGTTAGTTTTTCTACCACATAATTCAGGTCCCAGGGTGGCATGGGAGGCCTGATATTAGAAGCCCCTCTGAGGAACTGCTTAATCAAAGGATGAGAAAGAGGGGTGGGTTTGAATCATAATGGGCCGAAATGGCAGAGTCATGAATTTTAATGGAGGAGAAAGAAGCCACGATTGAGCAACTCTGCAAGGTAATCCAGGATGAGAGGGATGGGAGGTTACTGCCCCCTTTGACTGTTTAGCATAATCTTTTCCATTTTCCTGCATATGATTTTCTTGTGCTGGGCCTTCTGTTCCATCAATCCATCGGCTCAGTGTCGGCCACTTTCCAAGCTCAAGATCTTTAAGTTAGCTCAAGGCACAGTCCCTATCCCATGATGCTTTCCTACCAACCCCAGATCTAGTTTGCTAAACCAGCAATAAAAAACACACTAAGCAACCAATTATAAACAATGTACAAAGTACGTAACTATTTACAATAGCTAAACAATCTGGTTGGACAGAAGGACATGAGCAAGACCAACTAGACCACCAGTCATACCTGTTCTTCCATAACCTGGAGGGGGAAGGTGGTGTGGGAGGGAGTGTAAGAACAAAGTCGAGATGAACAACTCACATAGAACATTATGGTAAGAACATAACTTCTTTATGTGAAGTTGTTCAATCTCGCCGTTTATTCTTTACACGTGGGTAGTGTCCCAAGCACCCTGATCCTGGACGGCTCACGGGAGTATATTCCTGAGAACGGTGGAACCAAAGGAAGCCCTGTCCACTTTGTAATGAGTGATAAACGTATGAGGTTTGGACCAAGTAGCAGCTGCACAAATGGTGTCCAAAGGTAGACCGGCTGCATGGGCTAAAGATGTAGAAACAGCCCTGGTAGAATGAGCTTTCACCTCACGTTCTAAATGTTGTTTAGCTGAAGAATATGCAAATTTTATACAGTCCGCAATCCATTTAGACAATGTAACTTTGGATACAGACAAACCTTTCTTATTCAAACAACAGCAAACAAGATGTATATATATAAACAACAAAGACTATCAGTGAGTCCCAGCTCTACCTTCCAATAAAATTTATTTCGTTGAACAGTTCCTTCTCTAGCGCCTCGGCCAACAGCCTTTACAGAGTAAAACAGTAAAACTCATAAAACACTTGCAATATATACAAAAAACCAAGTAATTAATCAATTACATAATTAAACTATCAAATCACATAGCTTAAATATATTTAAAGTCATAGTCTTAAACAAGACATTGCCAGTTACATTCTCTGTTCATTCCATGTGGATGCAAAGTCCCAAATTTCATAATCAAAATGCATTCCTTTTGTCTTAACATATTTTTTTGCCTATCAACATCATTATAATATAATGGAACATGTTCCAGAACAGACACTTTTATATTCTCAATATTTCCATGGTGCACTGAGTTAAAATGTTCAGCAATAGGACTAGTAATTTTATTATTTTAACATCTCTAATATGTTCTTTTATCCTATCTGCTAGCATTCTTTTTGTTTCTCCAATATAATATTTGTTACAATCACAGAATATGACATACACAACACCTTTGCTCATACATGTATATTTGCCTTTTGTAACAAAAATTTTGCCATTTATTTTATTCACTTCATTTACAACATGTTTACATATAGCACATTTTCCACAAGGGAATGTTCCCAAATTCTTCACAACATTTAATTCATTAGTACAAGGCTTTTTATAAATGCTGTGTATCAGAAAGTCCTGTATATTTTTCCCCTTTCTATATGATGTCATTAATTTTATATTTTTCAGTGATGCTATATCTTTTTTAATAAAATTCCAATATTCCATAATGATTTTATTACCAATCATAGAGAAGTTAGTGTACTTTGTAACAAAAAACATTCTCTCCTGTTCAGTCCCATATTTATTGCTCCTTTGATAGTTATTTTGTCTAGTAGTGCCCTTACTCTGTTTAAAGGCTCTATGCAAGCTATTTTCTACATCATCTGGGTTATACCCTCTATTTTTAAATATCTCAGCCACTTTATAGGCCTCCCTAAAAGCCATATTAATATCAGAATTGAGTCTTTTTATTCTCAAAAATTCCCCATAGGGGATGGCTGACAACGTATGGGGGGGATGGCAACTATCTCCCCACATTTTCCAGCTTATTTCATCAAATTTTCTATGAATACTAGTATATATGGGAAAGCCATTATTGCCCCTAAGCGAAATATCCAAGAAATTAACCTGATTTCCCTTTTGTATGTCACTAAATTTTATACCAAATCTGTTATTATTTAATTCATCAATGAAATTATCTGATGTCTCCCAATCCCCATGACAAATGAAACCTTTCTTATTGTCTGCATAGGAGATGAATAGTTGATCAGATTTCCTATGAACATCAAGCTTATGTAACATGTACTCCATTCTACTAGTATGATGTATGAAAAAATAGGAAGATCAATAGACTGGTTCAGATTTGCCTCGGAGCAGACCTTAGGAAGAAAGGTAGGATTCACTCTTAAAGACACACTGTCAGGGTGAAAGACTAGATATGGGGGCCTGATTGAACTGCAGACACTCTATGAGCCGAAGTAATAGCCACTAGGAAAATTGTCTTCCAAGAAAGGAACTTCAAAGGACAAGATGATGCAGGCTCAAAAGGTGGAAGAATGAGCTGAGACAGCACCAAATTCAGATTCCAGGGAGTAACAGGATGTCTGACAGGTGGCTTAAGGTGATGAGTCCATTTCAAAAAGCTTTACATAATCTGTGACAATGTTTGGAGCCTCTGAATCCCACATGGAAGTTAGATACAGCAGCTAAGTGAACCCTTATCGTAGAAGCTGCAGCACCATCATGAAAGAGCGAAGTCAAGAATTCCAGAATACTATGAATAAGGGCAACATAGGGATCAATACCATGCTGAGAAGCCCAATGAGCAAATCGCCTCCATTTGCTATTATAAAGTTTCCTGGTGAAGATTTTGTGAGAGGAAACTAAAATATGTTGAACCGCTGGAGACAAATCATGTGACCTGGCTAGGTTGGGAAGTGGAGAAGCCAAGCTGTCAGTTTGAGTGAGACAAGTGTCACATGTGTCACTACTAGACAAAGGCACAGTATTCTAAATTTATTCTGTACACCTTAGTACCACTACATGGGGTGGCGAAAGCCACATCTCTAGGGCTAGGCTTGCAAATGCCCCAGAGCAGATAGCCTAGTACTAAACTATGAAACTAAGAGAAGGGTGAAGAACTCCCGACGAATGAGTCAGAAGGTCTGGCCCTGGGTCCAGAACACAAGGTTCTTCCACTTGGTATTGCTGTAGGAAGGGGAACCATATCTGCCAAGGACAAAACGGGGCTATTAGAATAACCGTCCTTCCCAGGCTTTTGGCTTTCTATAAGAATCTGGGAATCAGAGGAATTGGAGGGAAGGCATATAGGAGACCCGAGGGCCAATCGTGTACAAGTGAGTCCCCTTGGGCGGTCCCCCAGTGGGGGGTACAGGGCAAAGTAGCTTCTGCATTTTGCATTCAGCGGGGATGCAAAAAGGTCGCAGCAAGGCTGGCCCCATCTGCGGAATATCCTTTCCGCCACTCGTTCTTTGCGGGACCACTTGTGGGGTAACAGAATGGCTCTGCTCAGTTTGTCCGCTATCATGTTGGATGACCCGGGTATGTGCATTGCTATCAGAAAGCGCCCGGTGGATACTGCCCACTGCCAAAGTCTCAGGGCCTCTCTGCATAAGGGGTAAGACTTGGTTCCCCCTTGCTTGTTGATGTACCAGACTACCGACATGTTGTCTGTCTGTATTGCGATCGTCTCTCGAGGTAGAGAGTTGTGCAAGTGTTGCAACGCTAGAAACACCGCTCTCAACTCTAAGACACTGATGTGCAAATGAGATTCCATGTCTGACCAAGTGCCTTGGACAGTTCTTCCCTGAAATAGCCCCACCCTATCAGGGAAGCATCCGTGGTCACTGTGGCTGTGGGAGGAGGAAGTATAAATGGGTGACCTACAAAAAGGTCCTTTTTGCAAGCATTTGTCAGAATAATCTTGTGTGACATTGGAAGCTGTTGATAAGACCACTGTGTGAATAGTAGCCATTGGGAGTATCCTCATGTTCATTCGTCCCAGAGGAACTGCTATAAGTGCAACTGCCATGGTGCCTAGCAGCTTCAGGACCTAGAATGCCGGAACTCTCCTTTCCATTAACAACTGGGACACTTGACTTCGCAAAGATATTACTCTTTCTAGAGGCAATCTGACCAGGGAGGTGGTGGTGTCTAAATCTGCTCCTATAAATGAAATATGCTGCGACGGCAATAAAGCAGATTTTTCGAAATTTAAAGGTCATGCCCAACCTGGAACACAGGTTGATAGTGTAATCTCGGGCACAAATTAGTTGATGCCTGGTGGTGGCGGTGAGGAGCCAGTCGTCGAGATATGGAAACACCCAGAATTCTAAACGTCTCAGGTGAGCCGTGACCACTGCCATACATTTGGTGAACACACCGGGGGCTGTGGTGAGACCAAAGAGCAGAGCTCGGAATTGGTAGTGACTGGCCCCCAGTCAGAAACGCAAGTGATCTCTGGATGGCCTGGCCATTTTGATGTGGTAGTACGCATCCTTGAGATCTACAGAGCACATCCAATCTCCCGTTTGGAGAAACAGAAGTATCAATTGAAGTGTGACCATCCGGAACTTTTCTTTTTTGACAAAGGTATTTAGTTTGCTGAAGTCTAAAATGGGCCTCCAGTCCCCTGTTTTCTTTGGAAATAAAAAGAACTTGAAGTTCCGGATCCTATCTGGTCCGCCAGGACTGGCTGGATGAGTCTTTTTTTCTAGCAGCCTTTGAATTTCTCTGGTTGCTAGATTTCGCAGACTGGGTGGAACTTCTGGGATTCTTGTATGAATGGAAGAGGATTCTGAAATGGGAATGATGTAACCTCTGGTAATTATGCTTTTTACCAAGGAATGTGATGTAATTCCTAGCCAGGCATCTGGGTATAAAGCAAAGCGACCCCCGACTGCCTCCAGAGCAGGACAGTCAGGCCTCCTCTCAGGAGCGTTAATAGGGCTTGCCAAGGAACTGCTCCCAGTCACCCTGGTTCTACAAACCCACTCTGCCGCATGGGCGGCGTCTACCATTATACCCCCCCCCCCTCTGCCCCTGAAGGGGGGTTCACTACATGTGTTCTGGAAAGCTCCTTGGGACTTTCAGAACCACATTTTTCCACCTTTCTGCCCTTAGGGGTATGGTCTAGTGGGAGTGGAAAAACAGACTCCTACGGCAGAGAGTCTTTCCTTCCTGCACACACCTAGTGAGTGTCTCCTTGACTTTAGGCCCAAACAAGGAAGAACCATCAAATGGGTATTAACAAAGGAAGACTTGAAGGTTTCCGCAAAGGAGCATAAGCACATCCAGTATTGTCTCTGCAGAGCTATTGCTGAACCTGCTGCCCGGCTCGATCCATCGGCTGCATAAGAAATAAGCCGCATGGACGAGTTCACAATAGAATTAAGGGTGTTAAGCTGTGCCGTTACATTCTCTGAAATACCATCATCTGTTTTGCCCTGTAGAGCATCTCCAAGCTCTTTGAGGAGATCTCGTTGAAGACGAGTAAAGTGGGTCAAAAAGTTGAGCGATCTCATTGCAAATGTCGCATAACTAAAGATGCGTTTCCCGTATCTGTCCATAGTCCTAGAGTCCTTATTAGGAGGATGAAAAGAAGTGGAGGTTTCTGACATCTCTTTCTTGGTGGCCACTGCCACCACCATGGCATCAACAGGGACTCCCTTTGTAAGAAAAGACCTGTCTTAAGGGGAGGTGATAAATTTGTTGGGCCTCCAAGGGACCAGTTCCATGGAATCAGGAGACTATCACGCCCTTCGAGAGGCCAAGTCCATTAATTCGTCAAAGGGTGGAGTAACCCATGAACTGGAAGGTTGAGACCCAAAGGCCTTCAGGAGCACCGACTCATCGTCAGTAGGGGTAAGGGACTGCCGGTCATCCCTCTGCCTTAATATTTCCAGGATGTCTGCAAATGAGACATCCTCAGAGGAGGACCGTGGGGACCCTTCTGATTCCTCTAAGTCGGTGTCTGATGTTACGGATTCCTGAGGGGAATCTAAATGCCTCCTCTTGCACAGTCTTTTTCTGGGGACTACATCAGTGGGGGCATCTGAAGTCTCAGTCAAGCAGGGGGTCACCCAATGGGGTTACCTGAGGCTCTGGGTCTTGACGCTTGGTGGGAACCTGTGGTGTAGGGACACAACGCGGCCCTTTAGGGGAGGAAGAAGAAAGATCCAAAGAGGTAAGGGTCTTAGCAGACATAACCCTCCTCATGGCATTGAAGGCACCGGTTTCCCGACCCAAGGAGTCCGCCGGTTCCGAAGAAGACAGCAACCTCCCAGGGGCCAAGACCACAGGCTCTGAACCAGAGGACGGAACTGAACTCATCTGCGCCAAAACCCCGAGAGGGAGAGTCGCAACCAAAGCGTCGGTTCAACTCTCTCCTCTGGAACCAGCGAGAGAGTGTCGGCTCAGAGACTCCTCGATTGGAACTGAAGTTAAGATCGACGGAGCCAAGGGCACTGGAACAGGCCCCGGCTCTGAGGGTTCCACCATTATCGGATCATCTCTTTCTGGCTCCGAAGGCTCAAGTGGCCTCGGAGGAGCAGAAATCTTAGTAGGGGGGAGTCGTAGGCTTCAAAGCCAACTGGGTCGAAGCTGAAAGCAGTTTGGCCAAGGCCGGGTTCACCAAAAGTCTCTGCACCACACGGTCTACATCTATGTTGGAAAGGGTACCGAAAGAACGGGTCGAAGGAGCCGAAGAAGCCACCGACTTAAGTATCGGGGACTTAAAAATCTCCGTCACCGGCTCCAACACAATGACTTGGCTCCGAGGTAAGATCTCTGTGCACGACTCCGAAGCTGTGGAGGTGGTGACAGTCTTCCCAGAGGTGCTCGGAACAGAAGACTTATGCTACAATGACACCTTAGAAGACTTCGACCGCTTCGAGAATTTGGAGGTCTGGTCAGTCTTGTCTAAAGCTTCTTGGAAATCTGGCTTCAACAGCCCTCTATCGACCAATTTCCTTCGCCTCTCTAATAAAACCTTGCCACTGAAGGAATGGCAGATAGAGCAATCTTCTTGTAAATGTAGTGGACCCAAGCAGTACACACAAGAAACATGATCATCAGTGATGGATATCTTTTGTCCACAGTCACATTTTAAAACCAGATTTTTGTTTCTCCGACATCATAACAATTACAACAAATATCAGATCCCTGATATTATCAATCAAAAAATTGAAGCCACGGACTTCTTAGAAAGTTCAGATCCCTGAACTGTAATGACTATAAGAAGGATGGTTACACAAAAAGTTCAAACACACTAATTCTAAGAAATATAAGGGGATAGGGAATTAAATTTGACAGAGCCCTGTCAAGTAAATGCAACTCAAAGGCTAAAGGCCTAGGAGCAACCGCTCTGAATTAGAAGACAAAAAATAACTTTCAATCCACTCACTAAACGACAAATAAAAGAAATATGTGAAATCTCACTCAAACCACAACTAATTATAGTCTAATAAGAAATTTTAAATTCTTTAAATATAGTAAAGAAGGTTACTGGCCCGAGCTTCCTCCGAAGATCGTGCGATCCGTTGCAGTGGTAAACTAGATCTGGGGTTGGTAGGAGAGCATCATGGGATAGGGACTGTGCCTCGAGCTAACTCAAAAATCTTGAGCTTGGAAAGCGGCCAACTCGGAGCCGATGGACTGGCTCTGAACCCACGTGTAAAGAACAAACGGTGAGATTGAACAACTTCACATGGTTAGTTTTTCTACCACATAATTCAGGTCCCAGGGTGGCATGGGAGGCCTGATATTAGAAGCCTCTCTGAGGAATTGCTTAATCAAAGGATGAGAAAGAGGGGTGGGTTTGAATCATAATGGGCCGAAATGGCAGAGTCATGAATTTTAATAGAGGAGAAAGAGGCCACGATTGAGCAACTCTGCAAGGTAATCCAGGATGAGAGGGATGGGAGGGTACTGCCCCCCTTTGACTGTTTAGCATAATCTTTTCCATTTTCCTGCATAGGATTTTCTTGTGCTGGGCTTTCTGGCCTCTGTGATGATGTTCATGGCTTGTTTGCTTAACAGGGACTCCTTGTTAGTTTTTAGTGTACAAGCCATGGTGAAAGACAGAGTCTGTAGGTCTGGGTGCAGTACCCCCCCCCCCACCAGTCAAGAGGTCTGACATCAGGGGAAGCAGCTTTGGGGGCAGTAAGGTCAGGCTGTGTAACAGGGGGTACCAATGCTGTCTGGGCTAGTCTGAAGCAATGAGGATGGCCCTTGGTCTCTCCTCTTATTTTGATTAGACGCTTGGGAATAAGGGGCAGAGGAGGGAGCGCGTACACAAAGAGGGAGCTCCAGGGGAAGGTCACGACATCCACCATTCATGCTAGGAAGTGGAACTCCCTGGTGCAAAACCTCTGCAGCTGGTGGTTGAGATGCGAGCAAAGAGATCCACTTCTGGGGTCCCCCACTCCTGAGTGATTTGCAGAAAGATTTCTCTGTGGATCTGCCATTCATGGGTGTCCATTAAGTGCTTAGGTGGTCTGCCAGGGTGTTGTCGACTCCTGGTAGGTCTTGGGCAATTAGGTGTAGCCCCATGGAGGTGGCTGTAAGCCAGAGACTGGCAGCTAACCTGCGCAGGGGGTAAGACTGGGTGCCCCCCCTGCTTCTTGAGGTACCACATCACTGTAGTGTTGTCTGTTTTTATAAGGTGTACCCCTGGCCTGAGATATGGGTGGAATGAAGTCTGTACTGCCATCATTTCTTTTTGATTAATGTGTAAGTGAAGTTGCTGGGCATTCCAAAGGCCTTGGTTACACCTGCTGCTAGGTGAGCACCCCAAGCAATGTCTGAGGCGTTGGTGGTGATGGTCTGGCTGGTAGGGTACAGGATGAAGGGAAGACCCTTGTTCATGACACTGGCCTCTACCCACCAGAGAAATTTGGCTCTTATACATGGGATCAGGAGGAGTGTTGTCTCTTGGGACTGAGAGTAATGACACCAAAGATTCTTTATGTACCAGTGAAGTTTTCTCATGTGAAGCCTGGTGAGGAGGATAAGAAGGATGCAAGATACCATGTATCCCAGGGCTTGCAGGAATTTCCTCACAGTGAGGTGGCGTCTGGAAGCCAGCAGGGTGAAATAGAGAGGCAGGAAGCTCTGCTTTTCTGGGGTTAGGAAGGCCATTTGGGATGCTGTGTGTAGCACACCTCCCAGGCAAATAATTCTCCTGGTTGGGTTTTGATTCAAATTTTTCTCGTTGATGTTGAACCCTAGGGAAGTAAGGAGAGACTCGACAGAGGTCCTGGAGCAACTCTTCTTTGCCCTCTGCCTGAATGAGGCAGTCGTCCAGGTAAGGGTAAATCTGTATATTTCTCTGTCTGCAGAATGCTATAGCCGGGCCCAAGCATTTAATGAATACTCTGGGAGCAGTAGATAAGCCAAAGGGCAGTGCAGAAAACTGAAAGTGTTGACAGCCTTCTCTGAAGTGCAAGAATTTTCTGCATGATTCCCCGATGGAGATGTGGAGGTAGGCATCTTTTAGGTCTAGTGTCACAAGACAGGCATTTTTTGCTAGCATAGGCAGGAGCTGCTGCAAAGTAAGCATTCTGAATTTGGGAAACACCAAGGAGGTGTTCAGTATGGATAGATCCAGGATGGTACGCCAAGTGCCCTCTTTTCTGGGAACACGGAATAGTCTGGAGTAAAAACCTTTTCCTGTTTGATTTGGAGGGACAGGTTCTACTGCTCTTTGGGATATTAGAGTTTGGAACTGTTTCAATGCCTCTGCCCACTGGTTTGGGGAGAAGTCTGGGTACTCTCTTGGAATTGGGAGTTAGCAGAAAGAGAATCTGTATCCCTGAGAAATGATTTTTAAAACTCATTGGTCCTTGGTTATAGAAACCCAATTGTCTTTGAAGAGGGCGAGCCTTCCTCATAGTTTTTGATGAGTGAAGAGAGGGCAGAGGGGGGAGGAAAAGTCATTGTGAGTGCTTGCCATAAAAGCTTGGCTTAGAATTCCCTGCCTTAGAGATGGAAGTGGTCCACTGTTTGCTTCTTTGCTGGCCCTGGGATAGGGGCCTGGTTGGCCTGTCCCTGCAGGGCTTACCTTGGCCCTGTCTGCTGGGTGCAGGGAAGGCCCAGTGCTTAGGAGGGAAAGTTC
This sequence comes from Protopterus annectens, assembly GCF_019279795.1. Taxonomy (NCBI): domain Eukaryota; kingdom Metazoa; phylum Chordata; order Ceratodontiformes; family Protopteridae; genus Protopterus; species Protopterus annectens. The sequence continues at coordinate 1,389,304,185 of NC_056728.1, forward strand.
CTGCTGAATCTGGGAACTGTTTGCATAGATTTTGCTTTATCTTCTATCCTTTTAATCACCTCTGCTTTTTCCCCAAACAGGCGCTCCTTTGTCTATGGGTGCATCAATAAGTTTAGACTTGACATGATCAGTGAGAGGTTGTTCCTTCAGCCATGCAGGTCTTCTAACATAATGCTGTCACTGCTGCCCTGCTAGAGGCTTCTAGGGCATCATATCCACACTGTAATGAGTGCTTGGCCACTTGACAGGCAGAGTATAGTAATTCTGACAGCTCCTTTGAGTTGGTACAGTCAGGAAAGGAAGCCATCTTGTGTTTTAATTGTTCCAAAGTGTGTTGATATTGTAACATATGGAACTGACAATTGAGTGCTCTGACAGCGAAGGTTGCAGAGGTGTATACTTTCTTACTCCATCTGTCCAGAGCTCTAGAGTCTGTCAGAAGGAAGAGGAATCTTGGCAGAACTAGTCTTGGCTCCTTTGGGTCCCTGTGTAAATGACCTCAGGGTCTGCAGCAGGATTCCTACACAAGTATTTGTGAGAATTTGGTACTCTGTAGTACCAGTCAGGTTTACTTGGAGCAGGAGGCAGGCCATCGGGGCTAAGCTGTATTCATGGAAAACATCATCCCCCACCTCCAAAATAGGTAGGATGGCCAGGGGTCTGTGCTGGGGCAGGTCCAGAAACTCTCTAAGTCTTTTCTTACACTGGTGGAAATCTTGAGATTCCCATTGGAAATGTTCCCTGAGGGAATGAAGGGTTGCCCTAAATGAGAGGTCCTCTGGAGGGCAGGCAGAAGGGATGGACTCCTCTGTATCTGAATCCTCAGTTGAGGGACGTTGTTCCTCTTCAAAAGCAGAATAATCAGATACCTCAGACTCTTGGTCGGTCATAATTTCTGGAGAAGGATGCCTTTTCCTTTTAGGAGTGGGGGCCAGAGTACCTCGGATAAGGGAGATGAGATCCTCCGCCATTTTAAGCATTTGAGCTTGAGGTGGGGGAGCAGTAGCTAGAAGAAGATTTCCTGGGAGTGGTCTGACTTCTATCCCTGAAAGAATCAATCCGTCTCTGAGAAGCGGTAGTTGGATGAGAAGATGTCGATTTTTGTCTAGATTCGGTAGTGCAAAAGGCCTCCTCGGAAGCTGGTGCCTACGTTGCAGCTCCAGACCAACTGAGGCAGAGACAGACAAAAGGCTCAAAAGACGAAACAGATTTCTGTGGCATACCGGACTCCAAAAGGGCTTCTGCAGAGACCTGCGTAGATAAGTCGGGCATCAGGAGCTGCGAAAGGGCCTCACTGAATTCCGGAGAACTGACGACTTGCTTAGTGGTAACATTGTCGAAAGGCTTAGCCTTGTGTGACCTGTCTCTATCATCGCTACATTTTTTTTTTCAGAATATCCACAAATTGTTGGCTGAAAGATGCCATATCGAAATTTGAAGACGGAACACAAAAATAATTGTCTACAAAAAGAGCTCTACGGCGAATGGTTTTCGCATTAAAGAAGGCACAGAAACAGCAACGAGGGACGCTGTGGTCTAGGCCTAAATAAGTGATGCAGTAAGAATGAAAGCCTCAATGTGGGATCTGCTTTCCACAGGCGAGACTATCGTTAACTTTTTCAGACATTGGTTAGAGCAAGAAAAAAGGGCCCCCCCCAATGGGGTACTTCGCTTTAGACGTTGTCTGCTGAAATTCAACTTCTGGTAGCAACTGACCGGCACTTGTGCAAAAAGCTTTTGCTACGGGCTCCACGGCAAGAAAGACTGATGTAATGACGTCAGCTGCCTTGCTTTATAGCACTGATGCCCTGATGGCAGCCGGCGCACAAAAACATTGATTCTGGTATTCAAGACGGCTGAGGGCTACCACAGCAGGGAAATCCCCACAGGTAATGGACTGCAACAGTGAAACACGAAGAACATCAAACTTATTGAAGCTGCCATGTGGCCTAGGAGTTTCAAGACTGCATGAGGTGGAGGCTTTGAAAGTGCAAACACTGGCACTGCCTAAGGCTGAAGACTTATTACTCTGGAGCTCAGGAGCCTAGCAATTTTACTGACAGTATCCAACTAGAAACCTATAAACTCTAATGTCTGAACTGGCTGTAAGCTCAGCTTTTGGTAACTGACAGTAATCAAGAAGCGATCGGCTAAATGGAGTAAGGTGTCCCTGGCCATGACAAGTGATGCTCAGGTATGGGAAAACCTGGAAACCCTGCAGCCAGAGCCAGGCTTCGACCACTGCCATGCATTTAGTGAACACCCAGGAAAGGTGGAGACACCAAATGGCAAGGCCCTTAATTGGTAGCGATTGGGTCCCAACCAGAAACACAGAAACCTCCTGGAATGCGTCTCCATCTTGATATGATGGTAGGCATCCTTGAGGCCTATCTAGCACATCCAACCATCCTTCCTCAGAACAGGTAGGATGAACTGCACCGTGACCATCTGGAATTTGGTCTGTTTTAGAAAGGGATTTAACTTGCCTAAATTCTGACTAGGCTTGAGGTCCCTGTTCTTATTTGGTACAAAAAAGAACCTTAAGTAGGCCCTGGACTGTCGTTAGTCTGGTGGGACCTCCTGGATGACTTGATTTGCAAGCAGCTTCAGAATCTCTAATGCTGTTTACAGTCTCTGATGGGATGGAACACCTGGGAGATATTTGTAATGTAACCTTGAAATTTCTAAAAAAGGGACAGTAGAGCCTCTGGATATAACTTTGAATACCCATGCATCTGAGGTGATGGCTTCCCAAGCTTCTGGGGGAAGAGCCAGGTGACCTCCCCCCCCGACTGCCTACAGAGCAGGATAGTTTGGTTACACTTCAGGGATGCTGAAGGGGCCTGCTGGCGAAGGATAAATGGAAGCTCGATCGTATGGACTGCCCCTGCCATGTGGGAGGGGTCCATTATAGTCCCCCTCCACCCCGGCCTTGAGAGAAACCCTCTAAAAAAGCATCCTGGAAAGACTGCTGCAACTTTCTAAAAAAAAGAAAGAAAGAAAAGAAAAGTACAGTTGTGCACCTACCATAAATGTAGATGTTCGAGTGTATTCACTGTTGCAGTCATTACTCTTGGGTTATCCTGCTGGCAGGCTACCCGCAGTCTGCCAGAATTCCAAAGTCTAGGTCTGGCATCGGTTGCTGTCGCCTCTTCCCTGACATCAGTGCACCAGGGGTATAAAAGATGCAGCAGACGCCATTTTCTTCAGTTTTTCTTGCCCCAGATGTCAGGTGCCCCCAAAATGGTAGGCTTAAAAAATATGCCAATAATTATGCATGCAGTAAAATAAACATTTCCTTCATCTACAAGCAAATATACCATATAGGTTGTATAAGATAGAGAAGTATAGGTAATTCCCAGCAAAGAAAAGGGGAATGGTGGGTGGGTAACCTGGACTGCAACAGTGAATACACTCGAACATCTACATTTATGGTAGGTACACAACTGTACTATGTTCATCGTGTTTCACTGTTGCAGTCATTACTCTTGGGTTGAATCCCAAAGCTGAGGTTGGGTGGCTGGGCCTAAATAGGATTAGGAGAGGCTATAAGGCCCTGCAGAACTGCAGTGGCGAAGCCTGCTCTGGATTTAGAGTAGAGAGGTAAATGGTAGTGCTTTGTAAAAGTGTGCACTGAACTCCACATTGCAGCCTCTAAAATGTCTTTGGTTAGTACTCCTCTGAGAAAGGCTGCTGAACTGGTAGAATGAGGCCTAATGCCCTTGGGCACTGATCTGCCATGTTGTGAGTAGCAGAAACGAATGCAGTGGCCTATCCATTTTGAAATGGTCTGTTTTGAGATGGGCTTTCCTTGAGATCCTGCAGCATATGCCACTAAAAGTTGCTCAGTTTTTCTGAAAGATTTAGTTCTGTCCAAGTAGAAGCGTAGTTGTCTGCGTATGTTCAAAGAATGCAGAAGTCTCTCACCCTTATTCTGTGGGTTTGGATAAAAGGTAGGCAAAATGAATTGTTTGGTTAAGGACCACACTGGACACTACCTTAGGCATAAAGGTCAGGTTCGTCCTTAGAGAAACTGTCTGGATGGAAAATGATGAAAGGTTCCACAGCCATGAGTGCTTAGCTCTCTGAAACTCATCTTGAAAAGGTTATTGCTAGGAGCAGAGCTGTTTTCCAAGATAAAAACTTTATATCAGCTGTACTGGCTGGCTCAAAGGGTGGCAGTGTGAGTTTTTCCAAGACATAATTGAGGTCCCATGCAGGTATTGGGGCCCTCCTTGGAGGTCTTATGTTTTTGGCCGCTCTGAGGTAAAGCCTTATCAAAGGCAGGGAAAAAAGTTCCGTATTGTAATGAGCTGAAATGGCAGAGGCATGAATTTTAATTGATGAAAAGGATAGGCCTTTGTCCAGCATCTCAGTTAGGTATTGTAAAATCTGAGGGATTGTTGGTACAGATGTGACAATTCCTTGTGGTTCCAAGCACAGAATCTTTTCCATTTTTCTGCATAAGATTTTCTGGTACTGGGCCTCCTGGCCTCCAAAATAACATCCATCACTGCTTTACAGAGAGTTGTGTTTTGAATGGTTACATTATCCGCCATGCTGTCAGATTTAGGGTCCTGAGTTGGCTGTGCAGAATCTGATTGTTTCGCTGGGTCAGTAAGTGAGGAATTAGAGGCAATGTCCAAGGCTGGGCCTTGAGACAAACTTTTTAGGATTGGGTACCAGTGCTGGCGTGGCCAGTCTGGGGCAATCAGAATCATTCTTGGCTTCTCTTGTCTGACCTTTAGGAACACCTTGAGGAGGAGAGGAGGAAAGGCATATACTGTTAGACTTTTCCAGCTGAATGACAGAGCATCCACTTTCCACACTTGCTTGTGATAGGTCCTTGTGCAGAATTTCTGTAGTTGGCAGTTGTGAGGGGAGGTAAATAGATCTATGTCTGGGCATCCCCATTCCTTTATCATGCTGAAGACTTGTGGATCCAGTTTCCACTCGTGGGGATCCGTGAGGTTTCTGCTTAGCTCGTCTGCCAAAGTATTGTTCTTTCCTGGCAGGAATCGTGCTTGCAGGTGTACTTGATAAGTCAATGCTGTGTCCCACAAAGTCATGGCTTGTCTGCAGAGGGGGTAGGAATGTGTGCCTCCCTGCTTGTTTATGTACCACATGACTGTAGTATTGTCCGTCCTCATCAGTAGTTGCCCTGGATGGAGTAGATCCTTGAAAGCTGTCAGGGCATTCTGAACAGCTAGCATCTCTTTTTGATTGATATGTAGATGCATTTGGCTTGTGGACCATGTGCCCTGAATACATTTTCCTGCCATGTGTGCTTCCCAGGCATAATCTGATGCATCTGTTGTTATTGACTGCATGGCTGTGGGTAGAGTGAATGGCTGTCCCTTGTTGAGGTGACAGGCATGTGCCCACCATCAAAACTCCTGTTGCAGGCAAGTAATGAGGGCAATGAATGCTTCCAGGCTTTGACAATGTTGAGTCCAGACACTTTTTAGGTACCATTGAAGTTTCCTCATATGTAGTCTGGCATATGGAATTAGCAGAATGCAGGATGCCATGAAGCCCAAAGCCTGCAGAATTTTTTTGCAGATAACTGGGTCTTTGTTGCCAACATTTTGAAGTAAGAAGTTAGTTGCCTTTGTTTGTCTGGCGTGAGATAAGCCCATCTGGGCAGTTGTATTTAAGCTTGCACCCAGGAATATTATCTCTTGAGAGGGTACTAGTTTTGATTTCTTTTCGTTTACTGTGTACCCTAGGCAAATTAATAATCTTTTTACGAACGCCAGATGCTTTAGTAGAGTGTCCTTGTTCTCTGCTTGTATAAGGCAGTCGTCCAAGTAAGGATGCATCTGAATTCATCTGTCTGTAAAATGCAATTACTGGTGCCAGACATTTTGTGAAGACCCTGGGCGCAGTAGATAAGCCAAAGGGCAGTGCCGAGAATTGGTAGTGCATTGAGCCAGCTATGAATCTGAGGTATCTTCTGCAAGATTGTCTGATTGGGATATGCAGGTATGCCTCTTTTAGGTCCAACGTTAGAAGCCAAGCCCTCTTGCCCAGCATGGGCAGAAGCTGCTGCAGAGTTAACATTCTGAATTTTGGAACATCCAGAAATGTGTTTAGAATAGACCGGTCCAGTATTGGTCTCCAGGTTTTGTCCTTTCTGGGTACCAAGAAAAGTCATGAGTAAAATCCTTGTCCCTGCTCTTGTTTTGGTACTTGCTGAATGGCCCTCATGTTCATAAGGGACGAAACTTGTTTTTGTGCCTCTGCCCATTGATTGTGTGGCAGGTTTGAAATACCTTTCGCCTTTGGCAGGGTGTGAAAGTGGAATCTGTAGCCCTGGGACACTATATTCAATACCCATTTGTCCTGGGTGATCATGTGCCAATTTTGAGAGAAAAGTGCTAGTTTTCCCCCTAAGGGGGCTGCAAGAAGATAAGTGCTTGGTGCTGGTAGAGGCAAGTCATTGGGACTGTTTCCTGTATGGCTGTGCTTTGTCTTTCCCACTTTTGGAGGTAGAAGCTCCCCACTGTTTAGGCCTGTATGAGCCCTGGGACTGGGATCTGCCTCTGGGACGTCTGTATCTGCCTCTTTGTGGCCTGTCCGACACTGGAAAGGACCAATTCTTTGTAGGCCAGTTCCTGCTAAATCTTGGTGGCTGAACCTGTAAGAAATCCTTTACTGTTTGCATAGATTTTACTTTGTCCTCCATTTTCTTCAAAACCTCCTCTGCTTTAACACCAAATAAAGCATCATGCTGTAATGGAGCATCTAATAATTTTGCTTTAACATGATCAGGCAGATTTTGTTCCTTTAACCAAGCATGCCTCCTAATGACAGAACCCGTAACTGCGGCCCTGCAGGAGGCCTCCAGTGAATCAAAACCACATTGCAATGTATGCTTTCCCACTTGTTCAGTTACATGCAATAAATCCTGCATTTCCTTATTCTCTGCACAATCAGAATTAGCCAACATTTTCTGTTTTAACAATGACATTAAGTATTGCTGATATTTAATCATATGAAATTGACAATTTAAAGCCCTCACAGCCAAAGTAGCAGACGTGTAAACCTTTTCCCCCCATCCGTCTAATGCCTTTGAATCCCTGTCAGAAGGGATAGGGTTTTTTGCAGTAGCGGCCTTAACCCCCTTGGGACCCTGAGAAATAGTTTCTGGGTCAGCAGCAGGGTTTTTATAAAGAAATTTATGTGAATCTGGAACCCTGTAGTGTCTGTCTGGTTTAACAGGAGCTGGAGGTAAGGAGTCTGGAGAAAGGCCGGACTCTGAAAATACATAATCTACAATGTCTAGCACGGGGGGAATAGCAAGAGGCCTGTGCTGAGGAAGTAAAAGCAAATCTCCAAGCCTTTTCTTTGATTCTGAGTAATCTTGGCTCTCCCAATGGAAGTGCTCCCTCATGGTATGCAGGGTTTCCCCAAAAGAATAATCCTCAGGAGGAGAGGCTGAAGGAATGGATTCTTCAGCATCAGAATCCTCATAGGGAGGAAGAGAGTATTCCTGTACAGAAGAGGAGTCAGTGGAAATGGAAACCTGATCTGAAGGGTCATAGTCTGTCTCTTGCCTAGGCCTCTTGTCAGGAGGGGGATGGGAACCCCTGATCAAGGTAATAAGGTCTTCGGCCATTTTGAGCATCTGTTTCTTAGGCATGGAAGTCTGCCCTGGAGAATGCTGTACTTGTTTCTTTGTCTTTAAAGCTGCTTTAGTCTTTGCTTTTGAAGCTGAAGTAGGCTTTACATAAAGCTGTGCAGGTCTGAAAATACCCTCAGAAGCCGATGCCTGCTCAGCGGCTCTGGACCCATCTGAGGGAATGGATTTCTGAGTGTCCAATACTCGGAGTATCCAGAGGCCTAGCTGGCTCCACGTGGGAGTCAGCGGCCTGTGGCTCTGAGCTAGCGGGCATCAGGGGCTGCGAAAGCGCCTCACTGAGAACCGGCGACTGGCTTAGTGGAAGCCTCGTCGTCAGTTTTGGATCTCGGATGCCTGTCCTTCTCTTTTTCCTTGCGTTTTTTAGAAACGTCGGTCGTCGGCTGTTCCGACGGCATTATGTAATTGAATTTTCGGCCAAAGTAATGATAAGCAAAATCAAACAGACGCTTAATAGTGCGTTGGTTGAATCTAGCACAAAACCGACAGCTAGCAATGTTATGAACAGGGTCTAGGCAAGGAATACAATAAGAATGAAAACCTTATGAGGTATTTGCTTCCCACAAGAAATACAATTGTTAACTTTTTCTGACATCGGTCTGGAGCAAGAAAAAAAAAAAGTCTCCCCAACAGGGTACTTAGCTTTAATGAAGACTTCGGATCTGAAATTCGTCTGTGAAAATCTCAGGAGTCTGCCGACCGGCACTTGCGAACTGCTTTTGCTTTGAGCACCGCACGGCAAGAAAGACTGGGGAAAATGGTGTTGGCTGCATCTTTTACACCCCCTGGCGCACTGACATCAGGGAAAAGGCAACCGCAACAGACGCCGGACCTAGACTTTGGAATTCTGGCCGAATGCGGGTAGCCTGCCAGCAGGATAACCCAAGAGTAATGACTGCAACAGTGAAACACGATGAACATGAAAGAAAGAAAAAAGGTTTGCCGCCCTTCTGATTCCTTGAAAAGGTTAACTGAGGGGTAGCAAAATGCACTTCTATGGCAGATAGCATCTTCCCTTCTTTCACACTAATAAAGGATGCTTTGAAGCAATCCGCAAAGTTACATAAATCGCATCCAAGCTTGACAAAACATGGCAGTGCCACAACCAGCTACTCGGGATGCTCCATTGGCTGCATTGGAAATAGGTCTGATAGAAATGATGGTGATCAACAGCAGGGTCGACAAATGACTCTCCAGCATCTTTTGAATCTCCAGAGTCTGCTATGTCTTAACATTCCCTGACACTTCAGACACCAGATCACATTGGAGTCTAGTCTGGTATGATAAATAACAGCCCTCAAAGCGAATGTGGCTGAGGCATATGATCACTTCCCTAAAAGGTCCAAAGCCAGAGATACTCTATTTGGGGGATGGATCAAGGAAATCTCCACAGAGATTTCCTTTTTCGTGGCCGCAGCCACCAAAATCGTATTCATGTCTAGTCCCTTAGGGTGAGGAGCAAGAATTTTATCAGGCTTCTTAGGAATAGGGTCCACCGTGTTGGGTTCCTTCCATGTCCTTTGAGACACTAAGTCTACAAGTGCATCAGGAAAGGGAACAACCCAAGCCATGGAAGGGACCACACCCAAGGCCTCCAAAAATACTGACTTCTCTGTAGACGGAGCTTCAGTGGTCCAACCCCTGCATTAGCAAAGAAGCTCAGATTGCAAAAAAATGGGTCATCCCATGGAGACAGGATACTGACCTCGATGGAGTCCTCCTATGGGGAGTCAAAGTGCTTTCTCTTACACCTCCTCTTACCTGCAACTTCCCACTCTGGTGACACTGTAGGAGAGGGGGACGAGGCACAAAGCTCCGCCACTGGAGTGGACTGCAGACCAACTGGCATAGACTGTCCAACAGCAGACTGACAACTGTTGCAGGTCCAGAAGAGAAAAGGGATGGAACACTAGCTGGGACACCTGACCCATCTCCTTAGGGAGAACATCCCCTCCACGATGTCAAATACAGAAGTAGATGCTGGCCTCCTGAAGAGATGGTACCACTACCCAAAGATATGCAAAACACACGAGTCTGGGGGAGCTAGAGCTACATCTCACTCGGACATTGAGACTGGAGAAGCGCTGTTGAATGCCTAAGCTCTGAGTTTGAGTGATGAACCTGAAGCTGAGACTGCCAACACTGACCAGAAAACACCAGCCTCAATGTCATAGCTTCAAGGTCTAATCTGCTCCAAAGCAGTCGGGAGTCAACTAGACCAAGAAGGGAGCCGGAGGCAAGGACAGCCAAGCCATCAGCTCAGACACCATGGATGGGAATGCAGCCAGACCCAATGACCTCAGATCCACATGGGCACAGGGAGGAAACCAGACAGATGGAGCCATGGTTCTGGAAACAGGTCCCAGAACTGAAGGGATAAGATCTAATTGCATCAAGGTCTGTAAAAAAAAGGACCTCATCAGCTGCTCAAAGTGAGAAGCTTTGAAACTGCCCACCAACATTGATGACAGGGCAGATGAAGCCACTGACAGGAACTTGGAGGCTCATTTAGAAGATGAGGAGCCAGTCTGCCAGATCAGAGTTGGGAGACCTGGAAGGGGGGGGGCAGTATTCCAGTGACAGCTCTGGTGTAGTGGATGGGGAGAAGGAAGAAGCTACCCAATCCAATGGAGCCCCTTTGACCAAGAAGGGGCTAGGAAAACTTGGAACCGGTGCCACAGCCATGCTTGTAGTCAGCAACAAGGGCAATCAGCTCTGAGGGGTCATAGCTAACACCAGTGCCAAGACAGCTGGAGCATCCAAAAGTTGGGGGACCTTTGGGTCCAATAGGCCCAAAGGAGGTGGACCAGGAATACAAACCAAGGAGGACCTCTTCCAATCCCCCTTGGAGGGCTTAGAGTCCCAAGCAGGAGATGCTCGTCGGACCAGACTCTTAGAGCAAAGGAAGAAGATGATGGGTTTGCAGAAGGAACTAAAGGACCAGCTTCGCCCATCACTCATTGAGTGCTCTTGACCAGAACACTTCACAAATAAAGCAGAAGTCCAAATGGGCAGCCCCCTAATAATACCCATTTACCGTGTGCATCCTTGGAGGGTAGTTTGTGCCCACCGGTGGCATTTTTTGAAACCTTTATCCATTCTACCCTAACCTCACTACAAAAATTATGAAGAAAAGGTCAGAAGAAATGGCACCTACACTACTCTAAGACTAAGCCCTAAGAAAAAGGCAGAACAAAAAAAAAGACAAAGGGCAGGAAAGCCCCGGTAAAACACACACACACGCACACACGCACACTCTAACTACCCATCTATCTATTTACAGTAAAACTATCAACTATGCTAACTAAGGTAAGGGAACAGCACTAAAGACCAAAAGACTACAAAGAAAAACCTATATATCAAAGGATAAGCTGATGCGGAGCTAAATCAAGTACCAGAAGTCAGTTAAGGAGCAAGGGATTGTAGGTAAGGGAGGCAGAGCCTGGCAAGTCAGAAGACTGAAGGATATGGCTGTCTCGGATCTAATTACCCACAGGTTAAAGCCAGTCAAAGACATTGGATCATGAGATATCCTTATTTTGGAGCTGTAACAGTAACCCTACAAACAGATGACTACACTAACACACATTAAGTCATACAAGACTCAGATGTCTCATTCCTCAGAAAATGGGTCTTCAACTGTTTTACACATACACATCCCAGTAAGTCAAAAGATACCACAAACTGAATACAAAGAATGCTAAACAGTGCCATCAGTGGTAGACTGCTGAGCATTATTTCATTAAACAAGCATGAAATCATACCAAGAAAGAAGAATTTGCAGCAGTGACTGTGCCATGTGGTTTAATAAAAGCTGGTTTCAGTTTTGCCATCTGGTCCAAAGAACTGGGCCTAATTCCATTATCTTTAGTGACAGTTTCTTTGCCTGTAAAAGGTAAACAAAACTTGTTCAAGTCATTATCCAAGGAGTTACATAAAGTCAAAAGTTTTAATAATGACATGATCACCATAAAATAACAAAAAACTAAATAAGACTGAAATTGTTCCAAATATGGAATTTTTTTTAACCAGAATAATTTTTCTTGTATTCTACTTTAACTTAAAAAGGACATGGGGGGTGCAACAAAGCTGATCATCATCAAGGCTAAACTTGCAGTGTTTAAGGGACTGGAAACACTAGGAAATGTTGTAGCACTTCTCCCAAGAAACACACACCTGACAAACTCACTACTTAAAACTTGCTCCTATGACAAGCTTTCAGATAAGATCTATTAGTATAAAGACTTGAATTTTCTCTAAATGACCATATATACCTAAAGTGTGGATGAAATTCAAATAAAAATGTAATGCTAAACTACAAGACACCACAAATCACTGCAGAAAAAAAAAAGAGAAAATGACATTGCACTGCTATCAATGAAGCTAGATAGTGACCATGTTCTGAACCAGAAGTGTTATTTGACTGAAATTTAAAAAATAAAATACTTTATGGTATATCAGTTCAAACTAAGGGTAGTGTAAAGTTTGTTACAATTTTTTACTGCCTACTTAATGAACACTCAGAATAAGCTCCAAATGCCCAACAGCCCTTGTAAGCCAAACGCTTACAAGAATACAAGAACAAAGCATTATTCCACAATGTACTAGTGTCAGTTAAGGAATAGGGGGTTAGTTACAACTACTACATTAGAAGTGTAATTTGATAAACAATGAAGAATTCTTTTCTTAAAATCAACTTGGAATATCTTTGAAGCAGTGTCTCCAAATACAACCATCATGGGTGGGGTCTTCCTTTAAAATCCCAAACTCACTCGCTTGTTGAACAAGGTCAAATGAATAAGACACTTCACCACATGCTAGTATAGGGAATGTGGAGACTATGGATGCAGCACTTCTAGAAGATGGTCTGGATTAGCAGTCACACTGGACGGGCTCCTCATACAAATGTGCGAGGAGGAGTCAAGGTGCACAACTTTAAGTAATACTCGGTGGGGGGTTAAAGGAAGGCCACAGTTTATTACTTCAGCCTAAGTGAGCCAACAGATATTGCCAACATACTGGCTAACAGATTCAGTGCCAACTTTACTCCTCTCTCCCCCACTAAAGGACCAATCACAATACCACAGGAATCCCAGGCACCCAGCATTACTGCAGCACAGGTTAAAGCTGCATTGTCCAAGGCCAAGAAAACAGCTTCCATGGGACCCAACAATATCCCTGGATGTGTTCTACATGAGCTACAAAGTGAACTGGCACCACATCTGTGTGCCCTGTTCAATCACAGTCTCACCTCAAGCTCTGTCCCTACCGAATGGCATACTGCTACAGTCATCCCTCTCCATAAAGGGGGAAGCAACTACAGACTATGGGAATCACCACCCCATTAGCCTGACGAGTCTAACATGCAAGGCCATGGAACGCATCATCATTGACCTAATTAAGAAGGATATAGGGAATCGCCAAACTCTAGATCCCACACAATATGGATTTGTGAAAGGTAGACCATGCCTGCTCAACCTGGTTGATTTCTTAAAGTCAGTCACAAGAGCTGTGGATGACGGCAATGCAGTTCATACAGCCTACCTCAATCTGGCCAAGGCCTCTGATACTATTCCCCATGCAGGAATTCTTGATAAACTCACCAAACTAGGCATCAACCCCTATATCACTAGGTGGGTTGCAAACTGGCTCACAGATAGAACCCACAGTGTGAAAGTAGCAGACTCCAAGTCAGACTGCCGACCAGTCACGAGTGGAGTCCCACAGGATCAGTCCAGGGTCTTCTCCTGTTTGGCATCTACTTCTCAGAAGTCCAGGCCAACATGGAGGGACTCTGGCTGACCAAGTTTGCAGACGACTGCAAGCTTGGAGCCATTATTAACTCCCCAAGTGATGTTGAAATCCTACAGAAAGGCCTCACTGAGACCAATGATTGGTGTCGAAACAATGGTTTTAAGCTTAATACCAAAAAATGCATAGTCATTCCCTTTGGGAAAAACTCAGTTCCCACTAATTACCACATTGATGGGAGCCCAATGAACACAGAAGGCATTATAAGAGTTCTGGGGACACAGGTTGACAGCAACCTCTCCTTCGACCACCACATTGCCACTGTGGTCAGAAAGTCTATGTGGCACATCTCATTACCAAGAGTTTTGCATCCAGGAAGAAAGAGGTCATCATCTCTCTCTACTCTTCCCTCATTAGGCCAGAGTACAATGCCCCATTTGGCATGTACCTCACTAGACACATGCAACAGCTGGAAAGGCCAGAAAAGTAACTCACGAAGAGGAACCTAGGCCTTAAACACATGTCGTACATGTTTACTAAAAACGTCCAAAAACTAATAGGTACAAGACAAGGCGAGCGTACACTGCAAAGTCCAACACGGTACAATAGCTGAATAAAAACAAGCTTACAACAATCAGTAGTCCGGTGCACACTCTGGTAACTGCCTAGCAATAAAAAGTTAAAAACGATCTGGCTGCACAGAATCCAAGTCACAAAGTGTAAAGCGCTTTTCGTTAGGAAACACTTCTCCTAACTTCTTCAGACAATAGTGCTCAGAAAGAAAAAACAAGTTTAAGTACTATCCTAGTGACTCATACTTGTTAATACAATTAAGCGCAGTCACATAATTTAAAGGTATAATCCTAAAATATTGAAGTCAAACACTTTGTTTTTGTTAAGTTATTAGGTAAAATGAGTGCCTTAGTTTTATAAAAAAACAAAGTTCTGCCGTCTTGTAATGGAACATGTAGTAAATTAAATAGTATTAATTAAAATCGTAGCTAGTTCACTTTACTTATAGCTAATGTTCAGGGACCCGTGGAAGTAATCTTTTCATAAAAACTGTGTTTAACGTTTCTTTTAACCTATAAAAGGTGGGTGTAACTTAGCAATTATAACCTTCCTAGGGCTAATGAGCATCTATTTAACCATCCAACAAAAATAACGTTATGTACAGCTACTCTCTCTTGAGGCTCTTTAATTTTAGCACACATACAATAGAAGTCATTTCATTCAAGCCCGGTGGGAAAGCATGCATTGAGTCTAAGCTACCACAAAAGTTTCAATTTCTCTAACATAAGTGTAGCTAGACACTGCATTGAAAACCCTAACCACAGTTTCAAATTTAAGGCCATCGACTCAATTGAGATGAATAGTAGAGGAGAGGCGTCTACACTTATGACTTCTATTCTACGTGAATGAGAGAGACTGAAAAGCCAACTTAAGGGTACTGCAGGGTGAAGTTGGCACTAGTCAATTGCCTGTGAGGGGAGGCTATTATCCTCTCCCCAAGGAAGATCCAAATTTGTCATCAGTGACCTGACGCAATCCCAGTCCCCACCAAAGTAGAGGTGGAGAGGGCTGAAGAATGAAGTCTTGACACCAAATACCAATACAGGCTGAAATGGAGACCAGTGCTGACCGCACCATGGCCAAAGACTCCAACATAGAGAATAGTACCAAATGAGTTGTCAAAGTATGTTGCTGAAGACCTGGTATTGAGCAGCCGGTTCCAAGACCTACCTGAATCAGAGGGTCTCCTTGTAGTGTGTGTGTTGGATGTGCAAGAGTCAACACAGAGGTAACAATACCTTGTAAGTGCTGAACAGACAGGCTCTGGTTGGCAAGTTATCTCAGAAATCACTGGTCCTGAGACTGGAATTATGGAAGGAGCCAAGAGAAGCTGGACTAATCTGATCCACCCTGAAAACAAAAGTATAGCATGATAAACTCCATTTGCATCTTCAAAAAGGCCCTTCATCACAGG
This sequence comes from Protopterus annectens, assembly GCF_019279795.1. Taxonomy (NCBI): domain Eukaryota; kingdom Metazoa; phylum Chordata; order Ceratodontiformes; family Protopteridae; genus Protopterus; species Protopterus annectens. The sequence continues at coordinate 1,389,319,565 of NC_056728.1, forward strand.
CTCCCAAATCTGCTTTAGTGTTGTGAAAAAAGTGTACTAATTCAAGGGATGCAACAGTGGATAGTCTGGAGGACAAAGCACAACAGCTCTCTTTCTGAAAAATGCTAGCTGGAGGAGCTGATGGGAGAAGTGGCTCTTATAATAGTCTTTGATGGGGGTGGGCAGAGAGGCTTGAGTGTAGGAGTCTGAAGCAAGGGAGGGCTCTTACCTCGGTACCTTAGGATCTGACAAGAGTCAGGGTTCTTCTAGCTTCTTCTCCTTTGTTTCCCATTAAATTTTCCTTTCCTCTTCTCAGATTTGTCTCCACTGGTGGGTTGACAGTCGGGGGGTAGAAGTCCTTTTGATATCAATTTATTTTCTGTCTGCTAAAGACATGGGCCCAATGTCCTTACAAATTTAGTGTCGTCATTTAGATGCTCTGGCTCCAGGAACACTACACAAAATCATGGGTGTCTAGGGACAGGATTTTGTGTCCACATTCTGAACACTTTTGAATATCTTGTTCATTATTTGCAGTAACACTACAAGAAAGTAAATACAAATATAATGTCAAACTAATATCATGGGGGGGTGGACTGGCTGTTTCACAACACTATCAGCTGGTAAAATTAATTAATATTGTACAGAATTATATTTTCTATATTAACTAAAATGACAAACAGCCACTAGGCCAACTGCCCAAGAGTCACAGAGAAATGGAGGCTAAACTCAAATAATCTAGAAACAAGATAAAACTTAAAATTGAAATAGGACATTTTCTCTTCAAAAATATTGCCACTAACAAATACAACAGAGATGGACCACTTAGCTGTAGTGTTAAGATCATTCATTCATTATGAAGGCAAATGAGATCCGGGAGTAGGGTTTCCATCTTTTCAAATGCCCAAAGTGGGACATTTCTGGTAGAAAAGTCAATTTTGCAAGCCGAAACACCCACGGCCAGTACAAAAGGACAGAACTTCACTTTTTTGCCTAAATAAAAGCTTATTCTTGTAGCATTTTAGTTGCTTATTCTGTTTCTTATAACATATAGGTGTTTCAGATACATAACTTTTATGCAACTATTACTTAAAATATAGGAAATAATTCTGTCCTAAAATCTCAGGACATTTGCCATTTTTACAATTATTTTGCAGGACACAACTGCCCAAAGAGAGACTGTCCCTCGCAAAGTGGGACAGGTGGTAATGCTATCCGGGATTAAAGGCACGGAGAGGTTATAGAAGAAAAATTTGAAGGAATATGAGGCTAAGAGCACTACCTGATGGCTGGGACTGGATCAGACAAGTGTCTCAGTACACAGCAATCAGACTGGACATATGAAACAGGATCATACTTTCAAGATAAAATGAAAGGGCTGCTATACAAGTGCAGATCATGCTATTTTATCGAGTCCATCTTCCCTGAATCCAGTTCAAGAAACAGGACTGTTGAAATCCCCTTTCAATTAAATTCTGTACTTCTGCATTTTTCCACAATGTTTTAAGGGCTGCTAGTTTCTGACCTGTATTTTAAAATTTAATTGTTTTTACTGTGTTTTGATAGAATTTCTAATTAAATATATTCTTTCTTGTTTTAAGTACCGTGGAGAAAAAAAACAAGCAAACTGAAAGACTGGTTAACATTATATTCGGAAGTTATAAGGAAACATACTTATGAGATATCAAGTTAGGGAGAACACAACAGGAGACTGACTGTAACTTAGAAATTTATCTGGCAACAAAAAATAGCATTTTCCAAGTATTGAACATTAGGCCAGTTGTACTGGTTGGTTTGGATGACCAAGAAGTTTGTGGAAAATAAAATCAAGACCCCACTGTGGAACAAGTTTCATTAAGGGAAGTCTGCGAAGAAAGGTGCCTCTTAAAAAGCTCTTGCAAATGATCTGTTACCAAGGAGGAGGAAGAGTTGAAACACTGGAGAAAACTGAAAATGGCTGCTAAATTAACCTTTGCATTACAGAAACAGCACCAAAGATGCTGAAAAAGAAAAGGTACTGTGGGAATAGGGACAGTGAATGGGTCCAAACCCTGCTGGGTAGCCTAAAAGAAAAATATTTCTGTTTTCATTTACAAATGTTTATAGTGGAAGACTTTGGAGATGCAAGAATGTTGACCACCCTAGAAATGTACAAAAGCTTCCTGGCCTACTGATGAACTAGAGAAACTATGGTTAACTTGAAAAATTGCATGCCAGGAGGAGACCTGATGAATGGGTTGTACTGGAGAATTGTTAAAGGACAAAGACGCATGAGAAACTTCTTGATGTGGGGTCATAACAAGGAGAAAGTACAGTTGTGTCTACTTAGCATAAATATGTATGCTCGAGCGTCTGCACTGTTGCAGTAATAACCATATGGGTCTTCCTTGCTGTAATAGCCCTTAGCCAGCCTGAGTACCAGTGAGTCAACTTCCTCCTCCTGGTATAGCAATGCCCTGCACCTGGTGTCACAACGTCTATCTGTGCCATCTTACAGGTCTTGCACTTGCAAACAGGAAGAGTCCCTCACAGGTTTAGCTCCAGGCCCAGAGCACAAGGCACCCAAAAGGTTCTCAGTGTGCAAGGGAAGGGACCCTAAAGACCTAATGGGGGGCACTGGAAAGAAATAGGGAAATGGGGTGTCCACTCAAACCTGAAGACATGAGTAAGAGAATAGGAGGAGGAAGATTACTGCAATAGTGAAGACACTCAAGCATCTACATTTATGGTAAGCAGACCCAAATGTACTATGTTCATGGTGTTTTTCACTACTGCACTAATACAGGATTCACAAACCTGAGAAGGTGGGAGGCTGGAAGAAAAAAGGAGGCAAGTTAAACATAAGCTAGATTGAGCTGCAGGTCTTCAGAAGCAAATCCAGCCCTAGATTTGGAAAAGACTAATATAATAGTGTTTGATAAAGGTGTGGGCAGAGGACCAAGTGTTAGTGTCTAAAATTTCCCTGGTGGGAACCCCACTAAGAAAACCACTCATGTTCACAGTGGCTCTAATGGAATTAAATGTCAAGTACTCACCATAACTAGGCATCTGTGTTGTCCATTTTCATTCTTCAACATATAACAGCAGTCCTATTAGCTTTACAGATATTTCAAGATGCTCTTCCCTTGGGGACTATTGCAATTCAGACTGACATGTCTGTAGTCTGGTAACATCAACAAGCAAGGAGGCACCATCTTCGCTCCTCTGCAAAGGGGTCATGAGGGTTTGGGAATGGGCTATCTCAGGCCGCTTTTTAATTTTGGCGCACAGTCGGGGAAGACATGTGGCGGGATGTGCTTTCCATGACACATGCAACAAAAGGCAATGCAGTTTGAAATCCACTTGGAAAACATTTTGTGGATAGGATATCCCAGCATGTTACTAGTGACGGTCACAAAATTGGTTGAATTTTCTAACTGCCTTGCTTCTGTCCAGATACTACGAGTTGCCTGTGAACATCAAGTGAATGAAGCATACGTTCACCCCTACTTTGAGGAAAAGAAAGCAGGGAGGTGAATGGTCTGATTAAGAGTAAATTCAGAAACCATTGTAGGCATGAAAGGAGGACTGGTCCTGAGAAAAACTCTGTCCTAGTGAAAAATGATGAAAGGTGTACATGAGTGCTTCGAGTATTGAAACCAGTCTAGCTAAGGTGATGACCACTAAACAAGGCTGTGTTCACAAAGAGAAACTCAAAGTCAGCAGGCTTTAATGGAAGTAGATTAAGCTTCTCCAGCAAGAAACTGAGATCCCAAGGAGAAGATGAAACTCTTTTAGAAGGCCTCAGGTGGATAAACACCCTTAAATGGTCTCATAAGGAGTTGTAAGAAAAAAGGAGGCTGCATGGTAGAGAGTTGGAAATGGGTGAAAAGTGAATTTTAACTCATTACAGCAGAATGTGCCTCCAAGTGTTTCTGCAGTTATCTCCTACTGCACCTCTAGGTGTGTTAAATGTTCATATTTGCATTATAACTCCAAAACCGTGCTACATACAAGTTGTCAGAATATTTTATCTTAAACCATACATGATGGCAAACACCTTTACTAATATCGGACCTCTGTCAATGGGTATCTGTTAGACTTGCAAGGCGATAACTTCATTTTCTAAAGGCTCAAGTCACACCCACTGGGAATTAAAAGTACACACGCAAAAGAGCTGTACTGGAGGGAATGCAATATAAAAGTAAGAGACCAAATATGAATAAATAAGAAAGATAAGCAAGCGCATGGTTGATCTAGATGCTTTGCTGCTGGCACCAAACTGGTATTAGGTTTCCTGGAAGGGTTACTGGTTTAACCATGCAGTCAGTCTCAAGGTGCTGAAGTTGGGGTGTATGATGGAACCCCTGTTTTGTGTCAGAAGATCCACCTGTAGAGGACGCAACCATGGTTTTCACCTGCTCAGGCTGTGTAGAAAAGGAAACTAATGTTGCCTCAGGTAAAACTGTGCAACCAGCATCACCCTTGGCCTTTCCTCTCTGATTTTCAGTAATTCCCCAGAGGATGAGAGGTATGGAAGGAAATACATAAAGACTTGTCCATGGAAAGAAGGTATCTGTCCACCAGGCCTGTGGATGTTATGGCCAGTGTGTATAATTTTTGTAGCTGATAGATATTTTTGCTTCAAACCAAAACTATTTGTGGCACACCCAAAGTTAGGCAGATGAGGCTGAATACACTTGTACAGGGTTTAATCATGAGGGTTCACTTCTGACTTGCTGAGGTGATGTTCAAGAGTTCCCCCCCACCTGGCAGGAATTGGGCTAGAAGGAGAAGGCCTAAGTCCTGTGCATCACATAAGGACATGACAACGCAGTACAGATAAGAATGTGTACTCCCCCTGCTTATCCACCACATCACTGTGGTGTTATCTATCAGTAAACTTCCTGGATTCCAGACTTCCTTGAAAGCTAAAATGCCCTACAGGAACCAGCACTTGCTAAATGCTTCTGCTTTGGGCACTGCACGGCAAGAAAGACTGATGTAATGACGTCGGCTGCATGTTTTATACCCCTGACGACCTGATGCCATTGAAGAGGAGACCGCATCCGACGCAGAAATCTGAAGACTCTGGTATTCAGGCCAGCTGAGGGCTACCTACAGGCAGATAACCCAGATGTGATGACTACAACACTGAAACACAAAGAACATAATTTCCTTTACATTTATGTGTGTTTTCAGAAAATTTTGTTCCCATTTTCCTTGAGTTTCGAGGTCGTTGGGAGTGTGCTCCCCAAGCCAAGTATGAGGCATCTGTGGTCAGAATCTGATTTGGGTTAGGAATTCTGCAAGGTACCCCTATGTTCTGGCTGCAAGCAGAGATCCACCACTGAAAATCCTTTTAGACAGGGGAAGGAGCAGAATTTTTTGACTGAAGGATTGATTGTGCTTATTCCAAACATCTTCCAAGTATCACTGAGATTTCCTCATGTGAAGCCTGGCTAGTGGAATCAAGATACAGGAGGTAGTGTATCCCAGAAGTCTGTAAACCTCCTGTGCTGCAAATGAACTAAGAGGAAGAAGAGAGTTGAAGTAGCTCACTAGGAAGGAGATCTTTTTCTGTGGGGAGGAAAGCACTTTGCAGGTCTGTGCCCAGCAAGTCCCCCAGAAAAACTAGCTTTCTGGATGGGGAAAGAGATTGGATTTCTTTAGGTTCAGGGTATAAGCTAAAGGGTAGAGAATGGTCATAGTTTGTTGTAGGGCAGAGAGAAGCTCCTTCACAGAGTCTCCTTGGAGCAGACAGTCATCTAAGTAAGGGTAGATCTGAATGCTTTTGGTCATGCAGTATGGAAATGCTAGAAACAGGCATCTGGTAAATACTCTGGGCACAGCAGAAAAGCTAAAGACAGAGCACAGAATTTATACAGATTGCCACCCTGCGAAACATTGATGCTTCCTATAAGATCTTGCAATGGGAATGAGAAGGTAAGCATTTCTTAGATCCAAAGTGACCATAGTAGGCTCTTTGAATAAGCATAGTTAGATGGTTTTGTAAAGCAAGCACTCTAAAATGTGGGAACAGAAGAAATGTTAGTTTTGACAAATCCTATATGGGCCTCCCAAGTTCCCTCTTTTCCTGGAACACGAGAGAGTCTCGAGTAATATAGTACCACCTTCTCCTGCGAGGGTACTTCCATGGAGCCTTGCTGTAAAAGTACACCTACCTACTTCACAGCTTCTTTTAGTTGGTTGGGTGGACTTGCAGGAATGCCTCAGGCTTTTGGAGGGAAGCAAAAAAGTTTGTAGCCTGATCTGATGATGCACAGCACCCATTGGTCTTGGGTTAATCTTGAGCCATTCATTGTGAAAGAGAGCTACCTCTCCTACTAGCTTTGAAGGAATAGTTAGGTTTGGCAAAGGAATGAGGATGTGACTAAGGTGGGGGACTTGAGGGACAGGGAAGGGACTGGGTGAATCATGATTGCTCCCAGCTGGGCCCCTGGGGCCAGGGTCCACTAGGCCTGGAAGTAGACCCTGGCTGCAATCTTTTCTGTTGCCTCTGTGGTCTACTCTTCACAGCCTTTTCCCTAGTTGCCATTGCTGTGAAGGGAGGAAAGGACCAGGACTTAAGTGGTATAGTTTCTACTAAACCCAAGTGGCTGAACTTGTAGAAAGTCCTTGGCAGTCTGCATAGATTTAGCTTTCTCCCCCGGTTTGTTGAAAACAGCCTCCGCTTTGGGTCCAAACAAAAAGAATGTGTCTAGAGGGGATCTAGAATCACAGAATTAACATGGTCTGGAAGTGATTATTCCCTTACCTAAGCATGCCTATGGACAACTACCAGAGACGCATGCCCTGCTTGATGCATGCTTCTACAGTATCATAGCCACAATGCAAAGAATGCTTTGCAATTTGAGATAAAGAGTTGCTGATGTCCAGCCATTATATAGAGAGCTCTGTTTTCCCATGCACTCCAGTTTCTCTTTCATATGGTCCAGCAGAGTTTCCTGGTACTTAACCATATGAAACAGACAAATGAAAAGCTTTCATATCTAGAGTGGCTGAAGTATAAACTTCTGTGTCAAAACGATCCAGGGTTCTCCATTCTTTATCATTAGGCAATGGGTTTCTGGAAGTGCTGCTTTTAGCTCCCTTAGGACCCAGAGTTACCACTTCAGGATTAGCAGTAGAATTCCTAAAAAGGTGTTTCTGGGAATCCAGGAGTCTACAGAAATAGTCTGACTTTCTAGGAGCTAAGAGTTGGGAGCCAGGCTGCAGGGATAAGTCTAAAATATCAACTACTTCCAACACTGGAAGAATGGTGAAATTCTCTAGGCCTCCTTTTACATGCAAGGTAATCCTGAGCTTCCCAATGGAAATACTCCCTCATTTTATGGGGTACTTCCCCAAAGGTTAAGTCCTCAGGTGGTGAAGCGGAGGCAAAGATGTCCTCTGAATCAGAATTACCATACAAGCCTGTGAAACAAATTGGTCTACATAAGCAAATCTTCAGCCAGTTTAAGAAGATCCTGCTGGTAAGTCTATGAAGGCTGTGAGCTAGAATACCTAGACTGAGGAATAGCAGAAAGGATCCTTTTAGGTTTGGTCTGAGGATTGAGCATGAAGTCAGAGGTACTAAAGTCCTAACATAAAAGTTGAAATAGCATCTGTACACAAATTACAGATATATAGGTAAAAACAATACCCAAGACACAGATAAAAGTTTAACATTGTATGGCTACAAAATATAGGTACAGTCATATGTACACAGTCTTACGTCTGTAAAGACAGTAATTGTGTTACCAAAGAACAGAATAAGCAAAGAAGAGAGAATGAGAAGAAATTAAGAAAGTAAAAAGGTAAGGCGGCCAAGTACATGCTTAAATGATGTATGGCTTCAGCACAAAGTTAGAATTATATGCTGAAAGTTGATTTGAATGCATTGTGCATACATGACGTGGCATTGGTTTTGCTTACGGCATGCTTTGAACTGGGATTTAAAGTACAGGAGTTCTTTTCAGTTGGCAGAGAAAGTACCAGAGTCTGGGGGAGGCAAGGAGAGAGAAAATGTGGTTGATGCAGCAATGCTTAGTTCTAAGCAGGAATACAAAGAATAATTTAACAAAAATACACTGCACAGGAGAGGGAAAAAAAGCAGTGGATTCCCCAAGATGTTTACATGCAATTAACTTGTGGCTTAGTCCAACAATGCACTAACTTGATCTTACGACATTCATAAACCTGCCCAGAGCCCTAACGCTAACCTTAAAAATGCTACTTGCTGCCCGACTCTAATTTCAATCCTCACTCCCTAATCAAAACTCATCTTTGCTCCACAATCTTAATTCACAGCCCCACTTCCTTAAAGCTAAACCACCCAACTGCTCCCTAAACCTAATCTTAATAATCACTCCACAACCCTAATCCCAAATCTCGCTCTCCCTAACTTTACAACTCCTGTTCATTTCCAAACTCAAAATCACAAACTCCAACCCAAACCGTAATCTAATCATAACGTTGCCCTTAACTGCTGAACTCCCACTTTCATCCTAAGGCTGTTGCACTTAATTTGCAAGAACATAAATAACTGTTACAGTGACAGCTCACACAAACTCCCTGAAGAAATGAGTACCTATTAGGAGATGTGGCCCACAAGCAAATGAAATATAACCATACACAGTACAACTCTTTATGAATATATTTGTAATAAAAGGTTTGCAATCTGAAAATATATACACCAAAACACAGGACAATAAATTATTCTGTGTCAAAAAATCCTATATTTCTATAGCTTAAAAACATAACAAAATTTGCAATACAAAACTGATGTTGTTTTGCCTTATATACCACAAACCAGCAGAGAGAGATATTACATACATTATACAAGACTGGAGGGAAAAAAAAAACAATGAGACACATTACTGCTAGAAAAAGTTTTCACGGAATAGATGAAAACAGGAGGATAATGGCAACTCATAGTTCTCAACTGTCCAGATTTTCACATCCTAATTTTGATCTGTTCCTCTTACAATTTCTGTTTTTCTGGCAAATCATAAATTATTGAAGTCACTAAATAATGACAGATATTGGAATTTCAGACTTCATATCCTTCAGAAAAATGCAAAAACTGTTAGTCAAGCACCTTTCTAAGTTTATAAGGCCAATATTTAAAATCTGTCCCTATTTTTTAGTCTTTATACCACCATTATTACTGGCTTTGTCCAGATTTTTTTGCACTAAGAGGTTGAGAGATATGTGGGAACTTCATCCATTAAAATGGCAGAATTTCCAGAACACATTCCAAACTTTTGAAATTCTTTACTTAAAAATGAGGGGCAAAGCCAAACATAAAAGTGGGGCAAACATCCAAATTCAGGTACAATTTAGAAAAGTCAAGAGGATAAACATATTTCACGTCAACAAGCACTTTTCTCAAGGGACTTCTAAGATTGATGCACATGATCAACAGGTTCGCCCAATGTGAAAACAGCAATTGACAGAAAAGGCCTCTGAAATTGTCGGTTTGGGTAAAATTAAGGTGCTTGTTAATAATTAACATTGCCTGAATTCTACCAAGTAAGAAACTAGGAGAACCACAGAGAAAAATCAACCAGAAAATCTTTGTAAAGGAAGAATCCTACAGCTGTGCCACAAAAAAGCCGTTCAAGTTTCAACTTTGGTACAAGTGATGGCTTTTAGTAATTTAAAGAAATAAATCAATGTATGCAGAGATGATTAAAATAAAACATGGAAGGAACATATCAACTGAAAGAACCAAAGGTTGGAAAAATAGAAGAAGCTTTAAGTAGCTAATCAGATGAAATGATAAACCTGCAAAAAAAAAAATCTAAGGTAGAAATGAAGAACAGGCTGTCTAAGTAAGGAGCCATTTTAAGAAACACTAATGTAAGAAAGTGCGTAGAGAAAAAAAGATAATGTACTCACCATAACGCTCCATCTGTGTTGTCCATTTTCATTCTTCCTCAACATACGGGATCGGACTCTACCTCGGATCCACCTCAAATGCTGTTTCACAGCTCGTGGATACTATAAACTCTCAAGCTCCTCCCTTACCCATAATGCCATAGTCCCCTTCATTCTCCAGATCTTGTTCACAGCTTCTTATTGTATGGTGTAAGAAATGTTAGCTTTAATATGGAAATTCACTATCTGGATCTCAAAGGAACTCTGGTTCCTATAATGATCTTCCAGAAGTCAAAAGAAAACAGGGTAGAGGGCTGGAGGGACGGAAGTTGAAGAATTTCATTCATTTCTCAACATATGGGACAAGGTCCCCAGCAACCTGAATCCCAGGTGGACTCTAAGGAAGAATATTTGAGTACTGTTGAGCTGAAGGCTACTCTTCCCCTCGAGACCAGATCTACTTTGTAATGAGTAATAAAGGTATGAGGATTAGCCCAAGTTGAAGTTGCACAAATATCTTTCATAGAAGATCTGGATAAAAAAAGCTGATGAGGCTGTCACAGACCAGGTTGAATAGGCTCTTACAGGCCTTTGTAAGACCAGACCAAACTTACTTTCTATAGACAAAGGGAATGCAATCTCTCACCCATTTTGATAAGGCTATTTTTTTGAAGGTGGTTGGTTTTGAAAAGGATACAAATAATTGATCTGACTTCCTTAATTTCTTTGATCCGTGTACACAGAAGCATATTAGTCTATGAACCTCTAATAAGTGCAAAATGTATTCACTTTTCTTTGAAAATTTTAGGAAGAATACAGGGAGGTTAATCAGTTTGATTAATACTAGGGCCAGACACCACCTTATGAAGAAAGGAAGGACAGGTTCTTAAGGACACCCTATCCTTACGAAAAATTAAATAGGGAGGCTTAAAAGATAAAGCTTGAAGTTCTGAAACGCTTCTGTCTGATGTTATGGCTATCAGAAATATAGTTTTCCAAGTCAAACATTGCAATTCACATTTTGTAGCTGGTACAAATGGTCCCAGAGTTAAGTTTAGATTCCATGATGGGGTAGGGTTCTTGAAGAGTGGTTTGCGTAGAAAGGTTCCTTTTATAAACACCTAACAAAGATGTGAAGAAGTCAACTTTGAATTATCAACTCCAATATGGAAATTGAAGATAGCAGCTAACTGATCCTTAACCATAGAAGGGCCCTTTCATTAAAAACAGAAGTCAAAAATTTTAGGTACTGGTGCTGAAAAATGGTCCATGTCTTGTTGCTGTGCCCAAAGGACAAATCTTCTCCATTTGCTCTAGTAACTTTTTCTAGTGAAAGCTTTGTGGGATGCAAACATGTGGCACACCAGGAAAGAGAGCTTGGGTTGTCAGGCTATCAACAGAATTGGAGAAACTACGTGGTCAACTTTAGGTCCAAGATTTCCAGGGGAGTCTGTTCGGTGAAACAGGAGATCTGGAATGGGATTCAGAACTCAAGGTGGGTAAATTAGATGAGGCCAAAGGGAGAGAAAAATACAGTTTTGTACCTACCATAAATGTAGATGTTTGAGTGTTCACACTGCTGCAGTCATTACACTTGGGTTATCCTGCCATCAGGCGGTCCCGCAGTCAGCCAGAGTTCCAAAGTCTTGGTCCGGCGTTGGTTGCTGTCGCTTCTTCCCTGACGTCAGTGCGCCAGGGGTATACAAGATGCATCCGACGCCATTTTCTTCAGTTTTTCTTGCCCCAGATGTCAGGTGCCCCCAATAGGTAGGCAATACATATTGCTAATAAAAAATATACATATAAAAATAAAAACAATACCTTCAGTTAAAAGCAAATACACCACAAAGGTTGTATAGGATAGAAAGGTATAGATAAGTCCAGCTAGTTCAGAGGGGATGGAGGGAGGGTAACCTGGACTGCAGCAGTGTGAACACTAATATCTACATTTATGGTAGGTACAAAACTGTACTATGTTCATCGTGTTACACTGCTGCAGTCATTACACTTGGGTAGAATCCCAAAGCTAAGGTTGGGTGGCTGGTCTATAAAGAGTTAGGATTGGCTATGAGGCCCTGCAGAACTGCAGTGGCAAATCCTGCTCTGGATTTAGAGTAAAGAGGCAGGTGGTAATGCTTGGTAAAGGTGTGCACTGAACTCCAAGTTGCAGCCTCCAAAATTTCCTTGATAGGTACCCCTCTGAGAAAGGCTGTTGAAGTGGCTGTTGCCCTGGTGGAATGTGGCCTAATGATATTTGGGACTGATTTTCCATGCTGTGTGTAGCAGTAACGAATACAGTGTCCTATCCATGTGGATATAGTCTGCTTTGAGATAGCCTTGCCCTGTGATCCTGCAGCATATGCTGCAAACAGTTGCTCAGTTTTCCTGAAAGCTTTTGTTTTGTCCAAGTAAAAGCGTAGCTGCCGGTGTATGTCCAAATAATGCAGAAGTTTCTCCCCTTTATTCTGGGGGTTTGGATAAAAAGTTGGCAAATGGATGGTTTGGTTGAGAACCACACTAGATATCACCTTTGGCATAAAGGTAGGGTTTGTCCTTAAAGAAACCCTGTCCTGATGAAAAATTAAAAAAGGTTCCACTGCCATTAAAGCCTGTAGCTCTGAGACTCTTTGTGCTGAAGTTACTGCCAGGAGCAAAGTTGTTTTCAATGATAAAAATTTTAGATCGGCTGTATTGGCTGGCTCAAAAGGTGTCAGGGTCAGTTTTTCCAAAAAAAAATTGAGGTCCCAAGTCGGTGTTGGTGCTCTCTGGGGCGGTCTTATGTTTTTTGCCCCTCTGAGGTACTGCTTTAGCAAGGGATGAGAGAATAAAAAAGGATCCGTGTTGTAATGTGCCGAAATGGCAGAGGCGTGAATCTTAATTGATGAGGATAGGCCTCTGTCCAGCATCTCAGTTAAGTATTGTAAAATCTGAGGAATGTTTGGAACAAGAGGGTCAAGGTTTTGAGCCTGGTTCCAGGCACAGAATCTCTTCCATTTTTCTGAGTAAGCTTTCCTGGTGCTAGGCCTCCTGGCCTCCAAAATGACATCCATAACAGCTTTAGAGAGAGGTGTTGCCTGTTTGGCTAATGTATCTGCCATGCAGCTAGGTTTAGGGTTTTGAGCTGTCCGTGCAGGATCTGACTGTTTTGTTGAGTCAGAAGGTGTGGAATTTGAGGCAAAATCCATGGTGGTCCATGAGCCAAGTTTCTTAAGATAGGGTACCAGTGCTGGCGTGGCCAGTCTGGAGCAATCAGTATCATCTGTGTTTTTTCTTGTCTGGCTTTTAGGAGTAACCTTTGAAAGGAGAGGCAGTGGCGGGAAGGCATAAACTTTTAGGTTTTTCCAGCTGAACAGGAGAGCATCCACTTTCCATGCTTGTTTGTGATAAGTCCTTGTGCAGAATTTTTGTAGTTGGCAATTCAGTGGGGAGGCAAAAAGATCTATGTCTGGGCATCCCCATTTTTCCGTTACCATGCTGAAGATTTGTGGATTCAACTTCCATTCGTGAGGGTCCATGATACTTCCGCTTAGAATGTCTGCCAGAGTATTTTTCTTTCCTGGCAGGAATTGTGCTTGCAGGTGAACTTGATACGTTAGAGCTGTGTTCCACAAGGTCATGGCTTGCCTGCATAGGGGATAAGAATGAGTGCCCCCTTGCTTATGTACCACATTACTGTGGTGTTGTCTGTCTTCAGTAGTAATTGTCCTGGATGCAGAAGGTCCTTGAAAGCTGTTAGGTTATTTTGAACAGCCAACATCTCTTTTTGATTGATGTGAAGATGCATCTGGTCTGTGGTCCACTTGCCCTGAATGCATTTTCCTGTCATGTGTGCTCCCCAGGCGTAATCCGAAGCATCTGTTGTTAGAGTTTGCCTGGCTGTTGGTTGGGTAAAAGGCTGACTCTTGTTTAGGTGACATGCCTGTGCCCACCATCGAAACTTCTGTTGTAGGCAGGGTATTATTGGTATTACTGCTTCTAAACTGTGAGAGTGTTGAGTCCAAACACTTTTTAGGTACCACTGTAATTTCCTCATATGCAGTCTGGCATATGGTATTAGTAGAATGCAGGATGCCATGAATCCCAGGGCCTGCAGAATTTTTTTTTGCAGGGAGATGGGACTTTTTTGCCAGTAATTGAAAATATTGAGTTAGTTGAACTTGTTTGTGTGGCGTGAGGTAAGCCATCTGGGCCGTTGTATTTAAGCTGGCACCCAGGAATATAATCTGTTGCGAGGTCACTAGTTTTGACTTCCTTTCGTTTACTGTGTACCCTAGAGAAATTAGCAACCTTTGTACAAACGCCAGATGCTCTAGAAGAATGTCCTTTGTCTCTGCTTGAATGAGGCAGTCATCCAGGTATGGATATATTTGAATTCCTTTTTGTCTGCAAAATGCAATTACTGGTGCCAGGCACTTTGTGAAGACCCTGGGCGCAGTAGATAAGCCAAAGGGCAGTGCAGAGAATTGGTAGTGCATTGTACCAGCTTTGAATCTGAGGTACCTTCTGCAATTTTGTCAGACAGGGACATGCAGGTATGCCTCTGAGGTCCAGCATAACAAGCCAAGTCTTCTTGCCCAGCATGGGTAGAAGCTGCTGTAATGTCAACATTTTGAATTTTGGAATATCCAGGTAAGTATTCAGAATTGAAAGGTCTAGTATGGGCCTCCAGGCTTTGTCCTTTCTGGGGACCAGGAAGAGTCTTGAGTAAAATCCTTGTCCTTGTTCCTGTTGTGGTACTTTTTGAATAGCTCTCATGTCCGTGAGGGCTGAAATTTGTTTGTGTGCCTCTGCCCATTAATTTTGTGGCAGGTCTGGCATTCCTTTTAGCCTTGGTAAAGTATGAAAGTGGAACCTGTAACCTTGAGACACAATATTCAGAACCCATTTGTCTTGGGCGATTGCTTGCCAGTTTTGAGAAAAAAGTGCTAGTTTCCCCCCTAAGGGGGCTTCCAAAAGGGACGTGCTTGGTGTACGAAGGGGAAAGTCATTGTGACTGTTTCCTGTAAGGTTGAGATTTGTCCTCACCTCCTTTTGGGGTTGAGGTGCTCCACTGTCGTTGTCTGTTTGAGCCTTGGGGTTGAGATCTGCCTCTTGAGCGTCTGTATCTGCCTCTGTGGCCTGTCTGACACTGGAAAGGACCAATTCTTTGTTGGCCAATTTTTGCTAAATCGAGGTGGTTGTACCTGTAAGAAATCCTTGACTGTTTGCATAGATTTAGCTTTATCCTCCATTTTCTTTAACACCTCTTCTGCCTTAACACCAAACACGGTATCATGCTGTAAAGGAGCATCCAATAATTTTGCCTTAACATGACCACGTAAACTCTGTTCTTTTAACCAAACATGTCTTCGAATCACAGAACCTGTAACTCTGTGGCTCTACAAGAGGCCTCTAAAGAATCAAAACCACATTGCAGAGTATGTTTTCCCACCTGTTCAACTGCATGCAATGAATCCTGCATTTCTTTACAATCAGGAGCTTCTGTGCTTGCAAGCATTTCTTTACAATCAGGAGCTTCTGTGCTTGCAAGCATTTTCTGTTTTAACTGAGCCATTAAATATTGTTGGTACTTAAGCATGTGAAACTGGCAATTTAAAGCTCTTACTGCTAAGGTTGCAGAAGTGCATACTTTCTTCCCACATCTATCCAAAGCTCTGGAATCTCTATCAGAGGGTAATGGATTTTTTGCAATGGAAGCCTCAACTCCTTTTGGACCCTGGGAAATAGTTTCTGGATCAGCAGAAGGGTTTTTGTAAAGAAACTTGTGAGAGTCAGGGACTCTATAGTACCAGTCTGGCTTGGCTGGAACAGGGGGCAAAGAATCAGGAGATAAGCTGGATTCAGAACACATCATCCACAATGTCTAGCACAGGCGGAATAGCCAGCGGCCTGTGCTGAGGCAATAAAAGGAAATCCCTGAGCCTTTTCTTGGATTCTAAGTAATCCTTGCTTTCCCAATGGAAATTCTCCCTCATGGTATGTAAAGTTTCCCCCAAAAGAATAATCCTCAGGAGGAGAGGCTGAAGGGATAGATTCTTCAGCATCAGAGTCCTCATAGGGGGAGAGAGTATCCCTGGTCTGAAGAGGAATCAGAGGAAATGGAAACCGATCAGAGGAATCATAGTCTGTATCCTGCCTACTCCTTTTCTCAGGAGGGGGATGGGAACCCCTGATTAGAGTAATGAGGTCTTCGGCCATTTTAAGCATCTGTTTCTTAGGCATGGAGGACTGTCCAGGAGAATGCTGTACTTGTATCTTTGTCTTTAATGGTACCTTTGTCTTGGCTGTTGTTTTAATGGTAAGTTGTGAAGGTCTGAAAACACCCACAGAAGCCAATGTCTGCTCAGCGGCTCAGGACCCATCTGAGGGATTAGTTTCCGTAGGCCCAATATCTTGAGTTTCCAGAAGCCTAGTTGTCTCCACGTGGGAGTCAGAAGCTGCATGTGGCTCTGAGGTAGCAGGTGTCAGGGGCTGCAAAAGCACCTGAGAACCGGCAACTGGCTTAGAAGAGGTTTTGTCGTCGGTTTTGAACCTCGGATGCCTGTCTTTATCCTTGTCTTTGCATTTTTTCAGTATTGAGGTAGTAGTTTTTTTCCGACGGCATGGTATAATTGAACCTTCGGCCAAAGTAGTACAAAGCAAAATCAAAATGTCTTTTTATAGTGCGTTTGTTAAATCTAGCACAAAACAGACTAGTGACGTCGTGATCAGGGCCTAGGCATGGAATACAGTAAGAGTGGAAGTCCTTATGATGTATTTGCTTCCCACAAGAAATACAATTATTAACTTTTTCTGACATTGGTCTGAGGCAAGAAAAAAGTTTCCCAATGGGGTACTTAGCTTTATTGAAGACTTCGGATCTGAAATTCGACTTAGAAAATCTCATGAGTCGGCCGACCGGCACTTGCGAACTGCTTCTGCTTCGGGCGGCAAGAAAGACTGAAGAAAATGGGGTCGGATGCATCTTATATACCCCTGGCGCACTGACGTCAGGGAAGAAGTGACAGCAACCGACGCCAGACAAAGACTTTGGAACTCTGGCCGACTGCGGGACTGCCTGATGGCAGGATAACCCAAGTGTAATGACTGCAGCAGTGTAACACGATGAACTTTCAAAATCTGTTGAGGCCAGTAAGGGGCAATGAGGATGACTTTGCTCTTCAATCAGGATGCTGATGACCTGGGGGCCAGTCATCAAGGAGAGCATCCCTTGGTGACTCCCTGGGTGAGGGGATTAGAGCAAAGAACCTGCTGCACTTGTTTAGGGGAGATGCAAACAGGTGCATGGCTGGCCCCACTGGCAGAATATCATTTCTGCCACTTGGCTGAGAGACCACTCGTGAGGTAGTATGGACTTGCTCAACTTGTCTATCACACTGGGTTTCCCCAAGTATATGCACTGCTACCAGAAATCAGTATGAAGAGACTGCCCACTGCCACGCACACTCACAGCTTCTACACAAGGGGTAAGATCCGGTTCCTCCTCGTTTGTTGATGTATCCTACTACAGACATTGTCCATTTGAATCGTAATAGTTCCAGAATGGAGAGAGTCTTGGAACGCCTGCAACTCTAGGAGTACTGCTTTAATTTCCAGTACACTGATATGCAATTTGGACTCTTCAAGGAACTAAATGCCTTGAACAGTCTTCCCCAAGAAATGCCCCCACCCCCACCCAATCTGGGAAGCAGCCATGGTCACTAATGCTTTGGGATGAGGGAGAATGAACTGACAGCCCTGTAATATTTGATCTGAATGAATCCACCACCAAAGGTACTTTTTGCAGGCCTGAGTTACACTCATCTGGATGGACATAGCTTGATTTAAAATTGACCACTGGGCTGCTAATGTCCATTGAAGAATTCTCATATGCTATCTTGCCAGCGGAACAAGAACCACTGATCCGGACATTGATCCCACGGTCTGTAAAAATCAGTTGGGCTGACAGGAATGAGCTCTGGATTATTCTCTAGACTTGAGAACGAATAGTTTGAACTCTTGACAATGGGAAAGAATCGGTCACGGATGCTGTGTTGAAGAAGGCTGCTATAAATTCTAACGTACAAAACAGATACAGCTGAGATTTGTTGTGGTTGATTGTAATGCCTAGATTGGAACAAATCTGGAGTACATAGTCTTGAAATGCTATTAGAAGACGCTTGGTTAAAGCAGTTATGAGCTACTTGTCTAGCTATGGAAACGCCTGGAATCTCTGCAGCTTCAAGTGATGGCTACTACTTTTGTGCATCTGGCAAACACACTGGAGGCTGTGGTGAGACGAAAGGGCAGTACTCTGAATTAGTAAGGACTGGCTCCCAGCTGGAAGCACAGATATCTCCTGGACCATCTGTTCATTTTTGTGTGACAGTACGCATCCTGGAGATCTATTCTGCACACCCTGTCATCCTTTTGTAGAAAGGGAAAAATGGACTGAACAGTGACCATCCAGAAAGTACAGTTGTGTACACTTACCATAAATGTAGATGCTAGAGTGTATTCACTGTTGCAGTCATCACCTGTGGGTTATCTGCTGTGGTAGCTCTCAGCCGGCCCGAATACTAGAGTCAATGTTTTTCTGCGCCAGCTGCTGAGACTTGTTGCTTGACGTCAGGTCGTTAGTGCTATAAAGGAAGGCAGCCGACACCATTACATCAGTTTTTCTTGCCCAAACTAGGCAGACGCCCAAGTAAATACGGTAAAGGTGGCCCTGGTGGCTAAAAGCCACCGTCAGAAACTTTTGTCTCCCTAAAGAATGAAGAAATAAGGGGGAAGGAGGGTGGGAAACCAGGACTACAACAGTGAATACACTCGAACAGCTACATTTATGGTAAGTGTACAGAATTGTACTATGTTCGTGCTTCACTGATGCAGTCATCACCTGTGGGAGGATTCCCAAAGCTGAGGAGAGAGGTGGTAGGATTAGTAAGAGATCTAGGAATGGGTCAGCATGCCTTGCAGAACTGCAGAGGCAAAGCCTACCCCTAGCCTTAGAAAATACAGGTAAGGTGGTAATGCTTGGTAAAGGTATGGACAGAAGTCCAGGTGGCAGCTTCCAGGATGTCCCTGGTGGGAACTCCTCTGAGGAATCATGTGGAAGTGGCGGCTGCCCTAGTGGAATGGGTTCAAATAGACTTGGGGGAGGGGGGTTCCCATACAATCTACACCAGAAATGGATACAGTGTGATATCTATTTGGAAATGGTTTGTTTGGAAATGGGCTTCCCCACTGCCTCTGGGACAAAGCTGACAAGTAGCTGGTCTGTTTTCCTGAAGGGTTTAGTACGATCCAGATAGCATCTGAGCTGTCTGTGCATGTCTAGTGAGTGCAGAATTCTTTCCCCCTTGTTTTCTGGGTTAGGAAAGAAGGTGGGTAGAAGTATGGCCTGGCTGAGAGTTACATTAGATTCCACCTTGGGCATAAAGAAGGGATCAGTCCTCAGGAAGACCCTGGCCGCATGGAAAATGATGAAAATCTCAATGGCCATCAGTGCCTGAAGTTCTGAAACCCTTCTAGCTGAGGTGATAGCTAGGAGAAAAGCAGTCTGCCAGGAGAGGTATCTTAGATCTGTTGAAGCAGCAGGTTCGAAGGGTGGTAAACTTAGTTTTTCCAAAACATAATTCAGGTCCCAGGCTGGAGTGGGTGGCCTGATATTAGAAGCCACTCTGAGGAATTGTTTAATCAAAGGATGGGAGAACAGGGGCTGTTCTGCATCAAAATGAGCCGAAATAGCTGAGGCGTGGATTTTAATAGAGGAGAAGGTGAGGCCACTATTAAGTAGCTCCGCTAGGGAGTACAGGATAAAAGGAATGGAAGGTTGTGAGGTATTGCCCGACCAGAATCTTTTCCATTTTCATGCGTAAGATTTTCTGGTGCTGGGCCTTCTGGCCTCTGTGATAATGTCTAGGGGCTCCTTGTTTGCCTTTAGAGTATTAGCCATGCTGATAGTTTGAGAGTCTGCAAGTCTGGGTGCAGCACACCCCCCCCCCCCACCTGAGTTAAGACATCTGACATCGGGGGAAGCTGCCAGGGATGTTGTAAGGTCAGGCTGCATATTAAGGGGTACCAATGTTGTCTGGGCCAGTCTGGAGCGATGAGGATGGCCTTTGGTCTCTCCTCCCTTATTTTGATCAGTACCTTGGGAATAAGAGGCAGAGGAAGGAATGCATACACAAAGAGGGTGTTCCAGGGAAAGGTCAAGGCATTCACCTTCCATGCTAGGTGGTGATACTCCCTGGTACAGAATCTTTTCAGCTGATGGTTGAGATGCGAAGCAGAGAGATCCACCTCCACATCTGACATCAGGGGAAGCTGCCAGGGAGATTGTAAGGTCAGGCTGCATATTAAGGGGTACCAATGTTGTCTGGGCCAGTCTGGAGCGATGAGGATGGCCTTTGGTCTCTCCTCCCTTATTTTGATCAGTACCTTGGGAATAAGAGGCAGAGGAAGGAATGCATACACAAAGAGGGTGTTCCAGGGAAAGGTAAAGGCATTCACCTTCCATGCTAGGTGGTGATACTCCCTGGTACAGAATCTTTTCAGCTGATGGTTGAGATGCGAAGCAGAGAGATCCACCTCCACATCTGACATCAGGGGAAGCTGCCAGGGAGGTTGTAAGGTCAGGCTGCATATTAAGGGGTACCAATGTTGTCTGGGCCATTCTGGAGCGATGAGGATGGCCTTTGGTCTCTCCTCCCTTATTTTGATCAGTACCTTGGGAATAAGAGGCAGAGGAAGGAATGCATACACAAAGAGGGTGTTCCAGGGAAAGGTCAAGGCATTCACCTTCCATGCTAGGTGGTGATACTCCCTGGTACAGAATCTTTTCAGCTGATGGTTGAGATGCGAAGCAGAGAGAGATCCACCTCCACATCTGACATCAGGGGAAGCTGCCAGGGAGGTTGTAAGGTCAGGCTGCATATTAAGGGGTACCAATGTTGTCTGGGCCAGTCTGGAGCGATGAGGATGGCCTTTGGTCTCTCCTCCCACCCAAGGCAATGGTCAGAATAGAGTTATATCAAATGCAAAGGCTCCAAAGGGCACAGATGGCTCCAACAACTTCTGAGTCGACCCCAAACCCTCACATCAGACAACAAAGCTTTGGGTCTGAGAGTTGCCCAGCTCCAAGTGCACTCTGAGAAGCTATCTGATCCAAAGATGAAGCAATCTTCGGATTCAAGACAGACTGCACCAGAAGTCTAAGATCCAGGGGCTCCAAAACCGAAGGATGGATTGGAAAGGAGACAAAACTAGTGGGGTTGTACTAGTAAAGGTCTCCAGATAAGTAAGGGTCAGAGCTGGGAGCATACCTCTCAACTGTACAGATTTTTGCAGAATGTCCAGATTTTTGCCTCATATTTTTAGTCTGCTCGTCATAAATTTTTGTTTTTCTGGCAAATCACTGGGAATTAAAGTAAAAAAAAAATGACAGGTGCTTGAGTTATACATACTTCATAAGCTTCAGAAAATTCATGCTAATTTCATAATCTGTTATTCTATCAACTTTCCAAGTTTGTAAGAGCAATATTTAAAAATTGTCCTTTTTGGGCCTTTGTCCCCCTATTACATATGGCTTTGTCCAGATTTCTTGGTCTTAGAGGTTGAGAGGTATGGCTGGGAGAACTCGCATCTGAATTTGTGTTGAGAGAAACCTTATTCTGTCCACATCGGCTTCTGAGAGATTTCTGGATGAATGGGAAGAGGCTATGGAAGGTGATCTAGAATGAGGGTGTCTTTCCAGGAACAGAGATGGGGGGCAGAGAGGGTACAGGATCCAAGGAAGATGTGTATCTAGTTCTAGGTAACTGTTTAGGTTCATGATGAGCTGGATTCAAAGATACAAGCTGGTGTGCAAAGAAGTCAGATCCAAAGGCTTGTCTTTAGGATCTAAAGTCTTTCAAGTTTTCTTGCGTGGTTCCGACGTTAGATCTGAAGAGGACAGAGGAACCAGGTTGCTCAGAAAATCTCTTCATGGTGTCCTCTCTCTCAGATTTGGAGGGTTGAGCTCCAGAAGCGTCTCCAAAGGCTGAAGGAAGAAGGCCCTTGAGTATTAATTTATTGTTCCAGTCTATTAATGCTCTAGGGTTACACACCCTACAGATAAGGGCATGAAGACTGCAAGAGCTCAGGACCCAAATAATAAATGCAATGATCATGGGCATCAGATAATGGAATTTTATGCCCAAACTTGTTAAACTGTCAGGGTTTAAAAAGAGCATCTGTCATTTCACCACAAAAAAGAAAACTTTGTGGAAACAATAGCACTATCAGAAATTAAGATGAAGGAAGTTAAAGCAGAAGGGCTGGAATATAGATATATGGAAATACTTTTTTTTCAACAGGAAAGAAGAGAAAGGGAATACCAGCAATGGTGCTACAGAAATTACCAACAAGCAGTAAAATAAACTAACAATGATAATGAAAAGCTACAAACAGTAACAAGAAAAAGGCAATATAGCTACCACTAGGTAAAGGGAGGATATAGAAGAAACTTTTACAAACAGGAAGACACAAAAGCAGAAATAACTTACCTTCTTAAACAATGCCAGAAAGCTGCCGTGACCATGTCTGTACACAATGTAGGCAAACTAGATCTAAAGAATGAGGGGGGACTAAAGCATTACAGGTAAGGGAGGAGCTTGAGAGCTTCTAGTACCCACGAGCTGTAAAACAACTGCCAAGTCGGATCCGAGTTTGGATCCCAACCCATATGTTGAGGAATGAAAACTGACTTCAGATCCTGAGATTTCCTGCTGTATAGAAGAAACAAAGAAATGGACAGTTTCATTTTATAAAGTACAAATAAAAAATTCTGCTGTACACACCAGTTCAGTTAAATTGAAAGTGCACATCATATTTATGATCCAAACCTGATCATAAGAAAACAGTTAAGACTTGTATTAGCAAAGATGCAATCATACCAGCAGAAACCATTGATTTGACAACTGTGACAGAAAGGAAGATTAAAAACTGGAGACAAGAGTGTTTGTGGAAAATGATTATTCATTATACACCATGATGAAGAAAGGCAAGTTTATTCCCATAATCAGAGAACAAGAGGGAGTTGTGAGATACACGCTGTTACATCCAGCTGTCTTCAGAACACCTTTCCCTGGTGAATTAGATATTTTTGATGCAAAACAGGCTAGGGAGAAAATAAAAAAATATATCCAACAAACTGAGCTTGCAGCAGAAGGAGATATGCATTTCTCTTTTGTCTGATTTGGCGAAGAGAGAGAGACTGCTAACTGAATATCTTCCATGATTTCACAGGAAAATGCTTCGGAGAGAAAAAAAACACAACAGATTAGACAATCAGCATTGCCTTGAACATGAACCAGGAATTGGTGTTGGCAGATGGAAATGATCAGGAAGTCCAGCAACACAGACATTAGTGAATTAATGGCACACTATAAAGCATCAATCCCACTGGATACAGGAATAGACATGTGAAAGGAGGCTTTGCTAGAAAAAGTGGTAAAGACTGGAATACTGTTGACTTTGTTAAACTTGTGGGTGATCTCTAAAGCATATACCTCACTTTATCACATTAATGTTTACAAGGACACTGAAGGGAATGAAGTTGTAATGCAGATTTTCTTATTTGTATAAAACTTTTCATGATATAAATTTCATGTTAACAGCTGCATATGTTAAAGATGTCAAATGAGGCAAATTTTTTTTAGTTCTCAGATGCACGGGCTTTATAACAGAAGATAAAAAAGGTTATTCAGAAGCAAATTCAGTTTAATATAATGTGAGCTTGGGCTGATGGGGTGGCATGTACAAGTGTACGGATATATGTAAAATTAAGACAGTAATTTCTGCTTTTTTTTTTTTAACAAAGATTTCTAGATTGTCTAGGATATAAGCTGTGGACATTTGTAAAGCAATAAGACAAAAATGAAGAAAGACATGGAAAATGTTAGGTTTCTTCAATTTGCAAATTCCTTTTTTTGCATTACCAAATACTCTCATTGGGAGACCGTCTGTAGATGCAAACAATTAACCATGAGAAGACAAAGTACACTTGCGTAAAATTACCATAAATGTAGATGTTTAAGTGTATTCACTGTTGCAGTCATCACACTTGGGTTATCTGCCTGCAGGTAGCCCTTAGTCGGCCCGAATACCAGAGTCTTGGGATTTCTGCGTCGGATGCTGTTGCCTCTTCAATGACGTCTGGGGTATAAAACATGCAGCCGACGCCAATACATCAGTTTTTCTTGCCCTAGATGTCAGAAGCCCCCAAAATAGAAAGCAATTAAATGGTGTGGAACACCTCCAGCAAAAAGTAAATACCATAGCCATAAGATACGGCCAAAAAGAGCAAAGGTAGAAAAGCACAGAGAAGTTAGGAGGCTGGAGGGAGGGTAACCAGGACTGCAACAGTGAATACACTCGAACATCTACATTTATGGTAAGCGTACACAACTGTACTATGTTCTTCGTGTTTCACTGTTGCAGTCATCACACTTGGGTTGATTCCCAAAGCTGAAGGGTGGAAGCAGTCAAGAAATATTAGGGCTGGCTAGCAGGCCTTGTAAGACTGCTGTGGCAAATCCAGCTCTGGATTTAGAAAAGATAGGTAAGTGATCATGCTTGGTGAAGGTGTGTACAGAACTCCAGGTTGCAGCTTCCAGGATGTCCCTGGTAGTGACTCCCCTGAGAAATGCTGTAGAGGTTGAGGTAGCCCTAGTGGAATGAGTTTTGATCCCGAGTGGGGTAGGTTTTCCATGCTGCTTGTAGCAGAAATGGATGCAATGTGCTATCCATTTGGAAATGATTTGCTTTGAAATGGCCTTGCCCTCTGCCCCTGTAGCAAAGCTGACTAGCAGCTGGTCAGTTTTTCTGAAAGGCTTAGTCCTGTCAAGTTAGAACCAGAGTTGTCTGTGCACGTACAAGGAGTGCAGAATCCTTTCACCTTTATTCTGAGGATTAGGGAAGAAGGTTGGTAAATAGATGGATTAGTTTAAAGCCACACTGGATACCACCTTGGGCATAAATGATGGGTTGGTCCTGAGGGAAACCCTGTCAGTATGGAAAATAATGAAGGGTTCCACAGCCATATGAGCCTGCAACTCAGACACTCTTCTTGCTGAAGTGATGGCTAGAAGTAAGCCTGTTTTTTAAGAGAGGAATTTTAACTCTGCTGTAGCAGCAAGCTCAAAAGGGGGAAGTATGAGCTTCTCTAGTACAAAGTTAAGGTCTCAGGCAGGAGTGGGAGCTCTCCTCGGAGATCTTAAATTGTTAGCTCCTCTCAAGAACCGTTTGATCAGAGGGTGAGAGAAAAGGGGTAACTCAGTATTGTAATGAGCTAAGATGGCAGAGGCATGAACCTTAATTGATGAGAAGGATAGGCCTTTGTGGAGCAGCTCTGCTAGGTAATCTGGGATTTGAGGTAAGGTGGGCATGGCTGTGTCCCTTTCCTTGAGACTGGCTCTATGAACAGTACCTTTTCCACTTTTCTGAATAGGATTTCCTAGTACTAGGCCTCCTGGCCTCAAGGATGACATCCAGCACCTGTTTGCTGAGGGTTGCAGGTGGTGATTTCAGGGAATAAGCCAGGCTGCAAGGTTCAGGGTTTGCAGCTGAAGACAGCAGAGAGGGGGTCTGATGTAGGTGCCAGGGTGGTACTGCTGTCAAACTGCATAGGAGTGGGTACCAGTGCTGGCGCGGCCAGTCTGGTGCAATAAGGATTGTCCTTGCCCTGTCCTGTTTGATCTTTAGTAGTACTATTGAGAGGAGGGGCAGAGGGGGAAAGGCATAGATTGAGAGGTTTTCTCATGTACAGGATAGGGCATCCACTTTCCATGCTTGGCTGTGTGGATTTCTGGTGCAAAATTTACTCAATTGAGGGTTTTGTGGGGAAGCAAACAGGCTCACCTCTGGTGTCACCCACCTATGGATTAGAAGTTTGAATGAGTTGGGTTCCAATTTCCACTAGTGTGGGTCCAGCAGATTTCCGCTCAAGTAGTCTGCCAGTGAAATTTGTTTGCCTGGCAGGAATTGAACTTGCAGTTGTACTTGACTGCTCAAATCTGTGTTCCACAGGGCCATGGTTAACCTGCAGAGTGGGTATTAATGAGTTCCCCCCCTGCTTGTTTATGTACCACATATAACGGAGGTGTTGTCTGTCTTTATCAAGCGTTATCCTGGAAGGATTAGGGATTTGAATGCTGTCAGTGCATTCTGTACAGCTAACATTTCTTTTTGATTGATATGCAGGTGAATTTGCCTTGGGCTCCATTTGCCTGCCATGTGAGTCCCCCATGCATAGTCTGATGCGTCTGTTGTCAGGGTTTGGGCAGCGAGGGGTGGAGTAAAAGTGAGTCCCTTGTTGTGGTTGCAAACCTCTGCCCACCAAAGGAACTCTGTCCTTAGACAAGGAATGATAGGAATCAGTGTTTCCAGGTCCTGAGAATGTTGACACCAGAGACTTTTTGAGTACCACTGAAGTTTCCTCATATGCAGTTTTGCATATGGAATTAGTAGAATGCATGAGGCCATGAACATAGGGCTTGCAGTAATTTTCTTGCAGATAGCTGGGTTTTGGTGGCCAGTAATTTGAAGTAATTTGTCAAATAAACATGCTTTTCTGGAGTGAGGAATGCCATCCGGGAAGTTGTGTTCAAGCTTGATCCCAAGAATACAATGTTTTGGCTGGGTACCAGATGTGATTGCTTTTTGTTGATGGTATATCCCAGAGAAGTTAGGAGTCTCTTTACAAACGTCAGGTGTTGAAGTAGCAATTCCTGACTGTCCGCCTGAATAAGGCAATCGTCCAAGTATGGGTAAATTTGAATATTTCTCTACCTGCAGTATGCAATGGCTGGAGCCAGGCACCTTGTGAATACCCTGGGTGCAGTAGATAAGCCAAACGGAAGTGCAGAGAACTGACGGTGCATAGAGCCTGCCCTGAAATGTAGATATTTCCCGGAAGATTCCCTTATGGGGATGTGCAAATAAGCTTCTTTTAAGTCTAGGGTGACCAGCCAGGAGTCCTTGGCTAGCATAGGAAGCAGCTGTTGGAGTGCAAGCATTTTGAATTTTGGTACCACCAGGAAGGTGTTGAAAATGGACAGATCCAGGATAGGGCACAAAGTTCTCTTTTCTGGGCACCAGAAAGTCTGGAGTAGAAACCCTGCCCCCTTTGCTCTACTGGAACAGGCTGAATAACCCTGATACTGAAAAGAGAAAGTGCTTGCTTTTGAACCTCCGCCCACTGGTTTGGAGGAAGGTCTGGCAACCCACTAGGGGGTTGGCAGTGAGTGGAAGTAGAACCTGTATCCCTGGGATACAATGATTAGGACCCATCAGTCCTGGGTAATGTACTTCCAGTTTTTTGCATGCAGGGTGGGTTTTCCTCCTAGGGGTGCAAGTACTTCGGCATGGCTGGGAAGGATGATAGACAAGTCATTGTGAACTTTTTCCATAAGGGGGTGGCTTACCACTCCCTGTTTTTGAGATGGGAGCACTCCATTGTTTAGATCTCTGCATATCCTGAGACTGTAGTCTTTGTTGTCTGTTGCTCCTGGGTTTGGATTGAGAAGGTCTGGGAGGGACTGGAAAGGACCAGTTTTTAGAAGGACAATGCCTACTGAATCTAGGTGACTGTACTAGTAAGAAATCTTCAGCAGTTTGAATCGATTTAGCTTTTTCCTCCATCTTTTCAAGAACAACTTCTGCTTTTAGGCCAAACAAACATTCTTGGCTTAATGGAGCATCTAGTAATTTTGCTTTGATATGGTCTGGCAAGATTTGTTCCTTCAGCTAAGCATGCCTTCTCAGTACAGACCCAGTGACAGCAGCCCTGCAAGATGCTTCTAAGGCATCAAAACCACACAAACATGCAAAGTATGTTTACTAACTTGGTTTGCAGAATGCATTAACTCTTGTAAATCTTTATTTTCTGCACAATAAGGAATAAACAACATTTTTTGTTTAATTAGTTCCATAATATGCTGCTGGTACTTCAACATGTGATGCTGGCAATTTAAAGCCCTGCTGGCAAGAGTTGCAGAGGTATATACCTTCTTACCCCATCTGTCTAAAGCCCTACAGTCTCTGTCTGAAGGGGTAGGGTTTTGGCTGTAGTAGCCATAATACATTTAGGTCCCTGGGAAATGGTCTCTGGAACCACAGTGGGATTTGTAAAGAGAAATTTGTGAGAGTCAGGTACTCTGTAATACCAGTCAGGCTTTCTAGGAGCTGGTGGTAAAGTATCAGGGGTAAGACTGGATTCCATGAAGACATCATCTACAATATCCAGGACAGGGTGTATAGCTAGAGGCATGTGCTGAGGCAAGTCTAAAAATTCTCTGAGTCTCTTTTTGAACTCTGGATAGTCCTGGCATTCCTGGCGGAAATGCTCTCTTAAGGTATGCAAGGTTTCACCGAAAGAAAAGTCCTCTTTAGGGGAGGCAAAGGGAATGGAATCCTCTGCATCTGAATCCTCATAGGTAGATAAGGGTATGTCCTGGTAATCAGAGGGATCAGAGTCATCGGACTCATGATCTGAAGAATCAGAAGGACAAGCAATTCTTTGTCTTTTAGAGGGGGAAGGCTGGCTTCCCCTAATTAAAGTAATAAGGTCTTCAGCCATTCTGAGCATTTGTTTCTGTGGCATGGGAGTTTGAGGATGCGCTTTGGTCATTGGTTTCCTAGGCGTAGTGCGAATTCTGGGCCTAAGAAACTCGGTAGTTTAAGTCAGAAACAAAGTAGTCAGTTTAATACAAACATCGGAAGGTCTTAATACACCCTCAGAAGCCAGTGTTCCAGACTCATCCAAGGTAGAGACATCTGCAGGTTTCATAGTCAAAGAAGCATCTTGCGGCATTCCGGAATCCGAATGCATCTCAGTAGAGGCCTGCGAATCTGTAGAAGCGGGTATCAGAAGCTGCGAAGGAACCTCACTGAGTAACGGCAGACTTGCAACCAACTTAACGGAAGCTTCGTCGGCAGTTTTGGACCTGTGCAGTCTGTCTCTGTTTTTATCCTTATGTTTTTTCAGAAGATCGGTAGTCAAATGGCTTATCGAAGCCATTTTGGAATATGGAGAATGAGCGCAAAAGAATTTAGTGACAAAGTTAGCCCGACGATGAATAGTTTGGGTGTTAAAGAAGGCACAAAACCAACAGCGAGGAACGTCGTGGTCTGGGCCTAAGCAAGTGACGCAGTAAGAATGAAAAATCTCTGAGGTATTTGCTTTCCACAGGCAAGACAATTGTTAACTTTTTCTGACATCGGTAAGAGCAAGAAAAAGGGATCCCCAACAGGGTACTTCGCTTTAGAAGATTTCAGGTTTGAAACTCAAAAAATGATAATTTCAGGTAGCGGTCGACCAGCACTTCCAAATTGCTTCTGCTTCGGTCTCCCGCATGGCAAGAAAAGCTGATGTATTAGCGTCGGCTGCATGTTTTATACCCCTGACGTCATGGAAGAGGCGACAGCATCAGACACAGAAATCCCAAGACTCTGGTATTCGGGCCGACTGGGGCTACCTGCAGGCAGATAACCCAAGTGGGATGACAGCAACAGTGAAATATGTATATACATATGTATAGGTAAGCAACATAAGGAGCTCAACAGGAGAGCTAGAGATTCCTTTGACATTCTACCAGGCTTCCCAAAGACTTGGATGGGGGAATGGGGGTGAGAAATTTAATGGAAATAAAGATGGATAACAGAGATAGAACATTATGTTAAGGACACAAATTCTTTATCTGATGTTCTCCTCTATTTCATTAACCTGTGGGAATCCCCAGCTACTAGAAACCAGGGTAATCCTCATGGAAGGATATTCTGGCATGCAGCAGAACCAAAAGCACTTCTACTCCTGGATATGATGTCCAATTTGTAATGTGTTAACAAAGGTGTGGCAATTTCACAAAGTTTCAACACCACAAATATCTTCAATTGAAGCTCTAGATCAAAAGGTCCGAGACATAGCCATACACCTTGTAGAATTGGCCTTTACTTGTCCTGGTAAAGGAATATTTTTGAAAGAGAGTAGATAAAGGCAATGCAGTCTTTCAACCATCTTGCTAGTGTTACTTTTGTAACAGATCTACTCCATCTGAAAAAGATGAACAACTGATCAGACTTCCTCAATGACATGGTTTGATGTAAATAAAAACTAAGCTGCCTAGGTATATCGAGCAAATGCAGTGTATTAACCTTTGTTTTGATAATTAGGAAAGACTGGAAGATTGATGGACTGATTAATGTTTCCCTCCTTAGCCACCTTGGGTAAAAAAAAAAAAAAAAAAAAGGATTAGTACGCAGGGTCACTCTGTCTTTATGGGAAATCAAATATGGGAATTTAGGAGAAAAGGCTCGAAGTTCAGATACTCTTCTGGCAGATGTAATAGCTACTAAAAATAGTCTTCCAAGAAAGAAATCTCAAATCCATAGATGCTGAAGGTTCGAAGGGCAGATGGACCAAAGCTTGCAAAAATCAGTCAGATCCCACGGAGGAGTAGGATCTTTCACCGGAGAGGATTTTCCTGCTTAGACTCAGAAATGCTTTGCACAGGTTAGAAGAAGCAAGGGATAAGGAATCAACCAATGTGAAAACTGGTTATAGGTTCATAGGTAGATACTAGGCTATCTACCCAAAGGCATTTATAAGCCTAGTTGGAATGTAATGGCTTTCGCCGCCCCCTTAGCTTAGTTCCCCCATGTCTCTGTCCAACAGAGCCATAGAAGTGATCCCCGGGGCAAAGTTGGTTTCCCATCCACTCATCAAGGTTTCTGTTGAAGAGGGTTAGCGAGGAGCTCTGCCTAATGTAGATTGGAATCTTGTTCCAGAGCATGGGAAGTCTCTGGGACAGGAATCTATCCCTCCAGCACGTCCTATTTATTGTTGTGGTGAGGCTTAGATCCCTAGAGCGTGTGGCTCGAGGGGATATGGTTTTCTTTAGGTGGTGCATGTCCATCAATTCTGGGTTGCACATGGCCTTGTATGTCAGGCAGAGATCACCTCTGAGTAGGCGGTATGATGCAACACAGTACAGCTGGAGTTTCTTCAGTCGAGCTGCATAGGGCATCTGTTTGAGGCCAGTTATCCTCTTGGTAAGGTACTTCTGTGGTCTTTCCAGCTGTGGCAGGTGTCTTGTAAGGTACATCCCAAATGGGGCGTTGTACTCTAAGATGGGTCTGATAAGTGATGTGTAGAGGGGCACAATGACCTCTTTTGATCTGGATGCACACCCTTTTGCGATTAGGTGGGCCACATAGAAGGATTTTCTAACCACTTTGGCAATGTGATTATCAAAGGAGAGGTTACCATCTACTTGGGTCCTCAGATCCCTTATTACGTCTTCGTATTTAGGGGGCTACCACCTATGTGGTAATTTGTGGGTACTTTTTTTCCCTCAAAGGGGATGACTATGTACTTTTTGGCATTTAGCTTGACGCCGTGGTTTTGACACAATGTATCTGTCTCAGTGAGACCCTTTTGGAGGATGTCTGTCAGCCAGATAGTCAATTATAGTCCCTAGTTTCCAGTAGTCTATGAACTTGGTCAGCCATAGTCCTCCTGTGCTTGCCTGTACCTCTGAGAAGTATATGCCAAACAGGAGGGGTCCTAGGACTGAGCCCTGGGGAATACCACTTGTAACCGGTTTAGAGTCAGACCTAGCTCCCGCAACTCTTACCATGTAGGTTCTGTCTGAGCCAGTTGGAAACCCTTCTCGTGACTTAGGGGTTTATGTTCAGGCTGGTGAGCTCATCTATAATACCAGAATGGGGAATGGTGTTGAAGGCCTTTGCGAGGTCTAGGTAAGCTGTGTGGGCCACCTTTCCCTCGTCTATAGCCTTGGTAACAGTCTCAAAGACATCCACCAGGTTTAGGAGGCATGATCTGCCCTTACAGCCGAACTGGGTAGGGTCCAGTGTTTGGAGGTTCCCAATGTCTCTTAATGAGATCCATGATGATGTGCTCCATAGCCTTGCAGACCAAGCTGGTCAGGCTTATAGGGCGATAGTTCCCAGGGTCTGTTGTGGCTCCACCTTTGTGGAGCGGAATAACCATTGCTGTGCGCCATGCTATGGGCACGTAGCCTGTGGAGAGGCTGAGTTTGAACAGTGTGTTTAGGTGAGGGGTTAGTTCATCTTTGAGCTCGTGTAGGACGCAGCCTGGGACACCATCCGGTCCCACTGATGCTGTTTTTTTGGCTTTGGAAAGGGCTGTTTTAACCCGATTGTCTGGGATTTCAGGGGCACGACATTCTTCTGGTATGGTTATGGGCCCTTTTGGGGGTGAGAGGGGGATGACGTTTACACTGAACCTGCCAGGATGTTGGTGATATCGGTCGGTTCAGTGTATTTTGTGCCATTCTGCACTAACTCCGAGCAGATCTGAGAATTGTCACAGACTCTTGACATAGTCAAAGAATGCCTTGTGGTTAAATCTTTGGAGTCCTTGGCAATTTGTCTTTCAAAGCTAGCCTTGGATGATTTTATGAGGGATTGTAGTTTCTTGCTGATACTGATCAGGGATGTCTTCCCTTCTTGGGACTTTACTCTTTTCTGTACTAGTTTCCTCCTTCTATTGTATAGCTTGTTTTTGGTAGGGATCCACCAGTCTGGCTTCCTTTTCTTGGAGGACTGAGTCTTGGTTTTGCTTGGGAAAGCATGATCCATGCATTCTTGTAGGTGCCCGTAGAGCGCATTAGTAAAGGATTTTGCAGCTTGGACAGCATTATCCTTAAGCATGGGGGCTTTGAAACTCTCCACCTCGGTCTTAAGTAAAGTTTGCTTTTGAAAAGATTTTCACGGTGGTTTCTTTAACCGGTGGTGGGGGCAGAATGTGGATATCCAGAGTGATTAGTTTATGGTCAGATCTAACAAGCGAGGGGTTGACCTCCAGTGTGGAACATCGGTCGGCCATGTTGGTGATGACCAGGGTCCAATATGTTGTCACCTCTGGTGGGGGTGTTGACCAGTTGATCCAAGGCATTTGAGTTTATAAATTCTAGGAAATGTTGGGCAAGGGAGTTAGTAGAGTAGTTCTTCCAGTTAATGTTTGGGTAACTGAAATCACCCAGTTTCAGGGCATTTGGTAGGACCTTTGATTCCCAGTGTTTCCAGAAATGTGGAATGGGGGTCCTGGGACATGGTGGGTGATGTGTAGCAAGCAACAATTTGAACTGCAGTTTTGCCAGTTGTTAGTTGCACGTGGATGATCTCTGAAGCATCATGCTGTGCCACTAACTTGGAGGTGTGGGTATCATTGATGAATATGGAGACGCCCCCGCAATTGGTATTTCGGTCCGGGTTTTGTGGCTGAAATGTATGGTACGAATTGTAGCCCGGTAGTGCTGGGGTGGTCTCTGGAGTCCTAAAACCAGGTTTCTGTTACTGCACATATATTGATTTTCTCCATACTGAGGAGTGCCTCGAGTGCGTGCATTTTGAGGTTTAGACTTCTGGCAATGAGTAGCATTACCCTCAGTTTTTTGTTACTTGTACTATATACAGCGGTGGAGCCTTGGCCATTACAGGAAAGCCTAAGAGTGACAGGTGCAAGCCGTCGCTAGTGAAGCAGCGTGGCTTGTCGAGCATGTCATCCCAGGCTGACAGACATTGGATCCCCTTTGAATGACACCAGAAGCTTAGCCAATTGTTGAAATTGATAATTTTGCTTTATACCATGGTATCATTCTTGGTGAGGGCAGGATGCTACTCAGGGTCATACCGGCCTGGGCTACATGACTAGAGAGCTCTTCCAATTCTCTCTTCATGTAGTGCAGGGAGGTATGGCTCAGGTCATTCACACCAACATGGACAATGACAGAGTCATATTTGTACTTGTTTTGGAGTGACCTGAGTGCTTGTGTTATGCGGCAGATCCTGGCACCCGACAGGCAGCTAACAGTAACCTTCTCCTTATTCAGCCTAGTGAGTGGGACGTCAGTGTGCCTGACTATAGTCACCTATTACAAGTGTGTTGGGTATGTTATTTTGCCTTAAGGGCTGTGATTGCATGGCACAATGGTTTTGTGAAGTATGTGTTTCACGGTTTATGTTGGGGGGGTGGAGGTTGCTTGGATGTCTGCTTTGGAGGTCTCTGTTGCTTTTGCTGATTTTTATTTAGAGCCTCCGAGTATGTTTTTGTGTATTTATGCGTGTTTTTTTGCCGGTGCTAGTTTCATAGGTCTATGTGAGACTGGTGGTGTGATGCAAGTAATTCCCTTCTCCTCTTGACTGTCTAGTCCAGTCTTGGGTTGAGAGGGCTTAGCCTCCAAACTGGCAGCAGCTAACTGCACTTTGATAGTGGAATAACTAGCCCCATCCCTGAAAAGGGATGCCAAATGTCTAGGACTACCAGTGGAGCTGTAGTCTGTTCGGCCCAAAAAAGAAATTCTTTGCCATTTACTCTTATAAATTTTGTATGTTGAAGGCCTATGTGAGGAGACCAAAATTTCTCAAACAGGGCAACACAGCCTGGGAAATCTTGCCATCATCAGAAGTGGAGAAACCATCTGGTTAGTTTCAGGCCCTGTATGTCTGGGTGTGGATGCCCCGACAGATGAGAAAACAGATCTGGACCAGGATCTAATCTCATTGAAGGGTAAACCAGGTGAGACCCAAGAAAGTTGAACCAGGTTTTGTCAAGGCCAAAAAAGGGTTATGAGGATTAATTTGCACTGCAACCAGAGAGCTTTCTATAGAAACTTCGGCGTTAATGGTAGAAGTGGGAAGGCATAGAAAAGACTGCAAGGTAAGCATGGACTAGAGCGTCCCTGGGGGATTTGTCCCTGAGGAAGAATCAAGGCAAAATACTTGCTGCATTTGCTGTTGAAAGGTGACACAGAGATCGCAGCAAGGATAACCCCATTTCTGGTGGATCATGTCTGCCATTGACTGATTCAGGGACCATTCATGAGGCATCAGTAACACTCGGCTGAGTCTGTCTGCTAATATATTGGACTTCCCCAGAATATGCGTAGCTATCAAGCGATTGGTAGAAATCTCCCACTGCCACACTCTCATTGCTTCTCAACACAGACAGTTTCTCCCTGTTGATGTACCAAAACACGGACGCATTGTCCATCTGAATCACAATAGTCCCCAGAGGTAGAAAGCTGCTGACTTCTTGCAACAGTAGAACCGCTCTCAGCTCAGTAAACAGATATACAACTTGGTCTCTTGGGGCGTCCATGTGCCTTGGAATGTCTGATCCAGACAATGTCCCCCCACCGACCCAAGCTGGGCAGTGTCCGTGGTCAACATGGTGTTCGGGGAAGAATGAAAGGGTGTTCTTGAATAACTTCTGCAGCGTGAAGCCACCAAAGCACAGACTCCTTGCACACACGAGACAGTTTGATGGGAAAATTAAGAGTATTCCAGAGAAGTGACCACTGGACCGCTAATGTCCATTGTAATATCTGCATGTGAGAACAAGCCATTGGCAGAAGTGTTAGTGACATCCAATGAGCTTAATGCTTGGAGAACTAAGCTGGCTGGAGGATTTGGAATGGTCAAAATATGGCTGATATAAAATCTCAAGTTTGATACCCTGTCAGTTGTCAGGTAAGCATAAGATGTAACCAAAAGGAATAGGTCACCAAACACCAATTACGTCCCGGCACTATTAAGGCTGTCCTTTATCTCTCCCTTTTTCTGCTGAACCTCCGTAATGCTTGAACAGCATAAACCACGAATGACGAATAGTTTAAAAACTAATTTCTTTAATGTGAACAACCAAAACAAGTATACAAACACCTCGGATTTAGTGCTTTCATCTCCCACAACGGAGACTTCTTCAGAATCCAATTTTGAACTAATCACAACAGTCTTTATATATTGTTCATTAATTCCCAATAATAGTTAATTGATTAATTACTTTGCAGTTTAGATTTGAATTTAAAAGGGCATTACATCTTCATATTGAGCCATATAAAATTACAATTGATAATGAAATGAAATATTCAAAATATTGCATTCTTTAAAAGTACTGATTGAATAATAAAGTGCGTAAATAGTAAGATCATTCAATAAATAATAAAATAAATTAATTAAGTATCTTGATGCTGATGAAAAAAATAGAAGTTATGTTCTTACCATAATGTTCCATGTTAGTTGTCTTCTTCTCGCCTTCTTCTTGCTGGATGGGTTCGGAGCCGACCTCGGCTCCGACTCGGCCACTCTAAAAGCTTGAGAGTTGGTTCCACCGGCTTGAGGCTCCCCTTATATCCCACAATGCTAGGCGTGAGTTACCTCAAATCTCGTTTGTAAGCTAGGCCCAGCCTATAGTAGTAATGGAATAATTAGTAACAAAATCCACCTCTATAAATAAGGGAAAAAGAAGGGTGACCTACATCCTGATCCAGGAAATATGCACAGCAGAGCATATACCTAAGTACAGAGGTGGTAGAAAGAGAGGTCACAATCACAACTCCTCTAGGTCTGTCCAGGCCAGGGGGCAGGAGGGTGGGACGCAAGAAGAAGGCGAGAAGAAGACAACTAACATGGAACGTTATGGTAAGAACATAACTTCTATATGTTAAGTTGTCTATCTCGCCTTCATTCTTGCTGGATGGGACCGCGTCCCTAGCACCTTGTCCCCGGTGGCCTAACGGAACAGACTCCTGAGAACAGTGGAACCAAAGTTAGCTCTATGCCTAGAAGCTAAATCCAACTTATAATGAGAAATGAAAGTGTGAGGAGTAGCCCAAGTAGCCGCTGCACAAATGGTGTCAATAGGCAGTCTGTCTTGGAAGGCTAAAGAAGTAGCCAAAGCTCTGGTGGAATGGGCCTTAGGTTTATTAGGCAGCTTTTGGTGTCTAATTTCATACACAAGGGAAATCAGAGATGTTAGCCATCTAGATAATGATACCTTTGAAACTGAAAGTCCCTTTCTGCCTTCTGCATAGGAGACAAACAGCTGGTCAGATTTTCTGAATTGTTTTGTTCTATCCAAGTAGTACCTCAACTGACGATGAACATCTAGCCAGTGTAATTTTTGTTCAGACCTATTGGAATATTCTGGAAAAAAGACAGGGAGGTCAATGCTTTGATTTAGATTTGAAGTCGAGACTACCTTAGGCAAAAAGGACGGGTCCGTTCGTAAGGATACCCTGTCCTTATGAAACAATATATAAGGAGGTCGACAGCTGAGTGCTTGAAGTTCTGAAACTCTTCTAGCTGAAGTAATAGCTACCAGAAAGAGAGTCTTCCATGATAGCAATTTTAAAGAACAGGAGGCTGCAGGTTCGAAAGGGGGAAGAATCAAAGAAGTAAGAACTAAATTTAGGTCCCAAGGAGAAGGAGGATTTCTTATAGGAGGTCTGAGAAGAAAAACTCCTTTCAAAAAGGCTTTGCAAAGCTTGTGGGACATTAAGGCAGACTCAGAAATACCCACATGAAAGTTAGAAATAGCTGCCAATTGAACTTTAAGAGTAGAGGAGATGAACCTGCATGGAAGAGTTCAGCTAGAAAATCAAGGACTATTTGGATGGAAGCAGTGAAAGGATCTATGTCCCTTCCTTGAGCCCAATATGTGAAGCGTTTCCACTTACTCAAATAAATCTTCCGAGTGGAAGATTTATGGGAAGCTATCAAAATATCTCGAACGGAGTGA
Source organism: Protopterus annectens (assembly GCF_019279795.1). Taxonomy (NCBI): domain Eukaryota; kingdom Metazoa; phylum Chordata; order Ceratodontiformes; family Protopteridae; genus Protopterus; species Protopterus annectens. The sequence goes on from NC_056728.1 coordinate 1,389,356,994, forward strand.
GATAATTGAGGAAGCCTGGCTAAGGTTGGAACTGGAGGAACCAAGCAGTGAGGTTCAGAGAGGGAAGGGAGCGATGTAACTGACCCGACTGATGGATCAAAAGATCTGGAACTAGGTCCAGATGCCACGGTCGCTCCAATAGAAATGGATGTAGAAAGGGGAACCACACCTGTCGAGGCCAGTAAGGAGCAATGAGGATCAATGAGGCCTTCTGAACGATAGCTTTCTGTATCACTTGAGAGATTAGTGGGAAGGGAGGAAATGCATACAGAAGTCCCCGGGGCCAAACTTGGACTAGAGCGTCTCTGCTGGGTTGGCCTGGTAAAGGGAATAGAGTGAAAAATTCTCTGCACTTGCTGTTTTGGGGAGTAGCAAAAAGATCGCAGCAAGGCTGACCCCACTTGAGGAAAATTTCTCTCACAACAGAGTCTTTCAGAGACCACTCGTGAGGCATGAGAATAGCTCTGCTCAACTTGTCTGCAATTTGATTGGACTTCCCGGGGATGTGCATTGCTATCAGAAATCGCTGAGAAGAAATCGCTCATTGCCACAGTCTGAGTGCTTCTCGACACAGGGGGTATGACCTGGTTCCGCCTTGTTTGTTGATGTACCACACTACAGACATATTGTCTGTCTGGATTGCAATCGTTCCCAAGGGAAGAGAGTCTTGAAGGGCTTGCAACGCTAAAAGCACTGCTCTCATCTCTAGAACATTTATGTGCAAGTGGCATTCGTTTGGTTGCCATGTGCCCTGGACCGTCCTGCCCTGATAATGCCCCCCCCACCCGATCAGGGAGGCATCCGTTGTCAGAGTAGCAACCGGAGGGGGTGGAACAAAGGGTCTTCCCAACAAGAGCTGAGGGGAAGACATCCACCACATGAGATGATTTCTGCACGCCTGCGTGATCATAATGGTGTGAGACAGTGGAAGTTGCTGGTATGACCATTGTGTGAAGAGCATCCATTGAAGGATCCGCATGTGGAATCTGGCTAACGGAAGCAGAGGTATGGGCGCCGTCATAATTCCCAACACCTTCAGAACTAACCTGGCTTTGATTCTGTTGTTGTTGAAAAGGAGTGAGACCAGTTTGTGAATGTCTGCTATTCTTTGATGTGTTAGTCTCGCAGACATGTCCACTGTGTCCAGATTTGCGCCTATGAAAGTAATAGCACGACAAGGCGACAAAACAGACTTTTCGCAGTTTATTGAAATGCCTAACTTTTGACAAATGCGAAAGGTGTAATCTCTGGCCACCAGAAGGAGATGCTTGGTGGGAGCTGTGAGGAGCCAGTCGTCTAAATATGGAAACACCTGGAATCCTTGTCGTCTCAGGTGAGAAGCTACCACTGCCATGCATTTGGTAAACACCGGGGCAGTGGTGAGACCAAAGGGCAGGGCCCTGAACTGAAAATGACTGGTTCCCAGCCTGAAGCGGAGGAATCTTCTGGAGCGTCTGTTCATTTTTATGTGATAGTACGCATCCTGAAGGTCTATAGAGCACATCCAGTTTCCTTTGCCCAAAAGGGGAAGGATGGATTGCAGCGTGACCATCCGAAATCTTGTTTTCTTGACTGATCTGTTCAAGATACTGAGATCCAAAATTGGTCTCCAGTCCCTGTTTTCTTTGGAACTAAAAGAACCTTGAGTAGATTCCGGATCCTTGCTGGTCTGCTGGAACTGGCTGAATTGCTTTTTGCAAGCAGTTTTGAAATTTCCAAAACCGCTAGATCCCTTTGAGCGGGTGGAACATCTGGAAGGGATTTTTTTGATTGGTTTGGAATGCAAAGAAAGGGGATAGAATAGCCTTCAGAAATGACGGACTGTACCCATTTGTCTTGAGTCAGGGATAGCCAGGCTTCTGGGTACAGTGACAATCTTCCCCCGACTGCCTCCGAAGGTGGGCAGTCGGGCAACACCTCAGGGATGCTGAAAGGGCTTGTCAGAGAAGGCTTCCCGATTGCCCTGGTTCTGCGGACCCCCCCTGCCCCTAGGGCGGCGTCTACCATTGTTATTCCCGCCTCTGCCTCTGGCGGGGAAACGACTCTGTGCGTCAGGCGAAGTCCCTTGAGATTGTTTACGGAACCACATCTTTCCACCTTTCTGGCCTTTGGGGTAAGGCCTAGAAGGAGTAGAAAAACGGACTCCGACGGCAGAAAGGGTCTTGCCATCAGTTTCGCACCTAGTCAAGGTTTCTTTCACTTGAGGACCAAAGAGAGATGATCCATCAAACGGGGAGTTAGTGAAAGACGTCTTGAAGGGGTCCGCAAAATTGCATAGCCGCATCCAGGCATGCCTACGTAAGGCCACACCTGTCCCTGCGGCCCTACTCGCTCCATCAGCCGCGTAAGAAAGAAGGCACATGGAGGAGTTGGTTATGGAGTTAAGGGTAGCCAGCTGAGTGTTCATCTTATCTTGAAAACCCGCAGCTGTAGGGTCCTTTAACATGTCACTCGCTTCTTTGATCAAGTCCCTTTGAAGACGAGTGAAATGGCATAGGTAGTTCAGCGAACGCATGGTAAATGTCGCTGACGAGAACATCCGCTTCCCGTACCTGTCCATGGACCTAGATTCCTTGTTAGGTGGATGGACAGGTACTGAAGGATCAGCTAGCTCCTTCTTAGTGGCAGCAGCTACCACCATAGCATCCACAGAGACTCCTTTTGTCAAGAACTTTTTGTCTGCTGGTGCTGTTATGAATTTTGAGGGTCTCCTGGGAGTGGGGTCCACTGAATCAGGAGCCGTCCATGCCTTCTTAGCAACCACCTGCATGAGGGGGTCAAAGGGGGGGGACACCCAGGAGGTGGAAGGGCGAGAGCCAAACGCCTCAAGATACACAGATTCATCCTCCGAAGGGTTGAGGGCTGGCCAATTTCCCCTCTGTTTCAGGATCTCTAGAATGTCTGCAAATGAGACATCTTCAGAAGGGGAACGGGGGGAACCCTCAGAATCATCTAAATCTGTGTCAGATGTGATGGACTCAGGTGAGTCAATGTGTTTCCTCTTACACTTCCTCTTCCGAGGGGCTCTTCTGCCAAATCAGGAGAGGCCTCGGAAGAGGATGAAATCCCCACAGGGGGTTCCTGAGGAGCTGGCTCTCTGCGGTCCGGGATGAGGGAGTGAGTAGACTTGACCTGAGGCACCGTAGAGGGAGGGGCGGACGGAGCCGACTGTGGAGTAGAGCCAGGCTCTAACACACTCCGCATGACCTCGAATGCACCCCTGTCAGGCAAAGCCAGAGGTCCCCGCTCCGAGAAGCTAAGAACCTCCCTCGGCACCGACAGTGATGGCTCAGAGGTCGATGTCGGAGCCGAACTCACCAGCGCCAAAGCACCGAGAGGGAGAGGGGGGGTCGGACAAGAGTCCGATGCCACTCACCCCCTCGGAGCCGACGAGGGAAGTCCGGCGCCGAGATTCTTCCAAGGAAGAAATCGGAGCCGACGACGGAGCCGAAGACAATTGTATCGGCTCAGACGCTATCACAGTCTCTGTTCCGACACGACCCGGCTCCGAGCTCAAGAGAGTCGAAGGAGGAATATATTGATGGACAGGGGCAGGCATCGACTGATGAGTCGGGCTCTGAAGCATCTGGGCCAGTGCCTCGGACTTAAGAAGTCGACTCACTACCCTCTGAAGGTCATGATCCGACAGCCTCGATGACCTAGAGGAATGAGATCTTTGGCTCCGTTCAGACAGCAGGGGAGATCCTGGAGCCGAATGAACGGAGCCAAGGGATGGTGACCTGGACCCTCTTCCTAGTTGTCGGCTCCGAAGGTCTGGTCGGAGCCGACACGGGAATTTCTAATACCTCGGCTCCAGCCGGAGCCGAGGGAACCACAGAAACTGTGGACTGAGACTCATCGGCTCCAGCCGGAGCCGATGTAGGCAGAGGTTTAGAAACCTTAGGTCTCGGCTCAGTTGTCGGAGCCGAAGACCTAGATGCCTTGGAGGGCTTCCCTGAAGACACAGTAAGGGAATCCTCTGGCTTGAGTAAGCCTCTTAAAATTAACTTATTTTTTCTTTCCTGCAGGACCCTGGGGCTGAAGCCATGGCAAACAGCACAGGAGTCCTGCAGGTGCAAAGGTCCCAGACAGTAGACACAAGAAGTGTGAGCGTCTGTCAGAGACATTTTCTGACAGCACGCATCACACTTCTTGAATCCGGAGACCTTTGCTTCTTTAGACATCCCAAAGGTGCAATCACACACACACTCACAAACACACTGATTACACCCTGTCTAGTTTAGCTTAAAATAAAACAACTAGTTAGGTTTTAAATTAAGAAAAAAATAACACACACACTCCACTAGGGAAAGAAAAAGGCCTGTAGGCCCAAGGGAAGAACTTAAAGTTCTTGAGGGGAAAAAACAGGAATTTTTAAGAAAGGGGATAAGAATTCCTCTAAACTAAGGGAAATAAGTATAAATATTAAAATTAAAGGGGTTTTAATACACTAACTTTACAAGAAAGTCACTTACCAAGAACCGGTAGAAAACCAACACCTCGATCGCTGTAGCGGCAAACGAGATCTGAGGTAACTCACGCCTAGCATTGTGGGATATAAGGGGAGCCTCGAGCCGGTGGAACCAACTCTCGAGCTTTTAGAGTGGCCAAGTCGGTGCCGAGGTCGGCTCCGAACCCATCCAGCAAGAATGAAGGCGAGATAGACAACTTAACATCATATATTGTACAATACCTAATAAAAATAATACAGTATGAATATGTATAAATATATAAATAATTAATTAAATAGATAATTCTATATAAATATACACATATATATATATATCTTAAATATGAATAAATATGAATACTACAATATTAATTTAATACTTTTATGTAGATAATAAAATTATAAAATTAATTCTGTGCAAAACATTCCATAGCAGCAGATAATACTGTCTTGAATTGTTTAAGAACTTCTGATGTACAAACTACCAACAAGACATTCGAGGCAACATATTCAAAGAACATTTCAAAAAACATTTCAAAAACATCTCATGATCCATTTCTCAAAAATCATTTTAAAGAACATTCCAATAAGCGTTTCAAAAACATATTCAAAAAACATGTCACAAAACATTTAAAAGACGTTTAAAAAACATTTAAAAAACATTTAAAAACATTTAAAAGAACCTTTCAAAGAACATTATGGGACCAGTTTTTTATATCATTTTAATTTTTGGGTCATTGGCTAAAATTTTCAGTGCAGGGGTGATAGATATATGGTCATTCAGACCCCAAATACCACAGGCATCAAGTCTGAGTTGCCATATCATCTCCCTGTATTTTACTTTGGTTTCCCAATCACCCCCTCGCTCCATACACTCTACCACTTCCAATACCCAAAATTTATAATCAGCTTTTTTACACTCTATTGCATGTCGATATAAAGCATTGTTGTCATTATGTCTATTTATATCTCTTATGTGCTCATATATTCTATTTTTAAGCTGCCTTTCAGTTTTCCCAATATAATATTTTTGACACGCTTTGCACTTAACTAAATATACAACACCTTTGGAATAACAGGTGCTGTATTTCTTAGCTTTTAGGGTCAAATGTAAGTTGGGTAGTGTTAAATCCTTTGTTTCTGCAATGTATGGGCATTGTGCACATCGGCCACACTTAAAAGTACCATACTTTTTACTAGTCCCTTCCTTCTCTGTTTTCTTTCTCTCCAGAGTGTTCTTGATGTTCATGTTTCTTCTAAAACTGAGTTTGAGCTCACTCTTAAAAACATCAGTTTTTACTGCCATATTTCTGAACATGTTCCAAACTTCATAGATGCTCCTCTTTAACCACCCAATATCTTTATAATAAGTAATAGTAAGATATGGTGTGAAATTATTACTAATCACATTAATTTTCATTGCTACTATCCATATTAACATTGGTAATGTTGACATTGTTATTATTATTTGTCTCATTGTCACTTGTTATGTTATCCCTCCTGCATATCAGAGGTTTGTATCTAGTCTGCCTACCCTGCGTTACATATTCTTTTATAGGTATCATGATATCCTTAGGATAACCTCTTTCAATAAACATTGTCTCCACATATTTCATTTCATTCAAAAAATCTTCTTCCTCTGATATCATCCTCACCATCCTAATCATTTGTCCCTTGACCACATTTTTCTTTAGTTGGTATGGGTGGTCACTACAGTAATGGAGGTAAGTATTAGAGAAGTGTTCCTTCCTAAATACATTTGATTTGTAACATTTTCTTACTTTATCTTTACTCAACTTAATGTCTAGGAAGTGTATTTCATCTTTTTCTATTTGATGCACAAAACTCAAAAAAGAGGTGGTATGATTAATATACTTTAAAAATTCCATTATATTCTCCCTACTTCCATTCCATAAGATAAAGATATCATCCAGGAACCTGAAGTACTTGACAATGTATTGATTTATACACAGATTTAAAAACGTATTGTTTTTCCCAGTGTAGCATGATTATATTAGCATATACTGGGGCACAGGCAGACCCCATCGCTACCCCTTCTTTTTGATGGTAGTAGTCACCTTCAAAGTATACAAAATTATATTTTAACACCAATTCCATACATTCTAGGACAATTCTATGTTGAATAGGTGTAAGAAATTTCATCTCTGTAAGAACCTCTTCAAACCATTCCATACCAATGGTTTGTGGAATAACGGAGAATAAATCTTTGACATCTACTGTTATAAAATACGTTCCATCACTGTAGGCACTCTCATTAATTTTGGTCAAGAAGTCCCATGAATCTTTGATTATATGATCATATCTATCATAAAATTCCTTGGTCATAGTGTCTACGTAAATTGCCATGGTCTGAGTTTTTGATCCTTGCGAGGCCACTATGGGTCTCATGGGGGGATCCACCACTGACTTGTGTATCTTCGGTATACCAAAGATTGCAGGTATAACTGGTTTTGGTACTGTTAAAAACTTGTGTAACTCGAGATCTATCATGCCACAGAACAAATTGTCATCTAAAATTAAATCTATCTTTCTGTACAGTATGTTTATCTCATTTTTAGTCACCAAACAATACTGGTGGTCCTTATCCAAAATATCTTTCATTCTTTTTGTATAGTCCCATTTGTCCATAATGACTATACCTCCCCCCTTGTCTGGCTTCATCACACGTATTTTATTATTATTACTTAAATCATGTAATAATTTATTTTCCTTTTTATCCAAATTACTTTGCACCCTGTTTCTTACTTTATGTTCGTCCCGAATTTTATTAATTATACATCTTTCAAAATTCAGAATTTCATATTGTAAGGGTGGGTTATATGTGATACGCCTAGCCAGAGGGTTCATCTTATTGTGTTAAGTTCTATCATGAAATATGTGCCTAAAGTTTAATTTACGTGTAAATAGTTTAATGTCCAGGATAAATTTGTCAATACTAGGTTTTACCACTGGAACAAAAGTAAAACCCTTTATAAACAATTCAAAAAAACTTCTATCAACATTAATATCTGTGTAGTTAAAAATGTTAAAATTATTATAAGCGTTTAAAATCCCGTTAAAATCAGTATTGTCAGCATCAGTAATGTGTTCAATGTCCAAATCATATATTAGTTCAGGGGCAGGGGTTAATGAAAATTCTGCTCACGATATCCCCTCCCCAACCCTGCATTATTTCCTGATGTAGCTTGTGCATAAGAGGTCTGCTGATTTCTATTTCTCAACCTCTCCGATCTCCGTATTTCTTCTGTTTCCACGGGGGCATCATTATTAGTCATACTACCTGCCCCTTCAAGATTTGGGAATTGATCATAATACGTTTGATTATTTACATCTATTGCTTCACGTTCCCAACGTTTCTCTCTAAAAGCCCCTCTTTGTTGGAAATAGTTATTATTCCTGTTCTGAAAAGAAGGTTTAAAATAGTTGCTAGACCTCTGATTAGGGATTGGTTTTCCCAAATTATAAGCATTGCCCTTTTCATAAACTGAGATGTCCCTATCCAATTTCTTTAGTTTACGGTTAATGTAAATGTTTGCTGCCATATCAGCATCATGCAGCGTTCTGTAATATACCACTTTATATTCTTCCAAGGAATGCAGTAAATCATTATTAATATCAACATGAATTTTATCAATGTCACTTTTCAATTTCTCCAAGACTTCAGTATTATATTGAATCATTGCCCTTAAAATTGTCAGTCCACACTCATTTAAAATATCACATACTTTTTTAAAAAACATTTCATCATTAAAACTACTATTGGGAAATGCATTAATTCTAAGTCCTTTAGGGACTATCTTTTCTTTCACACATTTTTCAAGGTACCAGTTTTCTACAGTTAAGGACTTGTATTTAAATAAAAGTTTCTTAAAGTCCTTACATTTGTCTTTATACGTGACCGTATTAACAGGTTCCCTGGTACCTGGTTTGTCTTTTCCTTTTCCGCTCCGTGTGAATGATTTATTAAGCCATACATCAAAGTCCAAGTCTCTATAATTGTCGAAGATAGCAGGACCATCTCTGTCATTATTCCTATTGAAATGCTGATAATTGTCCCTTGTGCCCGCATTTCTCCGCCTGGCATTAGCCTCCATGTTCCCATCACCTCGTGTCTGCTGGTCGCCGGCTGCTGACGTCACTCTGTTAACCCTCCGGTCCTTAGGGCTGCTTTGCGCACAAGGGATTTCAGTAGAGGTTCCTGCAGGAACATTGTCAGTTTGCGAGTAAGCTTGAATTACTCGCAATAATTCATTTAGCATAGCACTGCTCTCCATTCCAGACACTCCGTGATAACTCGTGTCTGGATCCGAAAAACAAAAACACAACTGGAAACTTGTAACCAAAAGGAATATGTCACCAAACACCAATTACGTCCCGGCACTATTAAGGCTGTCCTTTATCTCTCCCTTTTTCTGCTGAACCTCCGTAATGCTTGAACAGCATAAACCACGAATGACGAATAGTTTAAAAACTAATTTCTTTAATGTGAACAACCAAAACAAGTATAATTTTATTATCTACATAAAAGTATTAAATTAATATTGTATTATTCATATTTATTCATATTTAAGATATATATATGTGTATATTTATATAGAATTATCTATTTAATTAATTATTTATATATTTATACATATTCATACTGTATTATTTTTATTAGGTATTGTACAATATATGTTTTTTCATCAGCATCAAGATACTTAATTTATTTTATTATTTATTGAATGATCTTACTATTTACGCACTTTATTATTCAATCAGTACTTTTAAAGAATGCAATATTTTGAATATTTTATTTCATTTCATTATCAATTGTAATTTTATATGGCTCAATATGAAGATGTAATGCCCTTTTAAATTCAAATCTAAACTGCAAAGTAATTAATCAATTAACTACTATTGGGAATTAATGAACAATATATAAAGACTGTTGGGATTAGTTCAAAATTGGATTCTGAAGAAGTCTCCGTTGTGGGAGATGAAAGCGCTAAATCAGAGGTGTTTTTATACTTGTTTTGGTTGTTCACATTAAAGAAATTAGTTTTTAAACTATTCGTCATTCGTGGTTTATGCTGTTCAAGCATTACGGAGGTTCAGCAGAAAAAGGGAGAGATAAAGGACAGCCTTAATAGTGCCAGGACGTAATTGGTGTTTGGTAAGCATAAGATGTCCCTGTGTCAAAGAGGGCCCCAATGAAGTCTAAGGTTTGTATCGGGTCTAAATGAGACTTCTGCATACTGACTGCTATCCCCAGGATTGGAACCAACTTTGGAAAGTAATCCCTTGCCTGAAGGAGTAGATGTCTGTTTGGAGCGGTCAGAAGCCAGTCATCCAGATATGGAAATATCTGATAAATCTTGCAGCTGGAGAGGACCTACAAACACCAAGCAACTCTTCCAAGATCGCTGGAATGGCTTCTCCTGGAAAGTTTTCCTGTGACTCCTGATTTTGCAGACCCCCTTAGCCACGAGGGTGGCGCCCCCTGTTTTGACTATATCCCACTAGAGGAAAAGTCTGAGTGTCCGGGAAAGGACCCTGCGACTTCTGAAACCATTTCTTCTTACTCTCAAGCTGGCTACTGGAAAAGGTCCTTTGTGGTGTAGAAAAACAGATTCCGATGGCAGACAGGGTCTTACCATCCTTTTCACTTTGGGATGAAGTGTGACGAACTTTGGGCCCAAACAGTGTGGAGACACCAAAAGGGGCATTAATAAAGGACTGTATGAAAGGCTCTGCAAAATCACACAGCCTTATATATGTATGGCGCCGTATGCTAATGCCAGAACGGGCCACCTTTGAGGTACCCTCCACAGCATGAGATTAACCTCATGGATGCCTTGGCTAAAGAATGTACGGTGGTCAGCCTGGAGGAAAAGGCCTTCTGTTCTTCAGCAGACATCGACCCTGAGACTGAGCAAGAAAGTTCCTTGACTATGTCCCTTTGTAGCCTGGTAAAGTGCAACAAATATTTCAGCTCCTTCTTGGTGGCTGCCACAATAAACATGGCATCTATGGGGATACCTCTGATTTGTCAACAAAGGGCATTAATAATCTTGCTGCGCGTTCAGAGATAGGTTCCAATGTATCCGGTTCCTTCCAAATCCTTGATGAAACAAGTCGAATGAGTGTGTCAGTGAGGGGTGGACACCTAGGTAGATGGGCTGGACCAGAAAGCCTCCCACAGTACTGATTTCTCCAGGGAAGTGTTTTGGGCAGACCAACCACCCCTCTGGTGAAGGATTTCAAGAACGTTTCCAAAGGAGACCTCGTTGGGTGGTGATTTTGGAGACCATTCTTCCTCGAAATCAGTATCTGTACTGAGTGATTCTGTAGAGGAATAGTACAGTTGTGTACACTTACCATAAATGTAGATGTTAGAGTGTATTCACTGTTACAGTCATTACATTTGGGTAATCTGCTGGCAGGTTGCCCTCAGTCGGCCTGAATTCCAAAGTCTTGGGTCCTGCGTCGGTTGCTGTCTCCTCTTCCATGACATCAGGGGTATAAAACATGCAGCCGACGTCATTTATTTATATATATATATATATATATATATATATATATATATATATATATATATATACACATACATACATACTTGCATCAATATAAACTTTACCTTCATCTACAAGCAAATACACCACATAGGTTGTAGAAGATAGAGAAGGAAGGATAAACTGTAGAATGACAGGGGGATGGTGGGAGGGTAATCTGGACTGCAACAGTGAATACATTCAAACATCTACATTTATGGTAAGTGTGCACAACTGTACTATGTTCTTTGTGTTTCACTATTGCAGTCATTACATTTGGGTAGAATCCCAAAGCTATGGTTGGGTGGCTGGAGCTAAACAGCATTAGGTGCGCCTATAAGGCACTGCAGCACTGCAGTGGCAAAGCCTGCCCTGGACTTAGAGAGTCAAATGGTAATGCTTTGTAAAGGTGTGAACAGAACTCCAAGTAGCAGCCTCTAGAATGTCTTTGGTTGGTACTCCTCTGACAAAGGCTGCTGAAGTATCTGCAGCTCTGGTGAAATGAGACCTAATGCCCTTGGGCACAGGTTTACCATGGTGTAAGTAGCAGAAACGGATGCAGTGGCTTATCCACTTTGAAACTGTCTGCTTTAAAATAACCCTTCCTTCTGATAATGTAGCATATGACACTAGTAGTTGCTCAGTTTTTCTTCGAGCTTTAGTCCTGCTCAAGCAGAATCTTAGCTGTCTGTGTACATCCAAGGAATGCAGAATTCTCTTCCCTTTGTTCTGTGGATTTGGATAAAAGGTTGGCAGATGAATTGTTTGGTTAAGAGCCACACTGGAAACCACCTTCGGCATAAAAGTAGGATTTGTCCTTAGAGACACCCTGTCTGGGTAAAATATGATAAAAGGCTCTATAGCCATGAGGGCCTGTAGCTCTGAAACTCTTCTTGCTGAAGTAATTGCTAGTAGCAGAGCTGTCTTCCATAAGAACTTTATATCAGCGGTAGCAGCTGGTTCAAATGGAGGCAGGGTGAGCTTTTCCAACACATAATTGAGGTCCCATGCAGGTAATGGTGATCTTCTAGGTGGCCTTAAATTTTTTCTCCTCTAAGATACTGCTTTAGTAAAGGACGAGAAAAGATTGGTGGCTCTGTATTGTAATGAGCTGAAATGGCAGAGGCATGGATTTTGATTGATGAGAGAGATAGGCCTTTGTCAAGCATCTCAGTTAAGTATTGTAATTTCTGAGGAATATGTGGTTCTGCTGTATCAGTTCCTTGTGCTTTATTCCAAGCACAGCATCTCTTCCTTTGTCAGCAAAAGATTTTCTAGTACTAGGCCTTCTGGCTTCCAAAATGACATCCATCACAGCATACTGAGAGGTGTCATTTGTATGATTACATAATTAGCCATGCTGCCAGGTTTAGACTCTGTAGTTGATTGTGCAGGATCCGATTGCTTTGCTGGGACAGTAGTTGTGGTCTTTGAGGCAAGGTCCAAGCTGGGTATTGAGACAAGTTCCTTAGGATTGGGTACCAGTATTGGCAGGGCCAGTCTGGGGCAATTAATATCATCTTTGGCTTTAGGAGTACTTTGGGTAGAAGAGCCAGAGGAGGAAAGGCGTAAACTGATAGGTGTTTCCAAGTGAAGGATACAGCGTCCACTTTCCAAGCTTGTCTGTGATACGTCCTTGTGCAGAATCTTTTCAGCTGATAATTTTGAGAAGAGGCAAATAGATCTATGTCTGGGCTCCCCCACGTCTCTGTTATGTTGAAGACTTGTGGATTTAGTTTCCACTTGTGAGGATCCATAAGGTTTCTGCTTAAATCGTCTGCCAGAGTGTTTTGTTTTCCTGGCAGGAATTGTGCTTGAAGATGTATTTAGTAGGTTAAAGCGGTGTCCCACAGTGCCATGGCTAATCTGCAAAGGGGGTACGAGTGTGTGCCCCCTTGCTTGTTTATATACCACATGACTGTGGTGTTGTCCGTGTCTATTAGTAGTTGTCCTGGATGAAGCAAGTCCTTGAAGACTGTTAGGGCATTTTGAACAGCTAGCATCTCTTTCTGGTTGATATGTAGATGAATTTGTTTTGGTGCCCATATGCCCTGAATGCATCTTCCTGCCATGTGGGCCCCCCAGGCATAATCTGATGCATCTGTTAAGGTTTGGCTGGCAGGGGGTAGAGTGAAGGGCCGTCCCATGTTTTGGTGACGGGCCTTTGCCCACCATAGAAACTCATGTTGCAGGCAGGGAATGAGAGGAATCATTGTTTCCAGACTGTGAATGTTGACTCCATAAACATTTTAGGTACCACTGAAGTTTCCTCATATGCAGTTTTGCATATGGAATTAGTAGGATGCAGGATGCCATGAAGCCCAGAGCTTGCAGAATTTGTCTTGCAGAAGACTGGGTTTTTGTTGCCATCAGTTTGAAGTAAGTATTCAGTTGACTTTGTCTGGAGTGAGGTAAGCCATCTGGGCAGTTGTATTCAAGCTTGCACCCAGGAATGTTATCTTTTGAGAGGGTACCAGTTGTGAATTATTTTCGTTTATTGTGAACCCTAGGCATGTTAGAAGCCTTTTCACAAACGCCAGGTGTCGAAGAGTGTCCTTGTTCTCTGCTTGAATGAGAGAGTCGTCCAAGTAAAGATATATTTGTATACTTCTTTGTCTGCAAAATGCAATTACTGGTGCCAGGCACTTTGTAAAGACCATGGGCACAGTAGATAAGCCAAAGGGCAGAGCAGAGAATTGGTAATGCATTAAGCCAGCCTTGAATCTGAGGTATCTTCTGCATGACTGTCTTATTAGGACATGCAGGTATGCCTCTTTTAGGTCTAAAGTCACCAGGTAAGCATTCTTGCCCAGCATGGGCAGAAGCTGCTGCAAAGTCAACATTTTGAATTTTGGAATGTCCAGGTATGTGTTCAAAATTGATAAATCCAGTATTGGCTGCCAGGCCTTGTCCTTTCTGGGTACCAAGAACAGTTGACTAAAAACCTTGTCCTTTTTCCTGTTCTGGTACTGTCTGAATGGCCCCATATCCATGAGGGACGAAACCTGTTTGTGCCTCTGCCCATTGATTTTTTGGCAGATCTGGCCAACCATTTGCCATTGGCAGAGTGTGGAAATGGAATATGTATCCCTGTGATATGATGTTTAGTGCCCACTTGTCCTGGTTATTAACTGCCAATTTTGAGCAAAAAGTGCTAATTTCCCCCCTATGGTGCTGCCCAAAGATAACTGCTTGGTGTAGGCAGAGGGAAGTCATTGGGATTGTTTTCTGTAGGTTTGCACTTTATCTCCTCCAGATTTGGAGGTGGAGGCGCCCCATTGCTTTGACCTGTATGAATCTTGCGCCTGGTATCTGGAACCCTTAGGGCATCTGGATTTGCCCCTTTGAGCTCTGACACAGGAAAGGACCAATTTTTTTGTAGGCCAGTGTCTACTGAAACTTGGTGGCTGTACTTGTAAGAAGTCCTTAACAGTTTGCATAGACTTAGCTTTGTCTTCCATTTTCTTTAAAACCTCTTCTGCCTTAATACCAAACAGGGAATCATGCTGTAAAGGTGCATCTAGCAATTTAGCTTTAACATGATCAGGCAAATTTTGTTCCTTTAACCAAGCATGCCTCCTAATCACAGATCCAGTAACTGCGGCCCTGCAGGAGGCATCTAAAGAATCAAAACCACATTGCAAAGTATGCTTTCCAACTTGTTCAGCTGCATGCAATAATTCCTGCAATTCTTTATTTTCTGCACATTCTGAAATAAACATAATTTTCTGTTTCAGCAATCCCATAAGATGTTTTTGGTACTTGACAGTTTAAGGCCCTGACTGCCAAGGTTGCAGATGTATAAACCTTTTTACCCCATCTGTCCAGTGCCCTTGAATCTCTGTCGGAGGGGGTAGGATTTTTTGCTGTTGAGGCCTCAACTCCCTTTGGACCCTGTGAAATAGTTTCGGGATCAGCAGCAGGGTTTCTAAATAAAAATGTACGAGTCAGGGACCCTGTAATATCTGCGAGGCTTACTGGGAGCCAGAGGTAAGGAGTCAGGGGTCAAGCTTGACTCTGAAAACACATCATCCACAATGTCTACAACAGAGGGAATGGCTAAAGGCTTGTGCTGAGGGAGAATTTCTGAGAAGTCTTGACTCTCCCAGTGAAAATGCCCCCTCAAAGTATGCAAGGTTCCTCCAAATGAATAATCCTCCAGAGGAGATGCAGATGGAATACACTCCTCAGCATCAGAGTCCTCATAGGGAGGTATAGATAATTCCTGATCAGAAGAGGAATCAGAAGAAACAGAAACCTGATCTGAGGATTCATAATCAGTGTCTTGCCTAGGCCTCTTATCTGGAGGGGGATGGGTACCCCTGATCAAGGTACTAAGGTTTTCAGCCATTTTGATAATCTGTTTTTTAGGCATAGAGGCCTGTGCACGTGGCTCATGCGTCAGTTTTTTAGTTTTAGAAGTTGCTTTTTGTCTTTGGTTTTGCAGCTGTCGTCGGTTTGATATACAAATGTTGAGGTCTGAAAACACCCTCAGAAGCCGGTGCCTGCTCAGCGGCTCCGGACCCATCCGAGGGAGAAACATCCGTTGGTCTAATACCTTGAGTATCTTGCGGCATGCCGGACCCCACATGGGTGTCGGTAGAGGCCTGGGACTCGAAGGTAGTGGGTATCAGAGGCTGCGAAAGCGCCTCACTGAGTACTGGCGAACAGGCGACTGGCTTAGGAGAAGCTTCGTCGTCGGTCTTGGATCTCGACTGCCTTTCTCCGTCCTTTGCTTTGTTTTTTATGTACTCCGGTAGTCTGACTGCTATCCGACATTTCTGGGTAGTTAAATCGGTTTTCAAAATACTTTGATGCAAAAATATACCGACGCTTAATAGTGCGCTGGTGAAATCTAGCACAAAACTGACAGCCAGGTACATTGTGATCAGGGCCTAGGCAAGGAATACAGTACAAGTGGAAATCCTTATGAGGTATTTGCTTCCCACAAGTAATACAGTTATTAACTTTTTCTGACATTGGTAAAAAGCAAGAAATAAGTTTTCCCAATGGGGTGCTTGGCTTTAGTAAAGACTTCAGTTCTGAAACTCAAACTCGAATATTTCAGTAGTCGGCCGACTGGCACTTGAGAAATGCTTCTGCTTCGGGCACCATGCAGCAAGAAAGACTAAAGAAAATGGCGTCGGCTGCATGTTTTATACCCCTGACGACCCAATGTCATGGAAGAGGAGACAGCAACAGAAGCAGGACCCAAGACTTTGGAATTCAGGCCGACTGAGGGCAACCTGCCAGCAGATTACCCAAATGTAATGACTGCAACAGTGAAACACGAAGATCAATATGCCTCCTTTTACACAACCTCTTCAGAGGACTTCCTCGGTGGGGCTCTCAGGGGAGCCGTCAGAAGAATGCTGGGAATCCATCGAGAGAAGAGTGCGGAAGCATTCGGAGGCCCACTGTTCATGCACCAGCTCAGAGACCTTGGACACAAGTCCTGTACAAGAAGGGGGAGGCTCCATAGAGTTAAGGGCCAAGGGTCTCCTAGGAATGGAGAGAACCCTCTCTGCTACCTAGAAAGCAGAAGGGCTCAGAGCCACCTGCAGCCGTCCCGCCAGAACAAAGACCACAGCAGCAGACACCTGAGCTTGAGCCTCCCACTCCATGGAAGGAGTCAGAGCTGAGCTGGAAGAGACTGCTCCAACAGCTTCGGAGTTGATGCCAACCCCCACCCCCCCGGAACTGTCCTCAATGCCACAGCTCCAAGACATGCGCGGAACTGTAGTAGAAGGAGTTGACCAGGTCAAGGAGAAAGTCAGAGGAGAAGAGGAAATTTCTATAGGCTCCGACTCCAGGAACCAATGGAACCGAAGACTCTGAAACCAAGGGTCAGACTGGAGGAGTCATCACCAGATGGAATAGGGAAACTCATAGATCCAGATGTGGACACAGCAGACACTAGCCCCATCAGGATCTGTGTCTTGAGGAATTGCCTCCTCATGAGCTTGCCGGCGTCCTTGGAGATTTGACTTTAGGAAGACCTAGAAGAAATTCTCAATTGAGGTCTGGAGGATCTCCTTGGGGAATGGGAAGGATATCTCCATACATGTCCCATCAGTGCTGATCCAGGTGCAGAGACTATAGCAGCAGACACCATAGAACATCATCTGGTCCTCTGACAATGGGCGATGACCGAGCTCAGAGCCAATAGATTCTGTTCTGATGATTTTGCCTTTTCCTTGGCGGTTCAGAGGAAGATTGTGCGTGGGAAGGTGTCCTGGGACTCCCTGGGCTTTTTAGGAGGGGGTTGAGCCCCTGATGTAGAAGGCACCCCAAAGTGGAGGAAGGAGAAAGCAAACCTTTTAACACCAGCTTGCTCCTCCTGTCTGTCAAAGTCAGAGGATGGAAAGCACTACAGATTTGGCATGGGGCCTCTAAATGGTTAGGCCCCAAGCAAGCAGTAAACTCACTCCCTGCAGGCATCAGTCAGAGGAATCTTCCGTCCTCCAGAAGTGCACTTTTTAAGCCCTAAAGGTTTTTGTTCATACACAACTGAATAGAAGAAAGATTTTTTTTTTGTTAAATAAAGATAAAGGGAAACGCTAATGGAGAAAACGTGAAAAGCCAGACAGGAAAGATGCAGTGAAGGAAGATCAAAAGTAACCACTAAAGAATTAAAAGGGTACTAGGTAGGGAAGAACAGCTTATAAGTACTTCTGACCACTGGAAACTAGGAGAAGCTCAAGCCCAATGGAACTCTATGCGGACTTGAAGCGCGGCAAGAGATCGGAGGCATTCTGGGGGCATTATGGGTAGGGAAAAAGAGCTCAAGTCAGGAAGCTCAAGCTAAGAAAAGCCGCTGGTTGGTTCCGAGGATCAGAACCAATCCCCACAGGTTAATGAAATGAAGAGATCATCATCAGATATAAATTTTAAATTCTTCTGAAATGAGCAAGTTACAAGAGCAGCTGCCTCCCAGCAACCTTAATTTAGTACACAATTTTGTTTATTTATTTATTTAAATGTAGCCAGTGCACTTTTTCTTAGAGCTAAATGTTAATGATCACTAAATGCATACTAGCTGTCTTTTCACATCTGGAAGGGTACAGATAAGACATGAACAGACAGCAATCAGTGTAACTGACCACAGGCTGTGGCATGATCTTTGGCAAAGTAGCATTACTTTTAAAACAGGTAACATGTGGGTTCAGCTATCAGTTTATGGCAATGCCACCTGGAGCGGGGTAACCATTTTTTGACAATGGTACCTACACACTGCAAGCTTGACAAGGGTGACAGGTCAGATGATGGAGAGGAACTTATTGAATTTAAGGAATCGGGAGAGAAGTTAGAACTTGGGAAACTGGCTATGTATTGAGCTGGCAAACTGGCTGTCGGGTCATAAAGGTCTTGAACAGCAATGTCTAGATGATCCAAGATAAATATCTCCAGTCTGTATCGGACAGTCACTTTTATCAAATCCCTTCCCCAGTGTTCCACTGCTAGGATAAAAAACATTTATACTAGCCAAAGAAAGTACTGTTGTGTACACTTACCATAAATGCAGAAGTTCAGGTGTATTCACTGTTGCAGTCATTACATTTGGGTTATCTTCCTGCAGGTAGCCCTCAGCCGGCCTGAATATAAAAGTCTTAGATTCCTGCATCGGATGCTGTCTCTTCTTCCATGACATCAGGTCGTCAGGGGTATAAAACATGCAGCCGACGCCATTACATCAGTTTTTCATTCCCCAGATGTCAGGTGCCCCCATAATGGGAAGCAATTATATGTTAGGTTACAGCTCCAACAAAAAGCAAATACACCAAACAAGAAGGAAGGTAGAGCCAAGATAAGTCAGGGGGCTGGAGGGAGGGTAACCAGGACTGCAACAGTGAATACAGTCGAACATCTACATTTATGGCAAGTGTACACAACTGTACTATGTTCTTCATGTTTCACTGTTGCAGCCGTCATATTTGGGTTGATTCCCAAAGCTAAAGAAGGGAGGAGGAATTTAGAGAGCATTAGGACTGGCTATTAAGCCCTGCAAGACTGCAGTGGCAAAACCAGCTCTGGATTTAGAAAAAATAGGCATGTGGTAATGCTTGGTGAAGGTTTGTACAGAGCTCCAGGTAGAAGCTTCTAGGATGTCCCTGGTAGGGACTCCTCTGAGGAAGGCTGTATAGGTAGATGCAGCCCTGGTGGAATGTGATCTTATCCCCTGTGGGGTAGTTTTTCCATGGTGCTTATAGCAGAAATTAATGCAATGGGCTATCTATTTAAAAATGGTTTGCTTTTAAATGGCCTTCCCCTCTGCTCCTGCAGCAAAGCCAACTAGCAGCTGTTCAGATTTTCTGAGAGGCTTGGCCCTGTCCAAATAAAATCTAAGTTGTCTGTGCACGTCCAAAGAGTGCAGTATTCGTTCACCTTTGTTTTGTGGGTTCGGAGAAAAAAGTAGGCAAATGAATGGACTGATTTAGGGCCACACTAGACACCACCTTGGGCATAAAGGAAGGACTGGTACGGAGGGAAACCCTGTCTGCATGGAAAATAATGAAGGGCTCCACTGCCATGAGGGCCTGTAATTCAGACACTCTTCTTGCTGAAGTGATGGCTAGAAGGAAGGCTGTTTTACAAGAAAGGAATTTCAACTCTGCAGTAGCAGCTGGTTCAAAAGGAGGGAGAGTGAGCTTTTCCAATACAAACTTAAGGTCCCAGGCTGGAATAGGGGCTTGCCTGGGGGGGGGGGGGTCTTAAAGTTTTGACCCCTCTGAGGAACTGTTTTAGAAGGGGGTACGAGAAGTACAGGCTCCTGTGGAGCATTTCTGTTAAGTACAGAATAATATGAGGTAAGCTGGACACTGTTGTACCCATCCCCCCTGAGTTTGGCTCCAGGAACAGTATCTTTTCCACTTTTCACCATAATATTTTCTAGTGCTAGGCCTCCTTGCTTCCAGAAAAAAGTACAGTTTTGTACCTACCATAAATGTAGATGTTCGAGTGCTAATACAGCTGCAGTCATTACAGATGGGTTCTCCTGCCGTCAGGCGGGTCCACGGTCGGCCGAATTCCAAAGTCTAGGTCCGGCGTCGGTTGTTGTCGCCTTCTTCCCTGACGTCAGTGCGACAGGGGTATACAAGACACAGCCGACGCCATTTTCTTCAGTCTTTCTTGCCCCAGATGTCAGGTGCCCCCAGAAGGAAGGCAATACATAATTTATATATCTATGTATAGTCATGCAATGCAATATAATCAAAATTCAGTAGTTGCAAGCAAATACACCATAGAAGGATAACCCAAACAGGTTGTATGAGGAGGAGTTGGCCACTAGGCCTGTACCAAGAGGGGAAGGAGGGAGGGAAACCTGGACTGCAGCTGTATTAGCACTCGAACATCTACATTTATGGTAGGTACAAAACTGTACTATGTTCATCGTGCATACAGCTGCAGTCATTACAGATGGGGTAGAATCCCAAAGCTACGCACAGGGTGGTAGGCACTAGGTAGAATTAGGAGGAGCCAGAATGCCCTGCAACACAGCAGTGGCAAAGCCTGCTCTTGTTTTGGAGAATAAAGGTAGGTGGTAGTGTTTAGTGAAGGTATGCACCGAACTCCAAGTGGCTGCCTCCAAAATATCTTTGGTAGGAACTCCTCTGAGGAAGGCTGTAGAGGTAGCTGTGGCCCTTGTGGAGTGGGATCTGATGCCTGTAGGCACAGATTTACCATGAAAGGAGTAACAAAAACGTATGCAGTGGCCTATCCATTTTGAAATTGTCTGTTTGGAAATTGGCTTCCCTTGAGCTCCTACAGCATAGGACACAGTTGTTCTGATTTCCTGAACGGCTTTGTTCTGTCCAAATAGTAACGCAGCTGTCTATGGATGTCTAAGGAATGTAGCAGCCTTTCCCCTTTGTTTTGAGGATTGGGGTAAAAGGTAGGTAAGTGTATGGCCTGATTTAAAGCTACCCTGGATACTACCTTAGGCATAAATGACGGGTTGGTTCGTAGGGAAACCCTGTCCTGATGGAAGATGAGAAAGGGCTGCACAGCCATGAGGGCTTGTAATTCCGAGACCCTACGAGCTGAGGTAATAGCCAGAAGGAAAGCTGTTTTCCAGGACAAATATTGCAAATCTGTTGAGGCAGCTGGTTCAAAGGGAGGCAATGTTAATTTTTCCAGTATGTAATTAAGATCCCAGGCTGGGATTGGTTGTTTTCCTTGGAGGTCTTATATTCTTAGCCCCTCTGAGGAACTGTCTTAAGAGTGGGTGAGAGAATAAGGGTGGATCAGTGTTGTATTCTGCAGAAATGGCTGAGGCATGGATTTTAATGGAGGAGAATGAAAGTCTACTGTTCAGCAGCTCAGTTAGATACTGTAATATCTGAGGCAAATTCAGTTTTCTAGGATCCTGGTCCTTTTTCTCATTCCAAGCGCAAAACCGTTTCCATTTTGCGGAGTAAGCTTTTCTAGTAGATGGCCTTCTGGCTTCCAAAATGACATCCTGTACCTCCTTGGAGAGTAGGGTCTGTTGTGGTGTTAAGGAATTTTCCATGCAGCCAGATTGAGTGTTTTCAGCTGACTGTGAAGAGTTTTGTAGCTGTGCTGAGTCAGAAGGAGAGGTATTAGAGGTAGGGTCCAGGGAGGAGAATGTGTTAGGCTCCTCAGGAGTTGGTACCAGTATTGTCTTGGCCAGTCTGGGGCAATCAGTATCATTTTTGGTCTGTCTGCTCTTGTTTTCAAAAGCACCTTGGTCAGTAGAGGAAGAGGTGGAAAAGCGTAAACTGTCCGTGCTGCCCAACTGAAAGAAAGGGCGTCCACTCTCCAGGCCTTTGGATGAAATGTCTTTGAGCCTAATTTTGTCAATTGGTGATTTTTGTGGGAGGCAAAGAGATCTATGTCTGGCCTTCCCCAGGCTTGGATTATCTTTGTAAACACTTGAGGATGCAACTTCCATTCATGAGGGTCTGTCATATTTCTGCTTAGATTGTCTGCCAGCATGTTTTCCATAACTGGCACGTACTGTGCTTGAAGCTCGATTTGCCATTCCAGAGCCCTGTTCCAAAGTGACATGGCCAGCCTGCACAGGGGGTATGAATGTGTTCCTCCCTGTTTATGTACCACATTACTGTGGTGTTGTCTGTTCTTATTAATAATTGCCCTGGATGCAGGAGGTACTTGAAAGCTGTAATTGCATTTATCACTGTTAGCATTTCCTTTTGATTGATGTGAAGGTGCTTTTCCTTTTGGGACCATTTGCCCTGAATGCACCTGTCTGTCATGTGTGCCCCCCAGGCGTAGTCTGAGGCGTCTGTTGTGATGACTTGATTTGCTTGAGGTTTGCAGAATGGTAGACCTGCGTTTGTTTGGCATGCTTGAGCCCACCACAGAAATTCCTTTTGTAAACATGGAATTAGTGGTATTATTGTTTCCAAACTGTGGCTGTGTTGAGACCATAGGTTTTTTAGGTACCATTGAAGTTTCCTCATATGCAACTTTGCACATGGGATTAGAAGAATGCAAGATGCCATGAATCCCAGCGCCTGCAGGATTTTCCTTGCAGTTAGCCTGGTACAATTTGCTAGTATCTTGAAGTACTGAGTTAGTTGCCCCTGTTTTTCTGGCGTAAGATAGGCCATCTGGGTGTTTGTGTCCAAGTTGGCACCCAGGAAAATTATTTTCTTTGATGGTGTTAGCCTGGATTTCTCTTTGTTGACTGTGTATCCCAGAGAATTCAATAACTGTGTTACATAAGCCAGATGCTCCAGAAGTATGTGTTTGTTGTTTGCTTGGATCAGGCAGTCGTCCAAATAAGGGTATATTTGTATCCCTTGAAGTCTGCAGTAGGCAATTACTGATGCCAGGCATTTCGTGAATACTCTGGGCGCAGTAGATAAGCCAAAGGGCAATGCAGAGAATTGATAGTGGATTGAACCTGCAAGAAATCTGAGGTATCTTCTGCAGCTTTGTCCGATTGGGACATGCAGGTATGCCTCCTTGAGGTCCAATGTTACCAGCCAAGACCCCTTGCCCAGCATGGGAAGAAGCTGCTGTAAGGTGAGCATCTTGAATTTTGGTACGAGTAGAAATGTGTTTAGGATGGATAAGTCCAAAATGGGTCTCCAATCGGTTCCCTTCCTTGGTACCAGGAATAGTCTAGAATAAAAACCTTGACCTTGTTCGTGAGTAGGTACCTCTTGAATAGCTTTCATGTCCATGAGCTTTGAAATTTGTATTTGAGTCTCTGCCCTTTGATTGTGTGGCAGGTTCGGCATGCCTTTCATTTTTGGAAGAGTGTGAAAATGAAATCTGTAGCCTCTGTTTATAATGTCCAGGATCCATTTGTCTTTTGTGACAATATGCCAATTTTTTGAAAATAATGCCAGCTTTCCTCCCAAGGGTGCTGCCACTTGAGCCTTGTTTGGCATGCAAAGGGGAAAGTCATTGGGTTTGTTTTCTATATTGCTGTGCACTGTCTTTGCCACCTCTTGATGCTGGAGGTTGCCATTGTCTGCCTCTATATGATCCTTGAGATTGTCATCTGCCCCTTCCGCGTCTGTATCTACCTCTTTGGGGCTTGTCCGTGGCTGGAAAGGACCAGTTTTTTGTAGGCCAATTTCTACTAAAATGTGGTGGTTGTACCTGTAGAAAAGCCTTAACAGTTTGCATAGATTTAGCTTTTTCTTCCATTTTCCTTAGTATTTCCTCAGCATTAGTACCAAATAATACATCCTTTTGTAAAGGAGCATCTAGTAATTTAGCTTTGGCATGATCAGGCAGGGTTTGTTCCCTAAGCCAGGCATGTCTACGAATGACTGATCCTGTAACTGCAGCTCTACTTGAGGCCTCTAGAGCATTCATAACCACATTGTAAGGTGTGCTTACCCACTTGTTCTGCACTATGCATCATATCCTGCAACTCCTTCAGATCTGGTTGTTCAGGTTGTGACATTTTATTCTTTAATTGTGATAACAGAAACTGCTGATATTTAAGCATATGGAACTGACAATTTAAGGCCCTCATGGCTAGAGTGGCCGAGGCATATACCTTTTTTCCCCATCTTTCTAAGGATCTAGACTCTCTTTCGGAAGGTAATGGATTCTTAGCAGTAGAAGCCTTCATTCCCTTGGGACCCTGAGAAATGGTTTCTGGGTCAGCATTATGGCTTTTGTAAAGAAATAGGTGTGAGTTAGGATCTCTGTAGTACCTATCAGGCTTGACTGGGGCTGGAGGCAGGGAATCCGGATTAAGGCAAGCCTCCGAATAAACATCATCAAGTATGTCCAAGACAGGAGGTATCGCCAGAGGTCTGTGCTGAGGTAGCAGAAGAAATTCCCTAAGCCTTTTCTTGGAATCTGAAAAATCCTGGCCTTCCCAATGGAAGTGTTCCCTCAAGGTATGCAAGGTTTCCCCGAATGAGAAATCCTCTGGGGGGGATACAGAAGGAATGGACTGTTCTGCATCAGAATCTTCAAAAGGGGAGTACGAATGCTCCTCTTCATCAGAATGTTCTAAAATAATGGAGCCCTGGTCAGAAGAGGGAGATTCTTCCTCCACTCTGGGTCTCTTGTCCGGTGGGGGTTGGGAACCCCTGATAAGAGTAATTAAATCCTCAGCCATTTTGAGCATCTGCTTTTTAGGCATGGGGCCTGTAGATGGGCCCTGTGCAACAGGCCTCTGGGAGTGCATGGCTGATTTAGACTTAAAGGCCTTGATGGAAAAGGAAGAAGAAGGTCTGAAGACACCATGGGTGGAAGTAGATCTGTCCACATTAAGAGGCTCAACACTCACAGTGGCTTCGGTAGCTGTAGTCAGGGTGTGGGCCGAGGAACCTGCGGTCTCGGTTACAGAGGACACCGCCAGAGAAGTGTAGTCGGTAGTCAGGGGCTGCGTAGGTGCCTCACTGAGAACCGGACCACGTGTAGCCGGTTTTGGCGTGGTGTCGGTGGAGATCGCGGGCCTTGCATGTCGGTCTTTGTCCTTGCGTTTTTTGGACAAAACGGTAGTCGGAGTCTCCGACGACATTTTATAGTTAAAAGCTTTACCAAAAAAGTGCTGGGCTTAACTCACCGACGCTTAACAGTGCGTTTATTAAAGGTAGCACAAAAGCGACAGCCCGAGACGTCATGGTCTGGGCCTAAACAAGGAATACAGAGGGAATGGAAATCCTTATGCGGTATTTGCTTCCCACAAGAAATACAATTGTTAACTTTGTCTGACATCGGTCTGAGGCAAGAAAAGTTTCCCTAACGGGGTACTTAGCTTTAAAGAAGACTTCGGTTTCCAAATTTTCGTAATTTCAGGAGCTGGCCGACCGGCACTTGCGAACTGCTTCTGCTTCGGGCACCGCGCGGCAAAAAAGACTGAAGAAAATGGCATCGGCTGTGTCTTATATACCCCTGTCGCACTGACATCAGGGAAGAAGGCGACAACTGACGCCGGACCTAGACTTTGGAATTCGGCCGACCGAGGACCCGCCTGACGGCAGGAGAACCCATCTGTAATGACTGCAGCTGTATGCACGATGAACATCATCTCAACACCTGCTTACTGAAGGATGCTACTGGAGAGCTCAAGGGATTAGCCAGGCTGCAAGGTTCAGGGTTTGAAGCTGAGGGTGCAGAATCTGGCCCGCATGCTGGGACAGCAGAGAAGGTGTCTGAGGTAGGTGCCATGGCTCCAGCAGTATCATACTGCGCAAGAGGGGGTACCAATGCTGGCATGGCCAGTGTGGTGAAATCAGTATTGTCCTTGGTTTGTCCCGTTTGATATTTAGCAGAAACATCGAGAGGAGAGGCAGGGGGGGAAAAGGCATAAACCGAGAAGCTTTCCCAGGTAAAGGACAGGGCATCCACTTTCCAAGCTTGACTGTGGGGAGTCCTTGTGCAGAAATTGTCCAATTGGTAGTTCTGGGGGAGGCAAACATGTCTATTTCTGGAGTCCCCCCATTTGTTCCTCAAGAAGTTGAATATTTTTGGTTCCAGTTTCCTTCGTGTGGGTCCATAAGATTTCTGCTTAGGTCGTCTGCCAGTGAATTTAGCTTGCCTGGCAAGAATTGAGCTTGTAGGTGCACTTGGGTAGCTCAAGGCTGTATTCCACAGAGCCATGGCTAGTCTGCAGAGAGGGTACGAGTGGGTTCCCCCCTGCTTATGTACCACATAACTGTGGTGTTGTCTGTCTTTACCAATAATTGTCCTGGAAGGATGTGGTCCTTCAAGGCTGTCAGGGAATTCTGTACAGCAAACATTTCTTTTCGACTGATATGCAAGTGCATTTGACTCTGGTTCCATTTGCCCTGAATGCACTGCCCTGCCAAGTGAGCCCCCCCCCCCCATGCATAGTCTGATGCATCTGTTAGGGTTTGGGCAGCAGGGGGTAGAGTGAATGGTAGTCCCTTGTTGTGGTGGCAGGCCTCTGCCCACCAAAGGAACTCTGTCTTTATACAAGGAATGATGGGAGTCATTGATTCCAGGTCCTGAGAATGCAGACACCATAGGCTTTTAAGATAACCCTGCAGTTTCCTCATATGCAGTCTTGCATATGGAATTAGTAGAATGCAAGAGGCCATGAACCCCAGGGCTTGCAGTATTTTCCTTGCAGATAGCTGGGTCTTTGGGGCCAGTAGTTTGAAGTAGGCTGTCAAATAAACTTGTTTCTCTGGCGTGAGGTAGGCCATCTGGGAAGTTGTATTCAAGCTTGCTCCCAGGAATACAATTTGTTGGCAGGGTAATAAGTGAGAATTTCTTTCTTTTATAGTGTACCCCAGTGAGATTAGCAGTTTCTTTACAAATGCCAGATGATTTACTAGTATGTCCTGGCTTTCTGCTTGAATTAGACAACTGTCCAGGTATGGGTATATTTGAGTATTTCTTTGCCTGCAAAATGCAAGACTGGAGCTAGGCACTTTGGTTATCTACTGCACCAAGTGTATTCACAAAGGGCACTGCAGAGAACTGATAGTGTAGTCTGCTCTGAAGCGTAGGTATTTTCTGCAAGATTCCCTTATTGGGATGTGCAGGTAAGCTTCCTTTAAATCCAGTGTTGCCAACCAGGCATTTTTGCCTAGTATGGGAAGCAGCTGATGAAGAGTTAGCATTTTGAAATTACCAAAAAGGTGTTTAGGATAAACAAGTCCAAGAAAGGACTCCAGGTATTGTCCTTTTTGGGTACCAGGAAAAGTCTTGAGTAAAACCCTTGTCCCCATTCCTATTCTGGGACGGGTTGAATAGCCCTGACACTTAGAAGATTGAGAACCTGCTGTTGAGCCTCTGCCCGCTGATTTGGGGGTAGGTCTGGCCAATCGTTTGGGGTTGTAACGAGTGGAAGTGAAATCTGTATCCTTGGGAAACTATATTTAGAACCCATTTGTCTTGGGTAATGAGTTCAGTTTTTTGCATGCAGGGTGATCTTTACCCCTAAAGGAACAGTCAGTTGAGCAGGGTTTGGAAGGTTTAAGTTTAAGTCATTGTGACAGTTTTGTATGGGGGGTGCCTTACCACTTCCAGCTTTGGAAGAGGGAGCCCCCCACTTCTTAATCCTGTGAGTACCTTGAGACTGAAGCCTCGGTGGTCTGCTGGTCCTGGTTTTTGACTGAGAAGGCCTGGAAGAGACAGGAAAGGACCAATTCTTAGAAGGCCAGTGCCTACTAAATCTGGGAGGCTGTACTTGCAGGAAATCTTCAACAGTTTGCATAGATTTAGCTTTTTCCTCCATCTTTTTAAGTACTACTTCTGCTTTGTTAGCAAACAGGCGGTCTTGGTTTAAGAGAGCATCCAGTAATTTTGCTTTAACTTGCTCTGGAAAAGTTTGCTCCTTAAGCCAAGCATGCCTTCTACGTACATACCCAGTGACAGCAGCCCTGCAAGATGCCTCTAAGGAATCAAAACCACACTGCAAAGTATGTTTACCAACTTGTTCAACAGAATGCAAAAAATCCTGTAAGTCTATTTTCAGCACAGCCAGGAATCAACATAATTTTCTGTTTAAGTAATCCAATAATATGCTGCTGATACTTTAACATATGAAACTGGCAGTTTAAGGCCCTAATGGCCAAAGAAGCAGCAGTGTATACCTTCTTACCCCATCTATCCAGGGCCCTGGAATCTCTATCAGAGGGGGTAGGGTTTTTGGCAGTAGTAGCCTTAATGCCTTTGGGTCCCTGTGAAATAGGCTCTGGATCCGCAGAAAGATTCTTAAAGAGGAACTTGAGAGTCAGGTACTCTGCAATACCAGTCAAGTTTCCTGGGAGCCAGGGGTAAAGTGTCTGGGGCCAGGCTAGATTCCATGAAGGCATCACCTACAATGTCCAGTACAGGAAGTATAGCTAAAGGCCTGTGTTCAGGTAGGAGTAAGAATTCCCTAAGCCTCTTTTTAGAGTCAGACTAATCCTGGCTTTCCCAGCGGAAATGCTCCCTAAGAGTATGCAAAGTTTCATCAAAAGAGAAATCTTCTTGAGGGGAAGCCGCGGGAATGGAGTTCTCTGCATCAGACTCCTCATAGGTAGATAAGGGCACATCCTGGTCATCAGAAAAAACAGAAATTTCAGAATCCTGATCCGAAAAATCAGAAGGAAAATCAGTTCTAGGTCTCTTAGGGGGAGAAGGGTGGCTTCTCCCGATTAGAGTAATAAGGTCTTCAGCCATTCTTATTTGTATTTTATGCATAGGGGCATGATCATGCAAGTCTGGGCGTCAGTTTTCTAGGCGAGGATAGAGTTTTAGGCCTTGAAGAAGAAGATGGCGTTGGTCTGATACACAAGTCAGTAGGCCTGAATATGCCCTCAGAAGTTGGTGCCTGCATAGCGGCTCCGGACCCATCCAAGGTAGAGACATCCGCAGGTTCCATAGTCGAAGAAGCATCTCGCGGCATATCTGACTCCGAATGTGTCTCAGTAGAGGCCTGCAAATCTGAAGTAGCGGATATCAGGGGCTGCGAAAGTGCCTCAGTGTGTACCGGCGAACTGGCGACTAGCTTAACGGAAGCGTCGTCAGCAGCTCTGGACCTATGCGGTCTGTCCCTGTCTTTTTCTTTACGTTTTTTCAGAATGTTGGTAGTCTGATGGCTTACCGAAGCCATTTCTGGATAATTGAACCAAGTACAAAAACAGTTAGATGCAAAAATGAACAGACTATGAATAGTTAGAGGATTGAATAAGGTACAAAACCGACAGCGTGGGACATCGCGGTCTGGGCCTTAGCAAAGAATGCAATACGAATAAAAATCTTTGAGGTATTTGCTTTCCACAAGAAATGCAATTGGTAACTTTTACTGACATCGATTTAGAGCAAGAAAAAGGATCCCTAATGGGGTACTTAGCTTTTTCGAAGACTTTGGATCTGAAACTCGAGAAACGAAAATTTTCAGGAGTCAGCTGATCGGCACTTGTGAACTGCTTCTGCTTCGGGCACCGCACGGCAAGAAAGACTGATGTAATGGCGTCGGCTGCATGATTTATACCCCTGACTACCTGACGTCATGGAAGATGAGACAGCAACACAGGACCCAAGACTTTAATAATCAGGCCGACTGAGGGTTACCTGCAAGCAGATAACCCAAATGTATTGACTGCAACAGAGAAACACAAAGAACATCTGATAGTTTATGCAGCCTGCTCTGAAGCGTAGGTATTTCCTGCAAGATTCCCTTATTGGAATATGCAGGTAAGCTTCCTTTAAGTCTAAGGTTGCCAGCCAGGCATCTTTGCCCAGCATAAGGAGCAGCTGTTGAAGTGTTAGCATTTTGAATTTTGGAATTACCAAAAAGGTGTTTAGAATACAGAGGTCCAGGAAAGGATGCCAGGAGCTGTCTTTTCTGGGTACAAGGAAAAGACTTGAGTAAAAACTTTGTCCCCTTTCTTTGGCTGGGACAGGTTGAATAGCCCTGATACTTGGAAGAGAGAGAACCTGCTGTTGAGCCTCTGCCCAGTGATTTGGGGGTAGGTCTGGCCATCGGTTTGGAGTTGGTAAGGTGTGGAAGTGGAATCTGTATCCTTAGAAAACTATATTTAAAACCCATTTGTCCTGGGTAACGAGTTCCCAGTTTTTGGCATGCACGGAGAGCTTTCCTCCTAAGGGAGCAGGCAGTTGAGCAGGGCTTGGAAGGGTTAAGGTTAAGTCACTGTGACATTTTTCCATGGGGGGGGGTGTCTTACTACTTCCAGCTTTGGAAGTGGGAGCCCCCCACTGCTTAGGCCTGTGTGTAGCCAGAGACTGTAACCTAGGTGGTCTGCTGTTCCTGGGTTTGGACTGAAGGCCAGAAGGAGACTGGAAAGGACCAATTCTTAGAAGGCCAATGCCTACTAAATTTGGGAGGCTGTACCTGCAGGAAATCTTTAACAGTTTGCATAGATTTAGCTTTTTCCTCCATCTTTTTAAGGACGACTTCTGCTTTGTTGCCAAACAGGCAGTCTTGGTTTAAGGGAGCATCTAATAATATAGCTTTAACAGACCCAGTGACAGCAGCCCTGCAAGATGCTTCTAAAGAGTCAAAGCCACATTGCAAAGTATGTTTACCAACTTGTTCAGCAGAATGCATTAAATCCTGTAATTCTTTATGTTCAGCACGGTCAGGAATCAACATCATTTTCTGTTTTCCCAAAATATGCTGCTGATACTTTAACATATGAAACTGGCAATTTACAGCTCTAATGGCCGAAGTAGCAGAAGTGTATACCTTCTTTCTCCATCTGTCCAAAGCCCTGGAATCTCTATCAGAGGGGGTAGGGTTTTTGGCAGTAGTAGCCTTAATGCCCTTTGGTCCTTGGGAAATGGTCTCTGGATCCACAGTAGGATTCTTGAGGAGGAATTTGTGAGAGTCGGGTACTCTAATACCAGTCAGGTTTTCTGGGAGCTGTAGGTAAATTGTCTGGGGCCAGACTAGATTCCAGTAAGGCATCTACAATGTCCAGAACAGGAGCGATAGCTAAAGGCCTGTGTAAAGGGAGGAGTAGGAATTCCCTAAGCCTCACTTTAGAGTCAGAGTAATCCTGGCTTTCCCAGCGGAAATGCTCCCTAAGAGAGTGTGCAAGGTTTCACCAAAAGAAAAATCTTCTGGAGGGGAAGCAGAGGTAATGGAATCCTCTGCATCAGAATCCTCATAGGTAGATAAGGGCAAATCCTGGTCATCAGAAGAAACAGAAATTTCAGAATCCTGATCAGAAGAATCAGAAGGAAAATCAGTTCTAGGACTCTTAAGAGGGGGAAGACTGGCTTCCCCTAACTAAAATAATAACGTCTTCAGCCATTCTAAACATTTGTTTTTTAGGCATATGGGCCTGACCATGCAGCTTGGACGTCAGTTTTCTAGGCGTGGGTCGACTTTTAGGCCTTGATGAAGAAGATGGCGTCGGTTTAAAGTGCAAATCTGTAGGCCTGAATACACCCTCAGATGCCGGTGCCTGCACAGTGGCTCCGGATCCATCCAAGGTAGAGACATCCACAGGTTCCATAGTCTAAGAAGCATCTCGCGTGACATCATGGAAGAAGCGACAGCAACCGACGCCGGACCAAGACTTTGAACTCTGGCCGACTGCGGGACCGCCTGACGGTAGGATAACCCAAGTGTAATGACTGCAGCAGTGTAACATGATGAACATCTGCCTTTTCATTCATCCCCCATTCTACAATGTTGCCTTCCAGTATTTTTTAATATTCTTTCCAATCTTAGTGGAAAAGGTTGGTTTTTCACCAACCGATTTGTGAATATCATGATTAGCCTTAAATATATTCCAGTTTTTGTATATTATGTTTTTAATACCCTTATAATAGGAGCTATACTGTAACACACAGGTCTGGGTGTAATTTGCGGTTTCTGTCTCTATTTTTCTCAATATCAGTAGATAACTGATCAACTTCCTACCTAATAATGGTTTGTATTTGTCACCCCACCCATCATAAATATCTTTAAGGATGCTGTCAAACTAGTTCTTTAGGATATCCTGGATCAAAAAACATAGATCTTAGGATCACAAATTCTTTCTTTAAATCAGCTGCATGTTTTATACCCCTGACTACCTGATGTCATGGAAGAAGAGACAGCATCCGACGCAGGAATCCAAGACTTTGATATTCAGGCTGGCTGAGGGCTACCTGCAGGCAGATAACTAAATGTATTGACTGCAACAGTGAAACACGAAGATCATCAGGGGAAAAATGAAACTTCACACAATACAAACACAAAAAAAAAAAACATTACATACACAAGTCAAGCATATACAGATAAAGTACATCACATTTGGAGTGAAAAGATCAGCACCACAACCACCCAAATGAAGAATGGCATTACTTGCAAATCAGGCTAAATTAAAAATCTACATTGCAATTAAAGACACACCGCTATAAACCTAAGAGATATCAGCATAATCCTCACTGCACTATTAAAACAATACCAGAAAATATATAAAAAAATCTAACTTCTTTCAGAACTACAGCAGCAAAAAAAACAAAAAAAACAAAAAACAAGCAATCTACAACACAACCTGGTTACAAAAATCCATGTACTCTATAAAAGCCTTATTCACTACACAAAAATACACCACGACAGTATTCCCACTGAAATGAATGAGAAATAATATAGACTGAAAAATGGATTCAAATATGTGGGGTGTGTGCATGTGATAAAATGCCTTATACTGTATGACTAGGAAAAAGTACCATAGCAGCCCAATTGCTCAATGCAAACATCTTTGCCTCACAGCTCCAAGTCTGGGGTTTACTCAATTTCTGATCTGTGTGGAGTTTGCGTGCTCTCCCAGTGTTGACAGGTACTTTAGTTTTCATCCACCTTCCAAAAACATACTGGTTGACTGGTCACACTAACCCGTGTGTATATATATAGTCTGTCTGGCCAGATCGTGGCTGAAAATGTTAACAAAAAAATGGCCTTTCCACTGCCAGGAAACTAAAGCTGAAATACAAAGTAATTTATATCACACAACAGACCCTGCAGTCCCCAGATCATACAAATATGTATGCATTTTGAAACCCCTAGGCCTAGAGCGATCCTGCTTGCCAGAATCAGGGAAAGACCAATTCTTGGAAGGGTAATGTCTACTGAACAGACGAGGCTGAACCTGAAGGAAATCTTTTACAGCTTGCATAGATTTCGCCTTATCCTCCAACTTCAATACCTCCTCAGCCTAACCAAAAAGGTGGTCTTTGTGCAAAGGAACATCCAGCAATTTAGATTTAACAGGTTCAGAAAGAGGCTGCTCCCTGAGCCAAGCATGCCTTCTAATAACGGAACCAGTGTCTGCTGCTCTGCAGGAAGCCTCCAAAGTGTCAAAACCACAATGTAATGAATGCTTATTAACTAGAGTGGCAGAATTCAATAATTCTTATAAATCTTTTGTTCTCAGACATGGAAGGAATATCCCCAAGTTTAGCTTTAATAGCCTCCAAAGTATGCTGCTGATATTTAAGCACGTGAAAAAGGCAATTCGCAGATCTAATGGCAAGGGTTGCAGAGGTATAAATATTTTTACTCCACCTGTCCAAGGCCCTAGACTCCTTATCAGAAGGAAAAATAAGTGTTGTACTTACCATAACGTTCCATGTAGTCCATCTCACCTATATTCTTGCTGGATGGGTTCAGAGCAGATATTCGGCTTCATCTCGGCCGATACTAAAGCTAGTGAGCTTTTACTGGCTCAAGGCTAGCCCCTATCCCATGGTGCCTCACGGCAACTCCCCACATCTAGTTTGCAAGAAAGCAATAAACACCTATCAGGTAATAAGAAAGAAGCTGTATAAATACAGCAAAGGGTTAGAAACAATCCATTCCAGGTGGACAATAAAGAGCAATGTCAGGCAGCCCCAAAAAAAGAGCTCCACCAGATCCCCCAGAAACAAAAAGGGGGTTGGAGGGAGGGACGCAAGAATATCAGCGAGATGGACTACAAACATGGAATGATATGGTAAGTACATAACTTCTTTCTGTTATGTAGTCCTATCTCGCTGTAATTCTTGCTGGATGGGACAGCGTCCCTAGCACCTTTAACCCGGGTGGCTCAAGCAAAGAGACTCTTCAGCACAGTGGACCCAATGGATGACATGTCCCAGGAAGCCAAATCCAATTTGTAATGGGTGACAAAACGTATGTGGTCTTGCCCAAGTAGCTGCTGCACAAATGGCATCAATTGGGAGCCTAGATCTAAAGGCACATGAAGTAGCTCTACAGCCCTAGTACAGTGACCTTTAGCTTTAACCGGTAATTGTCTACCAGCTTGTTGATAAGCAAAGGATATGCAATCTGAAAGCCATTTTGAAAAAGTAATTTTTGAAACAGGCACGCCTTTCCTTTTGTCAGAAAAGGAAATGAAAAGTTGATCAGATTTCCTGAATTATTTTGTCCTATGTATATAAAATCTAAGTATCCTGTGGACATCTAGTTGGTGAAGTCTATACTCTGAATTATTAGAGCGGTTTTGGAAAAAACACAAGTAGCTCAATGGTAGTATTCAGGCTGTGCTCTGAGCATACCTTAGGAAGAA
The DNA here is from genome assembly GCF_019279795.1 of Protopterus annectens. NCBI lineage: Eukaryota > Metazoa > Chordata > Ceratodontiformes > Protopteridae > Protopterus > Protopterus annectens. The sequence goes on from NC_056728.1 coordinate 1,389,391,442, forward strand.
AGGAAGGGTTTGTCCTGAGAGAGACTCTATCCTTGTGAAAGAATGTAAGGAGGTTGAATAGTTAGGGCTTGAAGTTCCGAGACTCTCCTAGCCGATGTTATAGCTACCAAGAACAAGGTTTTCCATGATAATTTTAAGTCTGACGACGAGATTGGTTCAAAGGAGTGCAGACATCAAAGATGAGAGGACTAAGTTTAAGTCTCAGGGTTCTAATGGTTGTTTTACTGGGGGCCTAAGAAGAACTCCTTTTAAAAATGTTTTACAGAGGGAGTGCTGTATGATTGGATTTCCCATGAAACCAAAATGGAAATTGGAAATGGCAGCTAACTGAACTCTAACTGTAGTGGCTGCCGCTCCTTCATGAAAAATTGTTGTTAGGAAGGATAAAATGGATTCTAAAGGAGCCGTATATGAATCTAAGCCCCAATTCGTAGCCCAAAGAGAAAACCTTTTCCATTTGCTAGAATATAGTTTCTGAGTGGAAGGTTTATGGGATGAAATTAGGATGTGTTTTATTGCTGAGGATAAGGGAATACACCTGGCCATACGTGGAATTGGAGCAGCCATGCTGTCAATTTGAGGGTGTGGATGGAGGGGTAGAACTGTCCCGATTGATGAATCAAGAGATCTGGAGATGGATCCAGAATCCATGGTTCCTCCAAGAGGTAGGGGCCACAGGAAAGGAAACCAAACTTGTCGAGGCCAGTAAGGAGCAATGAGGATCAAGGAGCGCCTCAACTGTTTTGCTTTCTGTATTACTTTGGGTACGAGTGGAAAAGGAGGTAAAGCATAAAGATGTCCCGGAGGCCACTCATGAACTACAGCATCCCTGGGTGACATCCCCGGATGGGGAATGAGGGCAAAGTAGTTGCTGCATTTGGTGTTCAGGTGAGTGGCAAATGGATCGCAGCAAGGCTGGCCCCATTTGTGAAAGATCTCTTTCGCAACCATTGGATTCAGGGACCACTCGTGAGGCATCAGAATTGCTTGGCTGAGTTTGTCCGTTATTACGTTGGATTTCCCTGGGATATGCATTGCTATCAGGAAGCATTGCATATCCTTCGCCCATTTCCAAACTCTTAAAGCCTCTCTGCAAAGCGGGTAAGACTTGGTTCCCCCCTGCTTGTTTATGTATCACACGACAGACATGTTGTCTGACTGAATTGCAATCGTTCCTGTGGGAAGGGAGCTGTGAAGTGCTTGCAATGCATATAGCACCACTCTAATCACCAGAACACTGATGTGCAAGTGGTTCTCGTGGTTTTACCAAGTACCGTGGACTGTCTTTCCCAGATAATGCACCCCCCACCCTATCTGGGAAGCATCCGTGGTCAAAACTGCTTTCTCTTGGGGAGGAACAAGTGGACGACCTATGACAAGTTGTTTCATGTGTAACCACCATGTTAGATCCCTTTTGCATGCGTTTGTTATTAATATCTGGTGAAACAATGGAAGGTCTTGCATAGACCATTGTGCAAATAGCATCCATTGGAGAATCCTTATATGTAGGCGAGCAAGAGGAACTAATAAGATGGCTGAAGCCATAGTCCCTAGGACTTGAAGGACTACTCTGGCCTGGACTCTCTGCTTGTTTAATAAGGATCTGATCTGAATGCGTAGAGCTTCCACTCTTTCCTGTGTTAGCTTTACTGACATGGTGGTTGTGTCTATTTCTGAGCCTAGATATACAATATGCTGCGAGGGAGATAAGACTGACTTTTGCAAGTTGACAGTGATGCCTAGGCTGGCACAAAATGATAGAGTCTCATCCCTGGTCCTTATGAGTTGATGCTTGGTGGTAGCAGTGAGGAGCCAGTCGTCTAGGTACAGAAACACCTGGAATCCTTGATGTCTCAGGTGGGCTGTTACAACTGCCATGCATTTGGTAAACACTCTGGGGGTTGTAGTGAGGCCAAAGGGCAGTGCTCTGAACTGAAAATGACTGGCTCCCAGCCAGAAGTGCAACGGTCTCCTGGAGCACCTGTCCATTTTGATGTGGAAGTACACATCCTGGAGATCTACTGAGCACATCCAGTTGTCTTTCCCAATAAAGGGAAATATCGACTGCAGAGTGACCATTCGGAACTTTGATTTTCTTACATGCTTGTTGAGCCTGCTGAGATCTAGAATTGATCCAGTCCCCTGTCTTTTTTGGAACTAAAAAGAATCGAGAGTAAGTTCCAGATCCTACTTGCTCTGCTGGGACTTCTTGGATAACTTTTTTGTAGCAACAAGATGACCTCTGATGTTGCACTGTCTAATTGGATGGGTGGTACGTCTGGAAGAGACCGGCTTGATGGGGGGTTCGGAAATAAAGGGAATCAAGTAACCTCTGGATATTATTGTGTGTACCCAATGATCTTGAGTGATAGTTAGCCAGGCGCTTGGGTACAGCGATATACGACCCCCTACTGCCTCCAGAGACGGACAGTCAGGCAAACCCTCAGGGTCAATGGAAGGGACGATCAGAGAAAGTTTCTCTGTCTCCCTGATGTTGCGGACCTCCTCTGCCGCGAGGGTGGCGTCTTCCATTATATCCTCCCCCTCTGCCCCTGGGGGAGAGTTGACTTTGTGCCTGAGGAAAACCTTTTTGAGAATTGCGGAACCACATTTTCCCTCCTGTATTACCCTTGGGATAGAGTCTGGACGGGAGAGAGAAACTGACCAACGGCAGATAAGGTTTTTCCTTCCTGCTCGTACCTAGTCAAAGTCTCTTTCACTTGGGGTCCAAAAAGAGATGAACCAACAAAGGGAACGTTAGCAGAGGAAGACTTGAACGATTCCGTAAAATTACAAAGACGCATCCACGAAGGTCTCCTGAGGGATATTCCTGCTGCGGCTGCCCTGCTCGCTCCATCTGCCACATATGAGATCAGCCTCATGGAGGAGTTAGCTATGGAAGTAAGGGTAGAGAGCTGTGCAGGAACCTTGTCCATGGAACCTGGAGCTACTGAACCCTGGAGGGTATCTCCTAACTCTTTCAGGAGATCCCTCTGAAAACGAGTAAAATGAGTCACGTAATTTAGCTATCTTAATGAAAATGCTGCTGAAGAAAGTACACTTCCCGTACCTATCCATCGTCCTGGACTCCTTGTTAGGAGGATGGATATAAGAAGACGTCTCAGACAATTCCTTCTTGGTGGCCGCTGCTACCACCATAGCATCAACTGGAACTCCCTTGCTAAGGAAAGACTTGTCCTCAGGTGCGGTCATAAATTTGTTTGGCCTCCTCGGGACGGCTTCCACTGAATCTGGAGAGGTCCACGCTTTCTGCGAAATGACCCCCAAAAGTTGGTCATAAGGCGGAGTCACCCAAGAGGTGGATGGTTGGGAGCCAAAGGCCTCAAGATACACTGATTCATCCTCAGCAGGGTTAGAGGTCTTCCAATCACCCCTCTGTCTAAGGATTTCTAGGATGTCGGAGAAGGAGACATCCTCAGAGGGAGTTCTAGGGGACCCTTCTGATTCCTCTAAATCAGTGTCTGATGTGACAGACTCAGGGGAGTTGACATGTTTCCTCTTAAATAATCTCTTCCGAGAGAGTGCTCCAGTGGGATAATCTGGGGAGATCTTGCAAGAGGGGGCGCCTCCAATGGGGGCTACTTGGGTCTCTCGTTCCCTACGCTGAGGGGGTGGCAGGGGGGAAGAGGTTACTGCCTGCTGCTGGTGGGATACAGGTTCAAAAGGAATGGCTTTGGCAGAGGATAAAGCCTTCTCTATAACTTCAAAAGCCTTTCCCCCCACTCCGAAGACCTCTGCTCAGGGGGGGGTGGATGGTAGACTCCTAGCAAGAGGGAATGGTTGAGTCGAGCTGAGGCTCCGAGAGGGAGGGTCGGTTCTGACGAGAACCAAGGGTGACTGTCCCCCTCGGAGTAGACACAAGAGCATTGGCTCCCAGAACCCTTGGCTCCATACTGAGTCATCAAGGATAGAATAACTGGCTCCAAGGAAACAGGCTGACTCCACGGAGCTGAAGGGTTGAAGACAGAGGAACCTGACGTAACAGGCTCCAAGAGTGAAGCAGTCTGAGAAGGAACGGTGATCGGTAATGCGTCGGCTCTGAGACCTTTGGGTCTGGAGGGGTCAATTTTCTAGCCAGAGCTGGAACCAAAAGCAACCTCTTCACCACCCTCTCAATGTCCTCATCTGATAGGTCTCCACCAGATCCTCCATGACCCTAAGACCACCTCCTTTTCTCCAAAGAAGGAGATCTCAAAGTAGGAGATACAGTCTCTATGTTGGGCAAAATCTTCGGTACTGAAGACAGTCTCGGAACCGATGAAATCGACTGCACCAAAGATGAAGCAGAGTCGGAACCGGAACTCCTTGGTTCCGATGCTTTAGACTTTTTGGTCGGGGCCGAAGACTTTCTCTCTGAAGATTTTGGAGCTGCCTGACCAAGTTCCAGCTGTTCCTGGAAGGAACTGGTCATAAGACCCCTGTCAATAAGTTTTCTCTTCCTTTCATTCAACACTCTCATACTAAAAGCATGACAGACTGTGCAGGGTTTCTGTAAATGGGCTTCACCCAGACAATATACAGAACTGGTGTGGCCGTCTGTAAGACACATTTTCTGCACACACCTGTCGCATTTTTTGAACCCCGAAGGGCGATGATCCTTGTCTTTATCTTTAGACATTCTTAAACACTAACAATAAAGGTGTAAAGAGAAAAGATTTTTTTTTTTTTTTTTTTAAAGCAAAGTCACACACACAGGGAGGAAAGGCCCTCCAACTTAAACGGGCACTACGGCCCTCAATTTAAACGGGCCGTACAATCCTAAGGGGGGAATAGGGGTTGAAAACTTTCAAAAAACAGACGCGCAATAAAGAAGAAACTATTAAGATATATACAAGACAGAAAAAAGTGGTAGAAAAGGACTAAATAAGTAAAAAATAGTTTTACTTGGCCAACAAGCCAGTAAGACACAACCTCGAAGCTTTCGCGGTAAATGAAATTTGGGGAATTGCTGTGAGGCACCATGGGATAGGGCTAGCCTTGAGCCAGTTAAAGCTCTCGAGCTTTAGTATCGATCAAGTTGGAGCCGAATATCAGCTCCGAACCCATCCAGCAAGAATTATGGCGAGATAGGACTACACAACATCAGGGTTTTTAGCAATAGTAACCTTAACACCGTTGGGGCCTTGAGAAAATCTCAGGATCAGCAGTAGGGTTTTTAAAAAGGAATTCATGAGAATTAGGAACCCTATAATACCTATCAGGTTTTCTGGGGGCAGGAGGGACAGAATTAAGAGTTAAAGAATTTTCCATGAAGACATCATCCACAACTTTCAAAACTGGAGGTACAGCCAGAGGCTTATGCTGTGGCAAATCCAAAAATTCCCTGATTCTCTTTTTAGACTGAGGAAAATCCTGACATTCCCATTTAAAGTGCTCTCTAAGAGTATTCAAAGTATCTCCAAAGGAAAAAATCTTCTGGAGGCGAGGCAGAAGGGATAGAGTCCTCAGCATCAGAATCCTCAAAGCCAGAAAAAAGGTGAGAATTTCCTTCATCACCAGCAGAAATACTGGAAACCTCAGAATCTGAGACGGACAAAACATCAGAAGACAACTCCCTAGCCCTCTTGGAAGGGGGAGGATGAGAGCCCCTAATCAGGGAAAGAAGATCACCAGCCATTTTTACCAACTGGAATTGAGGCACAGGAGGGGAGGCTGACACCTGCTTGTGAGTAGGTTTGCGGCTGGAAGGTTTGCTAGCAATCCAGAGGGACTCGGGAGGCCTAGCAACTGCAGAAGTATGGCCTAAGGTAGTCGGGTCTGGTTCTGATCTCATGTCGTAGAGAAGAGGCGTCAGAAGCTGGTGCCTACATAGCAGCTCCGGACCCATCTGAGGTGGCGACAGGCGGAGTCTGAAGACGAAATAGCAGACTGCGGCATGGAGGACTCCGTAAAGGTCTCGGCAGAGGCCTGCGGCTGAAAATCTGTGAACTGCAGGGACTGCTGAAGCACCTCACTGACTACCGCTGGGCTGACGAATTTCACCACTGCATCGTCAGCAGATTTAACCCTAGGCCCGTCACGATCCTTGTCTTTGCGTTTCCTTAATATATCCGAAGTCGGGAGACCAGAAGACACCATACCGATGAACTTAGGCCACACTCCGAAATGCTTATACAAAATCTTAGCTCTACAGTGTATGGTACGCGGGTTAAAGGAAGCACAGAGATCGCAATTCGGGACGTCGTGCTCAAAGACCAAACATGTTATAGAATAGGAATGAAAATCACAGTGTGGAATCTGTTTTCCACAGGCAAGACAGTTATTAACTTTATCTGACATTCGTTAAAGCAAGAAGATCATCCCAAACAAGGTACTTATCTGAAGGAGTCTTCAACTTGGTAGTTGGAAAGCAAAAAAAAGGTAAACTGCCAACTGGCACTAGTGCGAATTGCATCTGCTTCGGGCTCTGCGGCAAGACTGGGGAAATAGTGTCGGCTGCCTCCCTTTATACCTGGCATTGACACATCAGTTTTACAGTCAACGTCATATACAGAGGACCCTGGTATTCGGGCCGACTGAGGGCTACCTGGAGCCGGATAAACCCATATGTTAGGACTGCAACAGTGAAACATGAACATCAGGTACTTTTTATCACCACTCCACCTATAACAGAAAGCATTTATCACCACACTCCTCAGGACATGAAGCATTTTACACCATTCTGCTTGGGTTACCTTTCATCATTAATCTGCGCTGTCCACACAATTAGAGGAAAAAAATGAAACTTCACACAATGAAAAAAAAAACAAAAAAACATTACATACATAAATCAAGCATATACAGATAAAATTCATCACATCCGGAGTGGAATGATCAGAACCACAACCAGCCAAGTGAAGAATGGCATTACTTGCAAATTAGGCTAAATTAAAAATCTACATTAAACATTACAATTAAAAACACACAGCTATAAACCTAAGAGCCTAAGAGATATCAGCATAATCCTCACTGTACTATTAAAACAATACCAGAAAATAAAAAAATCTTTCAGAACTACAGCAGCAAAAAAAGCATCTACTGAACAACCTGGTTACAAAAATCCATGTACTCTATAAAAGCCTTATTCAATACACAAAAATACACCACTACAGTATTCCCACTAAAATGAATGAGGAATAATACAGACTGAAAAAATGGATACAAATGATATGTGGGGTGTGTGCACATGACAAAATACCTTATACTGTATGACTACGAAAAAGTAGCATAGCAGCCCAACTGCTCAATGCAAACATCTTTGCCTCACAGCTCCAAGTCTGGGGTTTACTCAATTTCTGATCTGTGTGGAGTTTGCATGCTCTCCTAGTGTTGACAGGTACTTTAGTTTTCATCCACCTTCCAAAAACATATTGGTTGACTGATTACACTAACCTGTGTGTATACATTGTATTTCTGGTCTTTCTGGCCAGGTCGTGGCTGAAAATCTCAAACAAAATGGCCTTTCCACTGCCAGGAAACTTGTTCCCTGAAGCAGTAATTTATATCACACAGCAGACACTGCAGTCCCCAGATAATACAAATATGTATGCATTCATAGGTGCATATTTTTAAATATCAGCCATAATCCTCTTTCATTAAAAATAAAAGCCTAATAATAAAAGAATTTAAGATATAAATTTAAGCAAGCCTGGATTTATGGCATACAGGGATGAAACCCTGACTATGATCCGGGTAACTCATGTCTGATTAGCTGCACAGGTGCTAGAAAGGGTGAGTAAGAGAGGATAGGCTTGACTTGGCCCACCACACTAACACCAAACAGTGGTGCAAATCACCCAAAGAACACACTGGGCAATCTCCTGCTAGCAGCCCATAAGAACCTCAGAGATTGGAGAGGCAGGTATTAGTGGATGGGTGCACTTCTCAACTAGCCAGGCAGCTATCCCAAACTAACAAGACACCCAGTGGGAGAGAAGGGGAGGACATACAAAGACTTGTAGGCTTGCCCATGAGCTATCACCTTATTCTAGCTGCAGGAAGAATGGATTTATTAAGTGGACATCCCTGGTAGAAAAAGAATGGGCTGCAGTCTCTAACCTAGCCAGAGGATGTGCAGTTTCAGCTGCCATGGAAAAATCTCAACCGTGTTCAAGTACAAGAATCAGGAAAGTGGAAAATGTATATAAACAGTGGCTACTTGAGAACTTGTTAAAATTAACTAGTGATACAAAAAATAAATTCAAACTGCAAAACAAAACAAAATCCATATAATAACAGAAATTAACAAACTAAGCTTAAAAAGTAGCTCTGTAGTTCTACAAATGGGAGAACAAGCCGTTGTCACTGTAAGCAGTCAGGCACCAAGATGATAACAGAGTAAAAGAAGGGGTAACAGGTTGGTATTAAGTGCAAAAAAAAAGTTACTGCCCCCCCAAGCACACATGTAGGCACATTTTATGACAGTTTAGCACAGATGTTAATTCAAGGCTATTAATAAGGAGCTTTTTTTGACTCAGTCTTCATTTCCCATACTATGTGACTAAAGTGTTCTTGGCTGACCATGTGAAAAGGAACTTTAAAAGACACTACAATGGCAAACTCCAAAAGCCAAGAAAAGCACCACAGCTAGTCTCATATGACTATCTGCATGCAATCCTGGTCATATGAGTGACTCTTCAAACAGAGAAATGCACTCTTATGAAACATCCACTTAGGTATAGAAAAGAGTGAAAGAAACTCAAACTTCTTACTATACGGGATAAGCAGTCATCTACGACAAAGACACTCAAAGACCTGGGACATTCAGTTGAAGCAGGGGATTGTCTTCCTGGTTATTATTGAAAGGAGGTCCTGCTCAAAAATTAGCTATACAAACAATTTTGGAATGTAAAGAATGGAATTACATAAATATGACTTCAACAGCCCATAGTCAACCACAGTAAAAGTTCCCAGAACACAAGCACCTTCAAGTTTTTATTTGCAGCTCTTTACAACAATATCCTGGTGCAAATGATGGAAAACAGTCCAAGGAAAGACCTTCGGTCTTGTACACTGTTTATGATAATTTAAGGATTAAACTTCTCACTTAAAGGTAGTGGATCACAAACATCCAAAGCAGTAGTCAAGGCAGTTCTTCAAATGGACTGAGTCGTAAACAGGTAAGCTACCCCCCCCAAAAAGTACAGTTTTGTACCTACCATAAATGTAGATGTTCGAGGATCCCATTGCTGCAGTCCTAACTATTGGGGTATAGTCCGCATCCAGTCGGCCCGAATACCAGAGTATAAGGCTGACGTCGGTCAGGGCGCATTAGACTGACGTCAGTACGTCAGGGTACTAATGCGCATGACCGACGTCATATCCTCAGTCTTTTCTTGCCCCAGATGTCAGAAGACCCTAAAAAGACAAGGCCCAAAATACCTGCACCAAAAATATGTACAATATATACAAGAATATATACAAAAAATATAAGCATGCAACCTCACCTACACAACCACCCCTAAAGACAGAGGGGAAGGAGGGAGGGTAAATTGGACTGCAGCAATGGGATCCTCGAACATCTACATTTATGGTAGGTACAAAACTGTAATATGTTCTTCGTTCCCCATTGCTGCAGTCCTAACTATTGGGTAGAATCCCAAAGCAGAGGTAAGGGAGGCTGGCAAATCATAAAGAAGCAGGAGCTGACAACATGCCTTGCAAGACAGCTGTGGCAAAACCAGCCCTAGACTTAGAGTAGATAGGAAGGTGATAATGCTTAGAGAAAGTATGCACTGAACTCCAAGTAGCTGCTTCCAAAATATCCTTAGTTGCCACCCCCCTTAGAAATGCTGTTGAAGTGGCAGTAGCCCTAGTGGAATGAGGCCTAATCCCAGCTGGAATCTCCTTGCCATGATGGGAATAACAAAATGCAATGCAAAAGCCAATCCACCTAGAAATAGTTTGTTTTGACACAGGCTTGCCCTGTGAACTCAAAGCAAAAGAAATAAACAACTGCTGAGACTGCCTAAAATCCTTAGTCCTGCTTAAATAATAACGCAATTGCCTGTGTACATCTAAAGTGTGCAAAATCTTTTCCCCTTTATTTTGGGGGTCTGCATAAAAAGTAGGCAAATGAATAGTTTGGTTTAAAGCCACACTAGAAACCACCTTAGGCATAAAGGAAGGATTAGTACGTAATGATACCCTATCCTTATGGAAAATCAAAAATGGCTCTACTGCCATAAGGGCCTGCAACTCAGACACCCTTCTTGCAGAAGTAATAGCCAACAGAAAAGCAGTCTTCCATGACAAGTATTTCAATTCAGCAGTAGCTGCAGGCTCAAAAGGTTGTAGAGTAAGTTTTTCCAACACAAAATTGAGATCCCAAGCAGGAGTAGGAGCTCTACGTGGGGGTCTTATATTCTTTGCCCCTCTAAGAAATTGCTTGAACAAAGGATGCGAAAACAATGGTGGGTCACAATCATAGTGAGCTGAAATTGCTGCAGCATGAATCTTAATGGAAGAGAAGGACAAACCTTTGTCCAATAACTCAGTAAGGTATTGAAGAGCCACACTCAAATTAGGCTCAGAAACCTGTAAATTCTTTGCTGTACTCCAAAATAAAAATCTCTTCCATTTTTCTGCGTACACTTTCCTTGTACTAGGTCTTCTAGCTTCCATAATCACATTTAAAACTTGTTGAGGAAGTTGAGACCTGCTGTGTTCCAACACAGAAGATGCCAGGCTGTTAGATGAAGAGAGTGAAGCTTGACATTGAGCAGATGACCATCCTTCTGAGATAACAGATGAGGAATCAGAGGTAAAGGCCATGGAGGCTTCCTTACCAGACTCCGTAGTAGTGGGTACCAGTGTTGCCGAGGCCAATCTGGAGCTATCAAAATCATCCTTGGCCTGTCTTGTCTGACCTTTAATAGTACCTTTGGAAGAAGAGGCAGAGGAGGAAAGGCATACACATGTAGGTTTGTCCAACTGAAAGACAGAGCATCCACTTTCCAAGCTGTGTGATGAAACCCCTTTGTGCAATACTGTGGCAGCTGGTGGTTTAGTGGAGAAGCGAACAGATCTATGTCTGGAGTTCCCCATGACACTGTCAATTTTTGAAATACATGAAGATCCAGTTTCCACTCGTGGGGATCCATGATTTGTCTGCTTAACACATCTGCTAAGGAGTTCTGTGCTCCCGGCAGAAACCTTGCCTGAAGAGTTAGTTGCAAGCTTAGCGCAGTCTCCCATAAAATCATTGCTTGCCTGCATAGAGGATAAGAATGTGTTCCCCCTTGCTTGTTGATGTACCACATGACAGTTGTGTTGTCTGTTAGAATCAACACCTGCCCTGGAAGAAGTAACTCCTTGAAAGCCATTAATGCAAACTGGACTGCTAACATCTCCTTCATGTTGATATGTAGATGCTGTAGTCTGGCAGGCCACTTGTCTTGTATCCACTTTCCATTTAGATGAGCTCCCCATGCAACGTTCGAGGCATCTGTCGTTAAAACCTGACTCGCCTCTGGCCGGGTCACAGAGAGTCCCTTGTTTAGGTGACATTCCTGAGCCCACCACAGAAATTCTTTTTGAAGGCAAGGTATTATTGGAATGACAGTGTCCAAATCCTGGCAGTGCTGTGTCCATACATTTTTGAGATACCATTGTAGCTTCCTCATATGCAGTTTGGCATTGGGAAGCACCAGAATACAAGATGCCATGAACCCTAATGCTTGAAGGACTGACCTTGCAGTCAGCACGGACTGATGAGATAATTGATGGAAGTAAAGTGATAGACTCTTGTTTGTCCGGGGTTAAAAAGGCCATCTGGGCTGCTGTATTCAGTCTTACACCCAGAAAGCACATGTCTTGAGAGGGTACTAGACTGGACTTTATTTCGTTCACAGAATACCCTAGGCATCTTAGCACTGTTATGACATGTTCCAGATGCTGTAGAAGGTCTTCCTTTTCTTGAGCCAGAATCAGGCAGTCGTCCAAGTAAGGATAGATTTGAATTCCTTGAAGCCTGAAGTAAGCTATCACTGGAGCCAGAACCTTTGTGAATACTCTGGGCGCAGTAGATAAGCCAAAGGGCAATGCAGAGAACTGATAATGAGAATTTCCAGCTCGAAACCGCAGATACTTCCTGCAACTTAGCCTTATAGGCACATGAAGGTAAGCTTCCTTGAGATCTAAAGTTACCATCCAGTGATCTTTGCCCAGCAGAGGTAAAAGCTGTTGTAACGTCAACATCTTGAACTTGGGAATGTCCAGAAAAGTGTTGAGGAGAGATAAATCCAAAATTGGTCTCCACGTGTTCCCCTTCTTTGGTACTAGGAACAGGCGAGAATAAAATCCTAGGCCCCTTTCTGATACAGGGACTGGCTGAATGGCCCCTATCTGGAGTAACTGAGAAACTTGCTTGTGAGCCTCTTTTCTTTGTGGAGGAGGAACGTCTGGCATGCCTTTGAAAGGGGCATTGTATGGAAATAAAATCTGTAACCGTGGTGAATGATATCCAACACCCATTTGTCTTGAGTAATTAAATCCCAATTTTCTTTGAAAAGAGACAGTCTTCCTCCCAAAGGAGCTGCCAGGCGGAATCTACTGGCAGCTGAAAAGACAGGTCATTGGGTCTGTTTACGAAAGGACTGACCCCTGCCCTCACCAGAAGTCTGAGCAGGTGAACTCCTGTTCTAGGCCTAAAGAACCTTGAGCCCTGCCCCTACCACGTCTAGACCTACCCCTAGACTGGGAATCATAAGCAGGATATGTCCACCCCTTAGCAGGCCAATTTCTACTAAACTTGGTGGCTGCACCTGCAAAAATCTTTAACAGTTTGGATAGACTTAGCTTTGTCCTCCATTTTCTTTAAAACTGCTTCCACAGGCGATCCAAACAACACATCAGACTGTAAAGGAGCATCCAAAATCCTTGTCTTAACATGCTCAGCTAAATTCTGATCCTTCAACCAGGCATGCCTGCGAAGAACAGAACTAGTAGCAGCCACCCTCGAGGAGGCCTGTACAGCATCAAAACCACATTGCAAAGAATGCTTACCCACTTGTTCAGACACATGAACCAAATCCAGCAACTCTTTACACTCAATACCTTCCGCCAAAGCATCCACCTTAGATTTCAATTGTGAAAGGAGATAATTCTGATATTTTAGCATGTGAAACTGACAATTCAATGCTCTCATGGCTAGAGTGGAAGAAGTATACACTTTCTTTCCCCACCTATCCAAAGCCCTTGCCTCTTTATCAGTGGGAACAGGATTTTTAACCACAGAAGCTTTAACACCTTTAGGCCCTTGAGAAATAGTTTCTGGGTCCGCCCTAGGACTCTTAAACAAATACTTATGAGCTTCGGGCACCCTATAATACCTATCAGGCTTAACAGGAGCAGGAGGCAAAGAGTCAGGGTTCAGGGAAGCCTCTGCAAAAACATCTTCCACCACATTCAACACAGGAGGAATAGCTAAGGGCCTATGCTGAGGTAAAAACAAGAATTCCCTAAGCCTTTTCCTGGAATCAGAGTAATCCTGGCCTTCCCATTTAAAGTGCTCCCTCATGGAATGCAGAGTCTCTGAAAATGAGAAATCCTCAGGAGGAGAAGCTGTAGGAGTGGAATCATCCACATCAGAATCAGAATAAGTAGGATACTCCTGCAAATCTTCCGCAGAAGACTCTGAAGCCTCTGAACACTGTTCAAAACTATCAAACTCCGGTTCCACCCTAGGCCTCTTATCAGGCGGGGGCATGGAACCTCTAATCATAGTAATCAAATCTTCTGCCATTTTAAGCATATGTTTCTTAGGTACAGAACCTGAAATGCTAGGAGAAGCCCCCACTGAAGCTGAACTAGGCCTACCTCTCAAAGAAGTTTTGGCAACAGAAGGAGAGGCTCTAACTACCTTGGGAAGAGAGGGAAGAACAGTCACCTGAGAAGCCCCCTCAGCCTGGCCTACCTCCTGAGAAGGCACATCCTGTAACAGTAAAGTTTCTGCCTGGGACTCCATGGAAACTCCTGGCAAAACCTCTGGCTCCACTGAGCCTTCTAAAGAACCGACGTCCGGGACTGCGGTTCATCAACCCTAGGCTTCGCTGTTTTGTCCTTGCGCTTCTTGGAAGCGGCGTCGGAGCATCCGGCGGCATGTTATAATTGCAACGCTTCCCAAACACTAACCTGGCACAGTCTAACCTCCTCTTAATAGTGCGTTTGTTAAACCTAGCACAAGAGCGGCAACCAACAACGTCGTGCTCAGGCCCTAAACAAGGTATACACAAGGTATGGTAATCCCTATGAGGTATCTGTTTCCCACAAGAAATACAGTTATTCACTTTTTCTGACATCCGGTAAAATACTGAGGCAAGAAAAACCAAAATGTTCTACGGGTACTTAGCCAACTCTGTTTCGGTCTGAAACTCCGGTTTCGGAAATATTTCAGAACGCCAACCTGCACTCGCAAAACTGCTTCTGCATCGGACCATGCGGCAAAAAAGACTGAGGATATGACGTCGGTCATGCGCATTAGTACCCTGACGTACTGACGTCAGTCTAATGCGCCCTGACCGACGTCAGCCTTATACTCTGGTATTCGGGCCGACTGGATGCGGACTATACCCCAATAGTTAGGACTGCAGCAATGGGGAACGAAGAACATCACACACACACACACACACACACACACACACACACACACACACACACACACACACACACACACACACACACACATACATTCTTCTAAATAAGAAGCAAAAATGCAAGCTAGGTCCTTGCTCCACGAGTAAGACGGTATTCTCTTGAACTGTGTGTGTCCACAGTACAACTACTGCCTGGAAAGGGTCACAGTGGATGACTGAACACAGGGGAGGTGAATCAAATCATGGCCTTAAGAAAGTTGCCCACAGTACGACTGCATGCTGAGGGTATTACTAGTGGCAAAAACTTGCAGGTAAAAATGAGGTTCAGAAAGATAAATATGAACAAAGTAAACCAGCAAAGTCTGCAACATTCTGAAACAATAATGATGAAGCTAATAATGTCACTTGAAGACAAAGAATTACCAAGCAAGACCTGGCAAATGTGTCCATATAGGATGGAAGGTGTCAGAAAAGTACAGAATATAATTTAACAGAGGAACGCAACAATATCTCTCTTCCCATCTATCAAACATCCCTCTAATCCAGTCTTACATTTAACAGCTTTACCCAATCATTTATGACACACACAAATGTACATTTATAAAAACTTAATCAAACTGCATTAACAAGTTTAGGTTTGCAAGCATACTTCTCATATATTGCTTATTTTTATTTTATTTTTTTATTTTACATTTGTTGACCAGGCTAGTCCAGCTGGATATATGGCCCATTTTCAGCAGAGGCCCAGGGAGAAAAGCTCCTCGAAAACACAGTAAAAAATTATATATAAAAAATAATATTTCACAGGTACAAGTACAATACAAGATTAAGCTATTTTATACATGATAGATTTTACAGATGTGAGTAGATTAAAATATAAGGAAATATGTTCACTTCAAAACACATTTGATTGCAGAATCAAATGACATGTAACTTTTGTTAACATGGTAGGTAGTCTTAATGACATTTTAGGGATATTGATAGAGATTTTAATCAATTTTAAGGCCCGTTATATTTATGGTTTTCAATAGGCAATTAGTATAAACAGTTAATAAGACAGGTGTCTTTGTAAAAAATAACATGAGTAGTTATTATGAGTATATATATATATATATATATATATATATATATATACATATATATATATATATATATATATATATATATATATATATATATATATATATAATCTAAGCAACATTAAATTATTAAATTCCTGCCCTTTTGTTTTTTAAAGAAACATCTTTACTAAATCACATATAACAGAATATCACACATTTATATATATATATATATATATATATATATAAACAAACCACACTGACAATCCTAGCTGCAATCATTTTACATCACAAACCATTCTGACACTCCCAGTTACAAACATTATATATACATCACTTATAATCTACCCAATCATTTTCAGTCATATATTGCACAGCTCATTTAAGTCCTGCCTTTTTTTAAAGCTCATTCTTCCCCTGTGTCTACTGTTCCCATAATTCCCATTTTTCCTATGTAGTTGGCTCCTACCCTTTTCTAAAGATATCAGTTCCAATTGTTTTACCTTTGTTACTATATTCACTATTTCTAGTATAGTTGGCTTGGATTTTGATTTCCATTTTCTAGTAACTTTTTTTGGCAGCCACCATAATTAGACACAGTAAAGCTTTACCATGTCTAGGCAATTCCACCAATCTGCCCACCCAGCATCTCAGACAGTGCATCCTGCAGGGGAATCCTTAAAGTCTGCCATCTCACCACACTCCCAGAAAATATGTTCCCAATTGCCTCTTACTTCCCCCATCAAACCTCCAACCTTTGCAGTCTACCTTAGGAAAACGTATCTGTAGTCTGCCTGGAGTATAAATAGCTATGTAAACATTTCCAAGCAAAATTCCTAAATCTTCTAGATTCTGTTTCCTCTTTGAGACACATGCATATATCCTCTCATTGTTTCTTTGTAAATTGCTTATCCAGTCTCTCTTCCCAACCCTTTTTAACCTCATTTGACTGATTCTTATAATTATCATTTAATATTTTATATGCTCTGTTACTTCTGCGGTGGTGCAGCGGTGGCGTTGTTGCCTCACAGCAAGAGGTTTTCCCATTCAATTCTTGGCTTGGGTTGGGAGCGCCTTCTGCGTGGAGTCTGCATGTCCACCCCACAGTCGAGTGGGCGTTCGAAAGACATGCGTTGAATGGGCGTGCCTTCGTTGAAGATTGGGTGTCGGGTTGGCAACTCGACACCATAAAAACTAACAGCCAATCATTAGCAGACTGGAGTTCCGATGTGGCGACCCCTAACCGGGAAAAGCCAAAAGACAAACAACAACAATATTTTATATGCTCTACTAATTATTCATTTTTTAACGGCAGCTTCGGTTCTAGATTCTACTAAAATCTCTAACCAGTGCTGGTCTTTCATTTAGGACCCCCCCCCCCATTTTTTTCTCCTTGTTTATACTCTGGTATCAAAACTTGATAGGGAAGGCAACCTGGGGCCCAAATACATTTTTGGCCTCTTCCCATTCTATCTTCCCTCTCTAGTTACTTGCTCCCAATACCTTGGTTCTTTTGCAGTTCTCAAATAAAATACCAGCCTCCTCTTGCCTATATCCCTAATTGCAGTCATCCCTATTGGCGGAATCTCCTTTCTCCATTCCCGTGTTGGCTTAGTTCTTGGAATACATTCTGCTACTTTATAGATATAATATTCTGTATTTTCTGTATTATTCTTATTCCCCTTAAAGGTTTGCATCCAAAATGACATCTCTCCTTGTTTCTTGAGCTTCCACTGTTTCACCATCATCCCTTTCCACTTTGAATTATAGTTTTCTGCTTGTGCTACGTAAAAGAGTCTTAACTGTGTAGCAGTGAAATAACCCTTCAAACTGGGTATTCCCAATCTTCCCTGTTCTACTGAAGAATCATCTTGCCTCATTTGACTTTTGCTGTCTTCCCCTCAAAGATACAGTCCTTCAGCTCTTTATCAACTGCTATCCTCAACTTCTCCTCTCATTAATAAAACTATGCCTGCCCTGTGTATAAGACTAAAGGGACTAAAAACATTTTAATTGCTTATATATTACTATCCATATAACAAAGCTTACATTTGTTCAATTTTTGTATTAGCTTTTGTTTCGTCTCTTCCCAAATAACTTTAGCTGCCACACCAGAATCATTTTTAATCCATACTCCTAAATACTTCATTTTATCATGGCCCCATAAATATGGATATTGCTGAATCAATTCATGTGTGGGTACATTCATTTACCACTACTGCCTTTGTTTCAGCTTCAATAATTTTGTATCCTGAAAAGATATAAAACTATCTCAAAATGTTCCACAACAGTGAAGTGTCTTCCTCTTGGTTTTGTGGTTTTGTCAGGTACAAAATTATACCATCTGCAAACAGAAAGTACAGTTGTGTACACTTACCATAAATGTAGATATTAGAGTGTATTCACTGTTTCAGTCATTACATTAGGGTAATCTGCTGGCAGGTTGCCCTCAGTCAGCCTGAATAACAAAGTCCTGGGTCCTGCGTCTGTTGCAGTCTCCTCTTCCATGACATCAGGTCGTCAGGGGTATAAAACATGCAGCAGACGCCATTTTATTCAGTTTTCTTGCCCCAAATGTCAGGTGCCCCCCAAATGGGGAGCAAAAAATATATATATATATATATATATATATATATAGATATAGATATAGATATAAACAGAAATATATATACAAGCATTTTTAGAAACAAACTTTACCTTCATGTAAAAGCAAATATACCACAAAGGCTTTAGTGTATAGTGAAGGAAAGGTATAGAAAGGGGGATGGCAGGTGGGTAACCCAGACTGCAACAGTCAATACACTCGAACATCTACATTTATGGTAAGTGTACACAACTGTACTATGTTCTTCGTGTTTCACTGTTGCAGTAATTACATTTGGGTAGAATCCCAAAGCTATGGATGGGAGGATGGAACTAAACAGCATTAGGAGTGGCTAGAAGGCCCTGCAGAACTGTAGTGGCAAAGCCTGCCCTGGATTTGGAGAAGAGAGGCAAATGATAATGCTTTGTGAAGGTAGAAGTAGCAGCTTCTAGAATGTCTTTGGTTGGAACCCCTCTGAGAAAAGCTGCTGAAGTAGAGGCAGCCCTGGTGGAATGTGATCTGATCCCCTTGGGCACAGGTTTACCATGGTGCAAGTAGCAGAAACGAATGCAGTGGCTTATCCACTTAGAAATAGTTTGCTTTGATATAGCCTTCCCCTTTGACTGCAGCAAATGCTACCAGTAGTTGCTCAGACTTTTAGAGATTTGGTCCTGTTTAAGTAGAATCTTAGTTGTCTGTGTACATCAAATGAATGCTGAATCCCGCTCCACATTGTTCTGCGGATTTGGGTAAAATGTTGGCAGGTGAATTGTCTGTTTAAGAGCCACACTGAATACCACCTTACGCATAAAGGAAGGACTGGTCCTGAGGGACACCCTGCCCGGGTAAAATATAATAAAAGGCTTCGCTGCCATGAGAGCCTGTAGTTCTGAAACTCTTCTCGCTGAAGTGACTGCCAAGAGAAAAGCTGTTTTCCAAGAAAGAAATGTTACATCCACAGTAGCTGCTGGTTCAAAAGGAGGCAGGGTGAGTTTTTCCAGCACAAAATTGAGGTCCCATGCAGGAGTTGGTGATCTTCTGGGAGGCCTTAATTTTTGGCCCCTCTAAGATACTGTTTAAGTAGAGGATGAGAAAAGAGGGGAGGCTCTGTGTTGTAATGAGCCGAGATGGCAGAGGCATGGATTTTTATTGAAGAAAAAGATGGGCCCTTGTCAAGCATCTCAGTCAAATATTGTAAAATCTGAGGAATATTGGGCTTTGCTGTGTCTGTTCCTTGCGCTTGGTTCCAAGCACAGAATCTCTTCCATTTATCAGCATAAGGTTTTCTAGTACTAGGCCTTCTGGCTTCCAAAATGACATCCATCACAGATTTACTGAGAGGTGTTGTTTGAATAATTAATTGATCAGCCATGCTGCAAGATTCAGAGCTTGGAGCTGAGTGTCCAGAATTTGATTGTTCTGCTGAGACCGTAGATGAGGTATTTGAGGCAAGTACCATGGAGGAAGTGGAGACATATTCCTTAGAAGTGGGTACCAGTGCTGGCGAGGCCAGTCTGGAGCAACTAGGATCATTTTTGTTTTTTCCTGTCTGACTTTTAGTAAGACTTTGGAGAGTAGAGGCAGAGGGGGAAAGGCATAGAGCTGAAGGATAGGGCATCTACTTTCCATGCTTTTTTGTGTTGAGTTCTTCTGCAGAATTTGTCCAACTGATCATTTTGGGGAGAGGCAAACAGATCTATGTCTGGGCTCCCCCATTTTTGTGTTAACATGCTGAAGATTTTGTGGATCCAGTTTCCATTCGTGCAGGTCCATAAGATTTCTGCTTAAGTAGTCAGCCAGAGTATTTTGTATTCCTGACAGGAATTGAGCTTGAAGATGTATTTGGCAAGTCAAGGCTGTGTTCCACAAGGCCATGGATAGAATGCAAAGGGGGTAGGAATGTGTACCCCCCTGCTTGTTTATGTACCACATAACTGTAGTGTTGTCCGTCTTTATCAGTAGTTGTCCTGGATGAATTAAGTCCTTGAAGGCTGTCAGAGCATTCTGAAAAGCTAGCATCTCTTTCTGGTTGATATGCAGATGCATTTGGTTTGGGCTCCATTTGCCCTGAATGCATCTCCCCACCAGGTGGGCCCCCCAAGCATAGTCTGATGAGTCTGTAGTTAGGGTTTGGGTGGCAGGGGGTAGAGTGAATGACAGTCCCTTGTTTTGGTGACATGTCTCTGCCCACCAAAGAAACTCCTGTTGTAGGCAGGGAATGAGAGGAATCATTGTTTCCAGACAGTGACAATGTTAACTCCATAAACTTTTTAGGTACCATTGAAGTTTCCTCATATGCAATCTTGCATATGGAATTAGTAGAATGCAGGATGCCATGAACCCCAAAGCCTGCAGAATTTGTCTTGCAAATAACTGGGTTTTTGTTACCATTTGTTTGAAGTATGTTGTCAGTTGCCTTTGTCTGGCATGAGGCAAGCCATCTGGGCAGTTGTATTCAAGCTTGCACCCAGGAATGTAATTATTTGAGAGGGTACCAGTTGTGATTTCTTTTCGTTTATGGTGTACCCTAGGCATGCTAGAAGCCTTTTTACAAATGCCAGATGTTGAAGAAGAATGTCCTTCCTTGTTCTCTGCCTGAATGAGACAGTCGTCCAGATAAGGATAAATTTGAATGCTTCTTTGTCTGCAGAATGCAATTACTGGTGCCAGGCACTTTGTAAAGACCCTGGGCGCCGTAGATAAGCCAAAGGGCAGTGCAGAGAATTGGTAATGCGAAAAACCTGCCTTGAAGCGGAGGCATCTTCTCCATGATTCCCTTATTGGGATATGCAGGTATGCCTCTTAAGTCTAGAGTTACTAACCAAGCATTCCTGCCTAGCATAGGCAGTAACTGTTGTAGAGTCAGCATTTTGAATTTTGGAATGTCCAGGAACGTGTTCAAAAATCAATAAGTCCAGTACTGGATGCCATGAATTGTCTTTTCTGGGTACCAGGAAAAGTCCTGAATAAAAACCTTTTCCTTTCCTTTTCTGGTACCGGTTGAATAGCCCCCATATCCATGAGGGACATGACTTGTTTCTGGGGCCTCTGCCCACTGGTTTTGTGGCAGATCCTGCCATCCGTTTGGAATTGGCAAAGTATGGAAATGAAATCTGTACCCTGGGATACTGTAATACCCACTTGTCCTAGGTAATTAACTGCCAATTTTGAGCATGAAGTGCTAGCTTTCCCCCCAAGGGGGCTGCCAAAAGATAAGTGCTTGGTGATGGTAGAGGAAAGTCATTGAGACTGCTTACTGTAGGGTTGTGCTTTGTTTCCTTCAGTTTTGGAGGTGGAGGCACCCCACTGCTTTGACCCGTAAGAACCCTGTGATTGGTTTCTGGAGCCTTTTGAGCACCTGGATTTGCCTTGAGTGGCTCTTGTTGGACACAGGAAAGGACCAATTTTTAGTAGGCCAGTGTCTACTGAACCTGGGTGGCTGTACTTGCAAGAAATCTTTTACAGTTTGCATAGATTTAGCTTAGTCTTCCATTTTCTTTAAAACCTCTTCTGCCTTATTACCAAACAGAGTATCATGCTGCAAAGGGGCACCAACAATTTAGCTTTAACATGATCAGGCAGATTTTGCTCATTGAGACAGGCATGCCTTCTAATCACAAGATCCAGTAACGGCAGCCCTACAAGAGGCCTCCAAGGAATCAAAACCACATTGCAAAGTATGCTTTCCAACCTGTTCTGCTGAATGCAATAATTCCTGTAATTCTTTATTTTCCACACAACCATAAATCAACATAATTTTCTGTTTCAGTAAGCCCATAACATGCTGTTGATATTTAAGCATATGAATGGCAGTTTAAGGCCCTGATTGCCAAGGTTGCAGACGTATAAACCTTCTTTCCCCATCTATCCAGCACCCTGGAATCTCTGTAAAAAGGGTGTAGGATTTTTGGCTGTAGAGGCCTGTACACCCTTGGGACCCTGAGAAATAGTTTCAGGATCAGCAGCAGGATTTTTGAATAGAAATTTGTGGGAATCAGGAACCATGTAATATCTGTCTGGCTTACTAGGAGCCGGAGGCAGGGAATCAGGAGCCATGCTTGATTCCGAAAACACATCATCAACAATGTCTAATACAGGAGGTATTGCCAGAAGCCTATGCTGAGGAAGAAGAAAATCCCTAAGCCTCTTTTTTGATCCAGAGAAGTCCTGACTCTCCCAGTGAAAATGTTCCCTTAAAGTATTCAAAGTCTCTCCAAAAGAGTAATCCTCAGGAGGAGATGCAGATGGGATGGATTCCTCTGCATCAGAATCCTCATAGGGTGGAATAGAAAATTCCTGATCAGAAAAGGAATCAGAAGAAATGGAAACCTGATCTGAAGATTCATAATCAGTGCCTTGCCTAGGTCTCTCAGCATGGGGGGTTGGGAACCCCTGATGAAGGTAATTAAATCCTCAGCCATTTTGATCATCTGTTTTTTAGGCATAGGGGCCTGAGCACGTGGCTCATGTTTCATTTTTTTAGACATAGAAGATGTTTTTGACCTTGTTTTTGAGGCTGGTATCGGTTTAATATAAAAATGTTGAGGCCTGAAAACACCCTCAGAAGCCGGTGCCTGCTCAGCGGCTCAGGACCCATCCAAGGGAGAGACATCCACGGGTTCAATACTCTGAGAATCTCGTGGCATACCGGACTCTGAATGGGTCTCGGTAGAGGCCTGCAACTCAAAAGTAGTGGGTATCAGAGGCTGCGAAAGCACCCGAGTACTGGCGACTGGCTTAGGAGAAGCTTCGTCATCGGTTTTGGACCTTGATGGTCTGTCTGCCTTTTTCTTTGCGTTTTTTGTGAACTCTGGTAGTCGGATTGCTAACAGACGACATTTCAGGATAATTAAATCTTGAACCAAAATATTTAGAAGCAAAAATATACCGACGCTTAATAGTGCATTGGTTAAATCTAGCACAAAACCGACAGCAAGGCACGTTGTGATCTGGGCCTAGGCAAGGAATACAGTACAAATGATAATCCTTATGAGGCATTTGCTTCCCACAAGTAATGCAATTATTAACTTTTACTGACATCGGTAAGGAGCAAGAAAAATCTCCCCCAACGGGGTACTTAGCTTTAGTTTGAAGACTCTGGTTCTGAAACTCGAATGCGAAAATTTCAAGAGTCGGCTGACCGGCAGTTGTGAACTGCTTCTGCTTCGGGCACCGTGCGGCAAGAAAGACCGAATAAAATGGCATCGGCTGCATGTTTAGCAACCGACGCAGGACCCAAGACGGTTAATTCAGGCCAACTGAGGGCAACCTGCCAGCAGATTACCCTAATGTAATGACTGCAACAGTGAAACACGAAGAACATCTATCTTTTCTTGACTATCACACCAATTATATCCTTGAATTTCTGACTCCATATTTTCTTTGCCAATGGTTCTAAATATAATGCAAATGAAGCAGAAAGAGCACACCCCTGACTGGTTCCTCTGCTCAAGCAGAAATGATCAAACAAGACCCCATTTTGCCTCCGTTCCCTCCCATATCCTCCTAAATTAACCATATATATATATTTTTTTTTTTTTTTTTTTTTTTTTTTTTTTTTTTTTTTTTTACAGGAAATACAAATGATTCCTCAAAGTCCCAGCTTACTCTCTCAAATGCTTTCACTGCATCAAGACCAAACAATGGTATTTTCTTGCATTCTGCCTCCCTCTGAATCATCAATGTTTATTTACATTTGTTGACCGGGAGTGTCCGACTGGATGTAGGTCCATTTTCAGTGGAGGCCCGGGGAGAGAAGCTCCACAGTTAAAATAAACAGACAGTAGTTACATTGGATTACATAGCGATTAACAATATAACATAGCAATTACTTACAACATATTTACAGATGAAGAACATAGTACATCAGTAGACAACTAGAATCTTTATCTGTGAAGTACATAACAGACATTAACGAATGTTACAAGAAGTTCCTGCTGCATAATAAATACTAGGCTTATGAGCATCTGAGCTAGCTATAATCAAGGTAGTTAGTGGAGTGGAAAGAAAGGTAGTGGTTGGATGGGGTGGGTGATTTTAGAGTGGGAGTTGCAAGGGCATAGCCAGCATGTTTTTAGGTGCGCTTTTAGTAAAGTTTTGAAGTGGGTGCATGATGGTACGGAGGTAATTGTGGGTGGGAGGGAGTTCCATAATTTGGCTATGGTGCAAGAGAATAGTGCTTCACCAGCAGAGTTATTGGCTTTAGTGATCTGCAAGTGATTTTTGTTGCTGGATCTTAGTGGTCTGGTGGTGCGATAGGGTTGGAGTAGATTCTGGAGGGATGGAACATTTAGTGGATGGTTTACTAGTTCGTGGGCGAGTGAGAGTTGATACCACTGAAGGAGGTGAGGGAGTTCAAGCCAGCCCAATGTTCTGTTAATGTTGTAAAATGCTTGCCTCCCCTCCACAAAAAACACAATAATTCATAGCTATCAATTTTGGCATTACTTTTGCCATTCATTTAGCCATTATGGACATGGATACTTTATAATAATGGTTTAGTAATGAAATGGGTCTGTCTGAAGCTAGATCTGATGCAAAGTCACCCCTCTTTAGGTATTACAGCCACCACTGCTTTCGTCCAGGATGTTCGCACTTTTCAAAAACACTGTTAAACAAAACTTTCCAGATTTTAAGTTTTCCCTCTTGGTTTCCAAACTTCCACAAGAATATCATCTACTCCTGGAAACTTTCCTGTACATTGGTTATACATCACAATTTTATCTCCTCTCCTCCTATCCTAACCATTTAGTAATTCAGCCTCATCTACCTCTTACCTTGGCATATTTAATTCTTCCATAAACATTTCCATTTGTATCTTTTCTTGGATTTATACAGATTTTCAGAGAATTTCTGAAATATTTCTAATAACTTCGACAGGACCTCTTGTTACCTTCTTTGTTATAGGCTCCCTAAGCTTGGTGCCAGCTCCTTCTATTTTCTGTTGCCCGAGTCATTGTGCTAAAGGTTTTTGTGCTCTAGAGTCATCATCAAAAAAAAAAGTTGCTTAACAGCAATCTTTCCAAAATCTATACATTATTGGGATAAGCCCTTATTTTCTGCTTAGCATACTGCAGTTGATCCGCTTCTTGTTCTGTGAGATCCCCCTATTCTGCAACATTTGTCAGATCCTCTAAATAATTCTTATTACTTCTCAACCATAGCTCCCTTTCTTTTATTTCCACCCTGTTTTAAACTCCATCTATTCCACTCCCTAGCTATAGTTTCAGAATTTCTAACCTCTCTAATAGCTCCTGAATAATCTCTACTAACCATTCCTTAAATTGACTGCGGTGGTGTTGCTGCGGTAGCGTTGTAGTCTCCCAGTAAGACGCTGTCCGGTTCGATTTTCAGCTAGAGCGTCTTCTGCATGGAGACATGTGTGAATGGGAGACGGGGGTCCGGACCTCGGCCTCTTCCGGGACGGAAGTCCGGAAGGGAGAGAGGTGCCGAAAACGGCCGGGCTCGGAGAGCTCCAGCCTGGGAGCTAGAGCGTCTTCTGCATGGAGACATGCGTGAATGGGCGTACCTTCGTTGGAGGTTTTGCGTCAGAGCTGGCAACTCGGCACGTAAAAATCTACAAATCTACTGCCAATCATTAGCGGACCGGAGTTCTGCTGTGGCGACCTCTAACCGGGAAAAGCCGAAAGAAACAACAACAACCCATTCCTTAAATTCCTCTCTTTTTCACAGATAGGTAGGAAAGTGCCAGTGTCTCATTTTTATTTCATTACCCTGTGTTTTTATTGTAATTATTGGTGCAAGATCTGAAATAGTTATTGGGAGCGTATCAAAACCTTCAATTAAATGCCCATGTTCCCATGAAATGTAAATTCTGTATAGCCTAGCCCAGTTTTTATATCTTGGGGAATATGCAAATTCATTCCAAACTCCTATTACTGAATTTGCATCTTCCATGCCAAATACTTTCATAAAGCCTACCCTCCTTTGTTATACTTTCCCTTCTGGGCACATCTTCACTGCTGCAAATCAAATTCCAGTCCCCACCTAATAAGTAATATTCCTTGCTGAAAACAGATTATTTCTCCCAGAATTTTCTTACGCTCCATTATTGCAGTTTTAGGTTGAATATAAATACATGTCAGTGTAATCCTCCTCCCTTGCCAGTAGCCCGTTAGCACTACAAACCTGCCATTACCTTTATCTTCTTCTTTCATTACTGGAGCTCCTCTTGCAATTAATGTAAGTACTCCTTTTCCTTTGTCCCACATATTCCCCTGAATAACTATCCTGAAAACCTTTCTTTACCAAATTTAAATGTTCAGTTCTTGCAAAGAGTGTCTCCTGTAACAGCTATTTGCACTCTACATTTTTTAATACAATTCACTACTCTTTCTTTTTTGTATTTATCTGTGAGACCATTGGCATTTAAAGACCTTACAGAAAACATCATTACATTTATTTATTTGTATGAACAAAAATGTAGAACACAGTACCACAGCAAACCAATAAAAAGCAGATGGCAAAGAGCAGTGTAAAATCCAAATAGATTTATTTGAACACAGGTGAGCGCTTTCACGATAAAATCGCTTCTTCAGACCATACAAAAAGTCAGCTGCATCTCAAATATTTAAAATGCAATTAAATATCTACCAATAAAAAACATAAAACAAATTAAATTAAGTTTTAGGTTGAGTGATATAACTAATGTCACAGAAGGGAAAGAATTACGATGGATTCTTAAACTATCAGCACATAAGAGGAGCAGGTTTGAATGAATCAGTACCTCTTACGCCAGTTCTGAAATAAAGAAAGCTTCTTGAATAAGTATACTGTTGTGTGTGTTTTTATGGCAACAGGTTTTTATGGTTTCTGTCTTAAAAGAAAGCTGTGCCTTTAATTTTTTATGGCTATTGTGCTTGAATTTTTTTATTGGTAGATATTTAATTGAATGCATTTTAAATATCTGAGATGCTACTGATTTTTTGTATGGTCCGAAGAAGCAATTTTATCGCGAAAGCATTCACCTGTGTTGAAATAAAAGTTTTACACTGCTCTTTGGCATCTGATTTTTATTGGTTTGCTGTGGTGCTGTGTTCTACATTTTTGTTCATACTACTTGATTTGTGGTTGAGCACAGCTTTAAAGACAGCAAGACGTCTTTTACCATATTTATTTATTTATTGCATTTGTTAACCAGAAAAAAACAATGGACCTGGAATGAATGTGTTTTCAGTTGAGGCCCGGGGAGAAAAGCTCCACAAAATTACATACAAAAAGAAAAGAATGGTTGTGTAAAATTGTACCATAACCATAGATGTACTCCTCTTCCATGTTGTAGTATTTTTCATGTGGGATTTTTCGCCTCAGGCGACCCGTACATCGGCTCCTATACAAAAGCTTCAGCTTGGCTGTTGTAGTTGCGTGGGACGTCACACATAGGGCCATAAACCAAGGACCTTAAATTGATGTCTGCATGGACAGACCTCAGAACTTGAAAGCCCAGCTGCAGTAGAGTAGCCAATGATGTCAGTCATAGGGTCAAGGAGCCACTATGTGGTTAAATTGGTCACAGGGTAGGGTATAACTCCCAAGAGACCCAAGAAAGATCAGTAATGAGTGAGAGAAAGGATAAGGGGGTTAAGGTGGGTGGGAAGGAATACTACAACATGGAAGAGAAGGACATCTATGGTTATGGTAAGATTTTACAGAACTACTCTATGTCCTTCTATTCCTATGTTGCAGTATTCTTGGTGTGGGAGAGTACCACAGCTTAGTTGGAAGGAAGGGAGGAGGTAGAAGATGCTGATTTCACAAAGCCCCGCAAGATTGCTCTGGCAAATCCTGCACATGCTCTGGAGACATCGTCTAACTTGTAGTGCTTGGTGAAAGTGTGAATGGTGGACTATGTGGCTGCTACTAGTATGGATGCAGTGTCCAGGACTTTTAAAAAGGCCTTTGAGGTCGTCACTGCCCTGGTGGAGTGGGCTTTAACTCCCTGTGGGAATTTTTTTTGCCACAGTGTGAATAACATAGGCAAATAGCTTTTCTAATCCAACATGCGATGGTATGTTTGGAGACTGCCTTGCCCAAGGCCCTGGGGTGGGAGGAAACAAGGAGCCGATTGGATTTTCTTATGGATTTTGTTTTGTCTAGGTCAAATCCTGTGTACATCCAGGTAGTGGAGTATTCTCTCACTTTCCTTGGTAGGAGAGAGATGGTAGATGAATAGATTAGGACAGATCATTGACCACCTTCAGCATAAAGGGTTAGTTCTTAGTGTTACCCTGTCCCTGTGAAAGGTAGTGTATGGAGGGCGAGCCATTAGGGCCTGTAATTCAGACACCCTTCTGGCTGAAGTTATGGCCACCAGCAGGACTGTCTTCCATGTGCACATTTACAGAGCAGCCGTACTAGCAGTTTCAAATGGAGACTGGGTTAGTTTTTCCAGGACGAAGTTCAGGTCCCATGGTGGTGGGATGGGTTTTCTTGGTGGTCTGATGTGCAAGACCCCTTTTAAGAATAGCTTCACATCGAGCCTGGCTAGCAGGGGAGGGTCTAGTGGCAGGCAGGCTGTGACTGCTGAAAGATGGACTCTCACTGAAGAGATAGTGCCCCCCTTTACTAGTTGACACACAAGCAAGAACTATGGGAGGGATCTGCAATGCATGGATCCCTGCCCTTGCCCAGACATAATTTTGAAAATCTCTCCCATTTGGCCAAGTAAGATTTTCTTGTAGTGGGGTTCCTGGCCTCCCTCAGGACTGAAAGCATGTCCTCGGAGTAGAGGTGCCTGAAGGGAGTTAGAAGTTTATCACCCACAGTGTCAGTGACAACATCTGCAAGTGTGGGTGGATGAGGGTTCCCTTTTGTTGTTAGAAGGCGCACCTTGTGAGGTAACATGTGGTGATTGCCCTAGGCTAGATTGAAAAGTGCGGGGAACCAGTGCTTCCTTGGCCAGTAGGGGATCACCAACAAAATTTTTGGTTAGTCTCTCCTGATTTTCAGGAGGACTTTTTGAATTATGGGAAGGGAGGAAAGGCATATAGAAACCTTCCATTCCATGAAATGCTGAATGTCTCTACTCTCCAAGCTAGTGGGGAGTAGGGTCTTGGAGCAGACGGTCTGCAGTTATCTGTTCTTGGGGGGGCAAACAAATCTACTTGGTGTGGACAATATCTAGAAAAACATTCCTGTCCAGCATGCATTCGTGATTTGGAGAGGATGCCTTGCTGAGAAGGTCTGCTTGCTTGTTGCCCTGTGAGGGGATGTAGGATACCTGCAGGGACAAGTTGTGTTGTGAGGTTAGGTTCCAGATTAGTAAGGTTAGTCTGCAAAGGTGGTATGCTTTTGTCCCTCCCTGCCTGTTGAGGTACCACATAACTGTGGTGCTGTCTGTTATTACTTGCAGAACACCTGGTTGTAGGAGTGGAAGGAAGGCTTTCAGTGCCAGAAGGACTGCTGTCATTTCCCTCACGATGATGTGTTTGTTCTTTAGGGAAGGGTGCCACTTTGCTTGAACCCTGTAGCTTGCCATTGTGGCTCCCCACCCCAAGTCCGAAGCATCTGCATGCATGAACTGGTTTGGGAGAGGTAGTTGCAGTGGAAGGCCCTGATTCACCTTAACTTGCTGAATCCACCATTTTAATTCTGATTGTAGGCAGGGTAGGAAAGTGATTTCTTGCTCTACAGGATGTTGGTGCTGTGACCCTACATTTTTTTAAATACCACTGTAGCTTTCACATGTGCATTTTGGCTAGTGGTAGCATTGGGATGGTGGCTGCCATTAGGCCCAGGGCCCATAGGAATTGCCTTGCAGTTATTTGTGGAGTCTGCAGCAGGGGCTTTGAAGTGGTAGGTCAGGGAGGTGAACTTGGCCTGGGGAAGAAAGGCTTTCATTACGTCTATTTTGATACTGCAACCCAGAAATATTTTGTCTTGTTCTGGGGTCAAGGAGGATTTTGGGAGATTGAAGGTGAACCCCAGTCTTCGTAGTACGCACATGGTGAACTCTAGATAGATTAACAGGGTTTCCCTGCAGTCTGCTAGGAACAGGATGTCATCCAAGTAGAGGTAAATCATAAATCTGGATCCCTTATGTTCTGCAATAGGCTATGGCAGGCACCAGGCACTTTGTGAACACTCTGGGGGCAGTGGACAAACCAAAGGGCAATGCAGTAAATTGGAAGTGAGAGGAGGGTCCAGAAAAATGTTACCATCTTCTGTGGGAAGGTAGAATGGGTATGTGCAGACACGCTTCCTTCAGGTCGAGTGTAGCCATGAAAGCCTGGGCTGGTATGAGAGGAAGTAAATTTGGGTAGGGACAACATTCTGAAGGTGGGCACTTTAAGAATAGGTTTAAGGAAAGGTCTAGAATCTGTCTCCACAGTCCATCTTTTTTTGGGGAACAGAAATAGCTCTGAATAGAAGCCCTTTCCTTTCAGTCCTGGAGGGACATGTTTTATGGTGACCAAGTTCACAAGGTTTGTCAGAATCTGTGGGAAGAGGTGTCTGATTTTTGGAGGGGGAGGGGACACCCCATAAGGGTGGCCTTTCTTTCCAGGAGAGGAAGTATCCTTTTTGAATAATAGCCAGAACCAATTTGTCTGTGGTGATGGTTTTCCAAAAGGAAGTATCCTTTTTGAATAATACCCAGGACCCATTGTGGTGATGGTTTTCCAAAAGGGGAGGCAGTGGAAGAGGTGGGCAGAAAGGGGAAGGAGGGCAAGGCAGTCATGCATTGTTGGGGCCTCCTATCTTGAAAGGGCTGTCTAGAGGGGGGCTAAGAGACAGCTGACCTGGAAGGGGTTTGTCTCCTGGCCCCTATTCTGTGCTTGGAAGAGGTAGGTTCAGCTGGGGCAGGGTTTCCTCTGAGAAAGGTGGCTTTGGCAGGGTAATTAATGTAATATTTAGGCAAAGGGGACACCAGAAGATGCTCAATGTCTTGCAATTCCTTACTCTTTTCCTGGAGATTTTAGAATAGGTCTGCTGACTGTTCACCAAACATGAAATTAGGGTCCAGAGGGGTATCTAAGATTTTAGACTTGAAGTCTTCTGGTAAGTGCTGCAGACACAGCCAGGAATATCTCCAGAGTACAGTGGGAGATGCTGCAGAGCATGCAGAGGCATCTACAGCATCATAGCTGCATCTAATGGAATGTCCGGCTACTTGGGCAGCCAGAGACAGTTTGGAAGAGATGTCAGATTTAGTGGGGCAGTCTGGAGTAGAAGCCAGCAGAGTAGCGGCTTGAGAGACCAGGTCCAGAGCATATTTGGTCATATGGGTTTGATAGTTGATGACTCTAAAGGGCCAATGTGGAAGAGGTGTAAACCTTCTTTCCAATCCTATCCACTGTTTTGCTGTCTTTGTCCGTAGGTAAGAGAGTGTCAGACGGAATGAGTCTAGATTGTTTATCTGGTGAAATGGCAATCACAGCAGGAACTGCTGGGGGGGAGGGGGGGGGCTGACTAGAAATTTCTAGTCATCAGGCACCTTGTAGAAGCTGTCTGGCCTCTTAGCGACAGATGGCTGAGAATCTGGTGTCTTTGATGCTGAAGAAAAAGCATCTAAATAGGCAGGGATGACAGGTGTAATGGCAGAAGAGCAGGAGATTCCACTTGTAATAGTTCAAACTACTTTTTTTTTTTTTTTTGAGTATCAGACATTTGTGAGGTGTCCCATTTGAAGTATTCCTTCATTTTGGTTATGGTTTCACCAAAGGTGATATCCAGTGGAGGGGAGTCCACGTCAACGAATTCTTCATCTGGGGAAGAATACTCTTGAGGAGAGGTTATTTGGGAAGTGTAAGATACAGATTCATTAAAAGATGAATAATAGGTCTCTTGCTCTTCATCCCTGTCTTGTGAGGTAGGTGGTGGAAGAAAGGAGGTAGAGGCAGGCCTAGGGCTAAAGAGAGGAAGACTAGATGGAGAAGAGGCTGATGGCTTAAAGGCCATAAAGGCCTGCATTAAAGATGAGGTGAAAAACTGTCAGTCATGTAGGCCTTTGGCGGGTGTAGCCAGATGTTTATTTTTTTGTTTCTTTTTGACTGGGTAGACTTAGGCATAGGCCTGGAATCTGTTGCCTGGCTAAGGGTAACTGTGTCAGGTTGGAAGCCCGGCTGCATCTGGTTCCCCCTCAACTTCGGCGGTAGCAGAGGTCTGGTTTACCTCCGGGGACGTGCTTGTCAACTGTGAAGCAGTTTCCTCAAAGGTCGCTGTAGAAGTCGACGGATCTGTCGGACATCCCTCAACTCCTAAATCGGTAGCTGGTGGGTCATCCTAAGGTGGAGCAGCAATGGAAGAGGGCCTAGGAATCTTGGCCTTCTTTCGCGGAGGCTCAGTCGGGGCTTCTGAGACTAGATCCATCCAGAGTGTTAATTTTATTAAGACGCTGGTTTTCTAGGTAGAGATTAAGTGCAGCCAGATGGCTGCATAGGGTCTTAGGAACAAAAGATTGGCAGATAGAGCAAGCGTTGTGATAGTGCTACCGGCCTAAGCAAAAAAATGCAGCGGTCGTGCGTGTCTTTATGGAGTATCTAACACCCGCATTGGCATTTGCCCTTTTTTGCTGACATCAGCTAAAGATTACTACAACAAAGCAAAGCTTTAGCTAGAGGTTAAAGAAGAAAACCCCAACGAGATACTTAGCTTTAAGACATCTTGCGGTGAAGGAGCGAAGCCCATGATGCGATGGTTGTCTGCAGCTGAAAAGTTCCGAGGTCTG
The DNA here is from genome assembly GCF_019279795.1 of Protopterus annectens. Lineage (NCBI taxonomy): Eukaryota > Metazoa > Chordata > Ceratodontiformes > Protopteridae > Protopterus > Protopterus annectens. Next base: position 1,389,424,367 of record NC_056728.1, read on the forward strand.
TGCTTGCAGACATCACATTGAAGGTCCCTGGTTTATGGCCCTACGTGTGACGTCCCATGCAACTACAACAGCCCAGCTGAAGCTTTTGTATAGGAGCAGACATACGGGTCGCCTGAGGCGGAAAATCCCACACCAAGAATACTGCAACACAGGAATAGGACATATATTAATGCACATAACTGAGAAATTGAGCAGTACTATTACACTGAATGAAACGGATAATAAAACAGTGAAAAAAATTACAATCATGGAAAAATAGAAGTAATAAATGGCATATAGTCAAGTAACACATGAATGAATATATCTACAAGGTTCACAGCATATATTCAAACAACACGTGAATGCACTTTTCTGCAAGGTTCATAACAGTGGGAAGTTAAGTACAGTCTAAGAGTAGAAGGAAATAAAAGGGCTATGGAGGGAAAGGACAGGGTAAAGCGACGGGGAAGCAATAAGTAGGTAGAGTGAACAAAAGGAAGCGATAGTTACACCAGGGAGAGAAATCAGGAGCTGGGATTGTGTGTTGGGGAACAGAAGCATAACCAATGCAAGGAGAGATGTAGTTTGAGGGATTTTTTAAAGGAGGCAGGATTGCTGATAGAAGTTCTGAGTGAAGGGGGAGATTACTCCATGCCTTAAAGATACTACAGGAATACAACATTTGACTGGCTGAGAGCTTACGTTCTCTATGGGTAGTAACATTTTGATTTCAGACCTGAAGTGTCAGTTAGGATGGTACATGGTGAGTATGGAGGGAAGGGCAGGTTTCTGGGTATCAGATCAGTTTATGGGCTGTAGTTAATTCTAGAAAAGTGAGATAGTGTGGGGATTCAGGTCAATTTAGTTGATGCAGAGAGAAACAGTGATGAGTAGAAAATTTAGCATTTGTACCAAATTTAGCGACTCTGTTGTAGCAACAGTCTAATATTATTCTCAAGGAGGACTGTAGACTGGCGAGGATGGGAGCGTCCTACAGAAGTGTTGGAAGCAGGAAGGATGAAGCCAGAGCCTTTTTTGCAGAAAGGCTAAGAAAACAGTTGTGCCTATACAGGGCACCAAGTTTTTGATGTTTTTTTTTTTTGGGGTCTATATTAGATCACCGAACGCTTAGGTAAGCGAACGGTGATTAATCAAATCCATACAAGCGAAAGCTTACAAAATTGAACTGTCAGACCAGCGATTTTTTCCAAGGGAAAAAAAAATCGCTGTTCCAAAAATAAAGAGAGAAAGCACATTAAAACACAAAATTAAGTGGGGGGCTTTGCCCCCCACACCTCCACTACTTAAATATACCAACTCCGAGACCACACTACACTGCCAAAAACGGCAAAGTACCGAAGCGGCCAAGCGAATTCTTTCCCAGGGAAAGAATTTGCTTACATACCGCTTTGATATTTTGCAGTTTCGTTTTTTGCCAGTTCGACCAAGACACGAAAAACGTGTCTTCGATCTGCTGATAGGAACCCCTTTTTTGATGCTGCTGTAGATGTGAAGGTTGAAAGTTAAATTTGTCATCAATGATGATACCTAGCAATCTGGTAATGGGGACAGCTTCAATGACTATGTTATTTTGGGAGCGAACAGAGAATAGTGACTTGTCAACAGGGCTGGATTTTGTGGGGGTAAATAGTTTTGTTTTACTGGGGATGAAAGCGAGATGGTTCTGGGACATCCAGGTTTCAGTGGAAGTAAATGCTTCTTGGGTGAGACGCTGTAGTGCAGGGGCAGATTTAGGACACTAGATGACAGCTGAGTCATCTGCATATTGGATAACAGTACTGTGGGTGAGAGAGGAATGAAAGTTGACAAATATTCTGAATAAGAGGGGTCCCAAAATATGCTGAATAACAGGGGTCCTAGTACTGAACCTTTGGGGACACCTGTATTTGTAGTTATGAAAGGGGAGGAAGAGTGTTGCCATTTAGTAGATTGCGGCCTATCGCTGAGGTAGTAAACCACTGTAGGGTAGGGGGAGAAGGACCAATATTAAACAGTTTACCAAGTAGAAGGGAGTGGAAAATAGTGTTGAATGCCTTAGATAAATCTAGGAAGAGTGCCGAGACTAAGGAACCAGCATTTCGAGCTCTATTTACTGGGTCGAGAAGTGAAATGAGGGCAGTGTTAGTATCATGTCCGAGCCTAAAGCCATGTTGAGTAGGGGAGAGGATTTGGTGTTGTATCAGGTGACTGAGGAGCACACTGTGAATACATTTCTCAAGTATTTTGGTGAGTGGGGGGAGAATGGCAATAATATGGAAGTTTGAGATATCAGAGTTGTTGCTGCCTTTATGAAGGGAAAGGATAAATGCTTTTTTCCCCAGATATCAGGTATGCAGGATTCCTGAATAGACCAGTTGAGGAGGATACTGATGGGATATGCTATGGAGGAGGCTGAGAGTTGTAAGTATTCTGCGGGTAAGTTATCAGGGGCATTGGTACAGGGTTTGAGTTTGTGGCAACGTTTTTTGACAGTGAAGGTGGGTATGGGTTTTAGTGTGAAAGAAGGTAGAGGATTTGAAGGGGAATGCACATGTGGAGTTCCTGGTCGGTCAGTTATAATAGGTGGGAAGGTGGTAGTAATTTTTTTTGATGGTATCGTTGGTGTGCGTTAAAGATGGAGGCTACCTGAAAGCGTTTTTTTCTGAGTTTGGACAGGAATTTGTTAGTTCCAGACTGGAGAAGTGAGTTTATTGTCTCCCCAAAATTCTTGGGGTTTAATCTATGTTGGCCTTGGATAGCCTGGAAGTATTATTTTTTTTGTTGTCGATAAAGTACAGTTTTGTACCTACCATAAATGTAGATGTCCGAACTGGATAGCATCTGCAGTCATAACAACTGGGTTGTCCTGTCGTCAGGCAGCCCTTCGGTCGGCCGGATTCCAAAGTCCGGGTCCGGCTTCGGCTGATGTCGCACTTCACCCGACGTCATCTCTGCTGGTCTTCGGGTATAAAGGCATCAGCCGATGCCATTTTCTTCAGTGTTTCTTGCCCCAGATGCCAGTTGCCCTCTTGGAAGGCTAAATTTTGGGTAAAAATGCCAATGTTTCCCAAAGGATAGAAGGCAAACACAAAAAATAAGCATGTATGTACATATATACAAACAAATACACCATAAGAGACTCCCCCCCAGCTAGCTATTAGGAGGGTAAATACCCTAGGAGTACCACAGAGGGGAAGGAGGAGGGTAATCCTGACTGCAGATGCTATCCAGTTCGGACATCTACATTTATGGTAGGTACAAAACTGTACTATGTCCTTCATGGATGCATCTGCAGTCATAACAACTGGGTAGAATACCATAGCCAACTAGGGGAGGAGGAAGAATAGATTATGGTGTGGTTAGGATCCCTTGCAGTACAGCAGTGGCAAACCCTGCTCGGGATCTGGAATACAGTGGTAAATTATAATGCTTGGCAAATGTATGCACGGAGGTCCAAGTAGCCGCCTCAATAATGTCCTTGGTTGCCACTCCTCGTAAGAAGGCTGTGGTAGTGGCTGTTGCTCTTGTAGAATGAGGTCGTATGTTCTGTGGAATTGGTTTTCCATGGAAGGAGTAACAGAATCGTATGCAATTTCCTATCCATTTGGAGATTGTCTGTTTGGAAATTGCTTTTCCTTCCCTTCCTGTTGCATAGGCTACAAAAAGCTGGTCAGTTTTTCTGTTACTTTTTGTTCTGTCCAGGTAGTAGCGTAGCTGTCTGTGTACATCCAAGGTATGCAGCATTCTTTCCCTCTGTTTTGTGGGTTGGGGAAGAAGGTAGGTAGGTGGATTGCCTGGTTTAGGGACACTCTGGATACCACCTTAGGCATAAATGTAGGATTAGTCCTCATGGACGCTCTGTCTTGGTGGAAGATTAGGAAGGGTTGTACTGCCATTAGGGCCTGAAGTTCAGAAACCCTCCTTGCTGAGGTTATTGCCAGTAGGAAAGCAGTTTTCCATGAAAGATGCTGTAGGTCTGCTGTTGCTGCTGGTTCAAAAGGTGCGAAAGTGTCAACTTTTCTAGCACAAAGTTCAAATCCCAAGCTGGCAGTGGTGGTTTCCTAGGAGGTTTTACATTCTTGATCCCTCTGAGGAACTGCCTGAGTAGAGGATGTGAGAAGACAGGTGGATCAAAGCTGTATTCTGCTGAAATAGCTGATGCATGTATCTTGATGGAAGAATAGGACAGGCCTGTATGTAGAAGCTCTGCCAAGTACTCCAGAATGTTAGCCATATCTATATTCGACACATCCTTCCCTCTTTCAGCACTCCAAATGACAAACCTTTTCCATTTCCCTGCATAGTTCCTTCTTGTTGAAGGTCTGCGGGCTTCAAGGATAATGTCTAACCCTTTGGGAGAGATCTGGAATAGTTGCTGCTATGTGATGTGCCATGCAGTCAGCTGCAACGTTTTTAGGTTTGGATGCATGATGCTGTAGTTGTTCTGAGTTAACATCAAAGGCATCAGGGGTATTGACCACATTTTGTCCCGAGACATGCTCCTCAGCAATGGGTACCAGTGTTGTCTTGGCCAGTTTGGAGCCATCAGGATTATCCTTGGACGTTCCTCCTTGATTTTTAGTAATACCTTGTGCATCAAGGGAAGAGGTGGGAATGCATATGCTGTCAGGCCTTTCCAGCTGAAGGAGAGCGAATCCACTTTCGATGCAAGTGGATGGAAAGTCCTTGTGCAGAATTTTTTGAGCTGGTGGTTGAGAGGGGAAGCGAATAGATCTATCTGTGGCATTCCCCATTTCTTTGCGATGGTCTTGAAGATGTCCGGGTGTAGCATCCATTCGTGAGCATCCGAGGTGGTTCTGCTTAACATGTCTGCTAGAGTGTTCTTCTTTCCCGGTACAAACATTGCCTGTAACTGGATGTTGTAGCTGAGTGCCAGGTTCCAAAGGTCCAAAGTCATTCTGCATAGGGGGTATGAATGAGTGCCTCCCTGTTTGTTGATGTACCACATGACTGTGGTGTTGTCTGTCCTTATCATCAAATGGCCTTCTTTGAGAAATGGTCTGAATTTTTGGATTGCCAGTTTTACTGCCAGCATTTCTTTTAGGTTGATGTGCAGGTGAAGTTGGTCCTCGTCCACAATCCTTGCACGCATTTGTCCAGCATGTGAGCCCCCCATCCTAGGTCTGAGGCGCCTGTTGTGATGGTTTGGCTTGCTTGATATTTGTGAAAGGGTAAGCCTGGGTTTGACTGGCATGCTTGAGCCCACCATAGGAACTCCTGTTTTAGGCATGGAATTAGTGGAATTTCTGTTTCTAGGCTGTGCCTGTGTTGGGACCATAAATTCTTTAGGTACCACTGTAGTTTTCTCATATGCAGTCTGGCATGTGGAACCAAGATTATGCATGATGCCATGAAGCCCAAGGCCTGCAGAACTTTTCTTGCTGTTAGCTTGCTGTGGTTTGTTAGTGCCAAGAAGTAAAGAGGGAGATCTTTTTGTTTTTCTGCAGTTAGGAATGCCATTTGTTTTACTGTGTCCAGTTCCGCGCCCAAGAATGTCCTTGTTTGGGATGGAATCAGCCTTGATTTTTGCAAATTGACTGTGTATCCCAGTGCTTGTAGCAAGTAAATGACCCTTTGTAAATCTGTTGTCAGCTTGCTTTTGTTGTCCCTTGTAGCAGGCAGTCGTCCAGGTATGGATAAATTTGGATTCCCTGTAGTCTGCAGTGGGCGATTACTGATGCCAGGCATTTTGTGAATACTCTGGGCGCAGTAGATAAGCCAAAGGGCAATGCTGAGAATTGATAGTGCTCTGATCCTGCAAGAAATCTGAGGTATCTTCTGCAAATTGGTCGAATGGGGACGTGCAGGTATGCCTCCTTGAGATCTAGAGTTACCAGCCAACACTCCTTGCCCAGCATGGGAAGAAGTTGCTGTAGGGTCAGCATCTTGAATTTTGGGACAATGATGTATGTGTTTAAGGTGGACAGATCGAGAATAGGTCTCCAGCTTTTTTTCCTTTCTTGCAACTAGGAATAGTCTGGAGTAGAATCCTTTGCCTTGTTCTGTTATTGGTACTCTTTCCACAGCTCTCATCTTTGTTAATTGCATTATCTGCTGTAGAGCTTCTGTTTTTTGATTTGGAGGTAGGTTTGGCATTCCTTTTGACTGGTATAGTGTGGAAGTGGAACCGGTAACCTTGGTCTATGGTTTGCAAAATCCACTTGTCTTTTGTGATATAGTGCCAGTTCTTTGAAAATAAGGTTAATCTTCCGCCTAAGGGTGCTGCTATTTGTTCCCTGGTAGGCGGAGTTAGAATCAAGTCACTGTGATTGCCCTGTTGTAGTGGTAGTGGCTGTGCCTGTGGCTCTGTTATTACCTTGCCACTGTCGCCCTCTGTAGGCACCCCTCTGGTTTGATTTCTGCCTCTGGAACGTCTATTCCTGCCCCTTTGGGATCTTGTGGAGTCAGGAAAGGACCAATTTTTGGCAGGCCAGTTCCTGCTAAACCTTGGGGGCTGAACCTGCAAGAAATCTTTAACCGTTTGTACAGATTTTGCCTTTTCTTCCATTTTCTTCATTACCTGCTGGGCGGGTGTACCAAACAAACTGGTCTTATCCATAGGAGCATCTAATAACTTAGCTTTAACATGATCCGGTAAAACTTGTTCCTTCAGCCATGCATGTCTTCTTATCACTGTGCCAGTCATGGCTGATCTAAATGAAGCCTCCAGTGCATCATAGCCACATTTTAAGGAATGGTTACTAACCTGTTGTATGTTATTTACCATTTCTAATAGATTTTTCTTATCTATAGAGTCATCAGAGGATAGCTTTTTAGTTAACTGATCAAGCATAAACTCTTGGTATTGTATCATGTGAAACTGACATTTTAAAGCTCTAGCTGAGAGAGTAGCAGAGGTGTAAACCTTTTGCCCCATCTGTCTAAAGACCTGGCTTCCCTTTCAGAAGGAATAGGGTTTTTTGCTGTGGTTGAGGCTACTGCCTTAGGGCCCTGGGATATAGTTTCGGGTCTGCAAGAGGGGCCTTGTATAGGTGATGATGAGTGTCTGGCACCCTGTAAAATCTATCTGGTTTGGCAGGTGCTGGAGGTAAAGAATCTGGTGCAGTGCAAACATCATTAAATGCATCGTCCACAACAGAGAGGACAGGAGGTATAGCTAAGGGCCTGTGTTGTGGTAGGTGCAGAAAAGTCCTAAGTCTTTTCTGGAGTCTGAAAATCCTGTTCCTGCCATTGGAAATGTTCTCTCATGGCATGTAAGGTTTCCCCAAAGGAGAATTCTTCTGGTGGGGAAGCAGCTGGAATGGATTCTTCAGCATCTGAGTCCTCAAAATTGGAGAAAGGAGCCTCTGGCTGGTCTGTAATATCTGAGTCTTCCGCAGAATCAGAGGACACAGGCTCGAGGGGCTCTGCTCTAGGTCTCTTTTCTGGGGGCTGAGAGGCCCTGTCTGGGTGAGATTGAGATCCCCTAATTAAGGATATTAAATCTTCTGCCAGAGTAAGCATTTGTGAACTAGAAGTGGGCCTGGTTGAGGGGGGTTTAACAGGCACTGACTTAGTAGATTTGGCTGCTTTAGCCCTGGCGAAGGCCTTAATAGACATGGCTGCAGGAGGCCTAGCAGCACCACGTGCTGGGGTAGAGACATCCAAAGGGATGGTGTCTGATAAGTCACTAGTAACCACTGTAGTAGGTAAAATTTCTGAGGCCGATTCAAGTAAGGTAACCGAACCTCAGTAGTAGTCATTGATTCGCTGTACTCTGATCAGTTTTCGGTTTCGCCGAAACCGAGACACTCGCTTGCTTAACCATGGTTTCGACCGAAACCGCGGACCGCGAGTGTCGGTCTTTTCCTTTGCGTTTTTAATAATTTGGGTAGTCGGAGGATCCGACGGCATAATGTATGCAAATTCAGAGCCGAAAAACTGTTCAGCAAACTCCGACCGGCGCCTAAGCGTTCGCCGGTTGAAAGAAGCACAGGCCGAACAGGCTGCTACGCCGTGGTCTGGGCCTAAACAAGGCAAACAGTAAGAGTGGAAATCTTTATGAGGTATTTGTTTCCCACAAGTTAAACAGTTATTGACTTTTTCTGACATCGGCTGAGGCAAGAAAGAGTCCCCAACGGGGTACTTAGCTTTTAGAAGTCTTCGAAGGAGTATTCGGTAGTAGTAATCTCTGGATCTGACCGACCGGCACTTGCGAACAGCTTCTGCTTCGGGCGCCACGCGGCAAGAAAGACTGAAGAAAATGGCGTCGGCTGATGCCTTTATACCCGAAGACCAGCAGAGATGACGTCGGGTGAAGTGCGACATCAGCCGAAGCCGGACCCGGACTTTGGAATCCGGCCGACCGAAGGGCTGCCTGACGACAGGACAACCCAGTTGTTATGACTGCAGATGCATCCATGAAGGACATCTAGTCCCTTAGCCTGATTGCGAAGTTGTTTATCTTGACTGAAGTTTGACAATGTTTTGTTTTTTTTCCACAGGCTTTCCGGACTTTGTCCCTAAAAGGACAATACTTGCTTTGTGGATTTTGTAAGCCAAATTGCAAGTTTTGCCTTGGTCCTTTTTAACCGGAGGGAGGCAAGACTATTTAGGATCCTAAGAAATGTAAAATTGATATTAAAAAGTTATTTCCAACTTTTACATACAACAGCTTTTTGTTAAATTTCTGTTTCCATCCTTTGTGTTACATGTATACACTGTTTGGCAGGTTGAACTTTTATACAGTTGTTTGATGTCATATCCATTTGAACCTATGCAACATCTTACAAAACTGGTTTATCAAAACTTATCAAACAAAAAAAAAAAAAACAAAACAAATGCCCAATACCCCCTAAAACCGGTTTGGCAGGTTGAACTTTTATACAGTTGTTTGATGTCATATCCATTTGAACCTATGCAACATCTTACAAAACTGGTTTATCAAAACTTATCAAAAAAAAAAAAAAAAAACAAAACAAATGCCCAATTCCCCCTAAAACCTATTAATTTAATACGAACACACAAAACTATGTACATCTTCAAATATTGAAATTTTATCCTCCTAGTAGGAACAAATGTCGCAAACTGACAGCCACAATCTCAGACTTGAATTAACCTAAAAGAAAGGTTACCCATGTTAATATGCATGGTGTAGCTTGTGCTTCTCTTTACAGTTCTCCCTGCTGGGAAACCCCTTAATGCTTTCAGAAAACATCTCCTAATCAGTTTTTCTTTTCTGTTTTTCCTCCCACCCAATAACTCTCCAACAGACTTGTACCCAATTTCTCTTTATCAGATTGTCTCAATGAAGACATGAGAACCAGAGACAATTTCTCATTAACAAATTGTTTCCATGGAGACAGGAGGGCCAGATAAAAAATTGCCATTAAGAATTCACTTATTTGCTAGAAAAGAGCCTCATAATATTCAATTTTCTTTTCCATTTACTTGCTTTCTCTTAAAACTTGTTACTAAATCAATCTAATGTCCTTAATCCAGTCATTCCCTCAAGCACGAATGAGAAAAAGCACATCAATTTTTCTTTGATCATGCTCTTTTAACTAGACTTTAACACTGCAGAGTCTACATTTCTTAAAACCGAAGAAGAAAGAGAGACAAGGGAAAAATAAAGGGAAAAAAGAACAGCAGCACCTATTTACAATCCCTATTGCACTTAAAACTAACGGAGAAAACTTTACTTTACAGCATACAAAGAAAATCATACACCACAAAAGCGGTATTAAGAATAAATATGTTCTTTACTTAGTTAACTTTCTCCCCCCCCTCCTGCTCAAAACATTTTTCCTAACATTAATGACATGAAGTAAGGCATATACTTAAAGAGTCCGCCACAAGTCCAACAAATTCTGTAAAAGTCCAATATTTCCATATTTTCGTGTTGTCATATTTCACAAATATTACTGCATTGTAATCCCACAATTAAGTTAATGTTTTTATTATTATTCATCTTCATCTCCCAAATCCTGTCTCTGCTTCATTTCCAATGTACTCTCGAGTGTTCTAGTCGAGAATCATGCTCCCTTCCTTCTCTCCAACATTGGAAAAGGTTTCACAAGTGCAGTCTCTCTCTCTCTGGTCTACTACCAAAACAAGAATCAGAATCTCCATTTTCACAGCTCACTTTTTGTTAGACAAACTTCTGCATTTCCTCCTTCGCATGTACTTCATCAAAAAATCATTAATGTCCCTCCAGGGAAGAATACCTTGAGGGCAGCTGGGTACAGCAGTTTGAATCTCACACCTGTGTCTCAACATTCCCTGAACAGCTGAATGAATTTACTCCTCTTCTGCCTGGTGTACAACGAATAATCAATCTCCAAAAACACTCTGCTGTCTCCCACTTTTAGGACTTTGTCCTTCTGCCATAGTTTTATCAGAATCAACTCCTTCTGCTGGTAGGACTGCATTTCTCATAGAGCATTTTGCAGGTTACACACAATGTGCCTTTTCAATTAACAACTCCTGCTGTGGAATACCAGTCCAGTTGCTTATTTGCGCTTTCATAAAATTAGTGCAGTCTGTTACTTCCAGGTTCTCTGGTATAGCTGAAAATCTCAGGTTTTCCCTATGTACTCTGTCCTCTAATTCTATTACTTTTGAAACATCTCTTCCTGAGCAGTCTCATATTCAGCCAGCATTTTCTTCATTTCAAACTCGGATTTTAGCAGTTTACCACCTCATCTGAATATCTGTTTAAAGCTTCTTCAATTTTTTCCCATCCTTTTGTTGTCTGTGTTTATATACTCTCAGTGTTTCATTTATTTTAACCAAGTCTGTGTACAGTTATATTGTATCTTCCTGTAGGTTACTAGAAGTTGTGTCTGAAGGTTGCACTGCTTTTTGTGAACAGCTGAAACTTTCCCAGTCAGTGTTTCTTCCTCACTTTTTGTAGCAGATTTTTTCCAGATACTCTTTCTTTTTTTCTGGCATCCAGACATTACACTTACTCGCCAGTTACTGACATTTACCCATAAACACAAAAGTCTACTGGCCTTCTCTGTCGAGTATCTGTTTTCACATTGGGAGAGCTAGAGTTATACTGTTACTCAATGTGCAACCATCTTGGAAGTCCAATCCATCTTACTTTCAGCTGAAGCCAGAATGCACAGCTTAGTTGCAATTCAACAAACAGAACAACCAAACCTAGAGTAGTTAATCATCCCTAAAAATCACCGCTTCCCCAAATGCTAAATGTGGAAGTGTCGGATGAAAGTACAGTTTTGTACCTACCATAAATGTAGATGTTACAGTGTTCACACTGCTGCAGTCATCATTGTTGGGTTATCCTGCCATCAGGCGGTCCCGCAGTCGGCCCGAGTTCCAAAGCCTTGGTCTGGCGTCGGTTGCTGTTGCTTCTTCGCTGACGTCAGTGCATCAGGGGTATACAAGATGTATCCAATGCCATTTTCTTCAGTTTTTCTTGCCCCAGATGTCAGGTGCCCCCAATAGGTAGGCAATATAAATTGCTATATAAAAATACATATAAAAATAAAACAATACCTTCAGTCACAGGTAAATACACCATAGAGGTTGTACAGGATAGAAAGGAATAGATAAGACCAGCTAGTTCAGAGGGGATGGAGGGAGGGTAACCTGGACTGCAGCAGTGTGAACACTCAAACATCTACATTTATGGTAGGTACAAAACTGCAGTATGTTCATCGTGTTACACTGCTGCAGTCATCACTGTTGGGTAGAATCCCAAAGCGAAGGATGGGTGGTGGAACTAAACAGGGTTTGGAGAGGCTAGTAGGCCCTGCAGAACTGCAGTGGCAAAGCCAGCTCTGGTTTTAGAATATAGAGGTAAGTGATCGTGCTTGGTGAAGGTGTGCACTGAACTCCAAGTGGCAGCCTCCAAAATATCCTTGGTTGGTACCCCTCTGAGGAAGACTGTTGATGTTGCTGTAGCCCTGGTGGAATGGGGCCTGATGTTACCAGGCACATATTTCCCATGGTGTGTGTAGCAGAAATGGATACAATGTCCTATCCATTTTGAAATGGTCTGTTTTGAGATGGCTTTTCCTTGAGATCCTGCAGCATAGGATATAAAGAGCTGGTCAGATTTTCTGAAAGCCTTAGGTTTAATCCAAGTAGCAACGTAATTGCCTGTGAATGTCCAAAGAGTGTAGGAGCCTTTCCCCTTTGTTCTGGGGGTTTGGATAAAAGGTGGGCAAATGAATGGTTTGGTTTAGGGCCACACTGGATACCATCTTTGGCATAAAGGAAGGGTTAGTTCGTAAAGGTTAGTTCGTAAAGAGACTGTCTTGAAAAATGATGAAAGGCTCCACTGCCATTAGGGCCTGTAGTTCCGAGACTCTTCGTGCTGAGGTTATTGCTAGCAGCAGGGCAGTTTTCCATGATAGGAACTGTAGATCAGCAGTGAAAGCTGGTTCAAAGGGTGGAAGTGTTAGCTTTTTCAGAAAAAAGTTGAGGTCCCAAGTTGGTGTTGGTGCTCTCTGGGGCGGTCTTATCTTCTTAGCCCCTCTGAGGAACTGTCTTAATAATGGATGCGAAAATATAGGAGGATCCGTGTTGTACTGAGCTGAAATAGCTGAGGCGTGGATCTTAACAGACGAGAAGGAAAGTCCTTTGTGCAACATCTCAGTTAAATATTGAAGAATCTGAGGAATATTTGGGGCAAGGGGATTTTGGCCACAGAATATTTTCCATTTGTCTGAATAGACTTTCCTGGTGCTGGGCCTCCTGGCCTCCAAAATGATGTCCATCATAGCTTTAGAGAGAAGTGTTGACTGGTTATTTAGTCAATTTGCCATGCAGCCAGATTTAAAGTCTTGAGCTGGCGGTGTAGAATCTGATTGTTTTGCTGAGTGAGCAGGTGAAGAATTGTAGGCAAAATCCATGGTGGGCCTTGAGCCATGTTCCTTAGTGTTGGATACCAGTGTTGGCATGGCCAGTCTGGAGCAATCAGTATAATTTGTGGCCTCTCTAATCTGGCTTTCAGCAGCACCTTTGCCAGAAGAGGCAGTGGAGGAAAGGCATACACTGTCAATGTTTTCCAACTGAATGAGAGGGCGTCCACTTTCCAAGCTAGTGTGTGGTATGTCCTTGTGCAAAATTTCCGAAGTTAGTAGTTTTGGGGGGAAGCAAAGAGATCTATGTCTGTGCTCCCCCATTTTTGAGTTATCATTGCGAATACTTGTGGATCTAGCTTCCACTCGTGAGGATCTGTGATGTTTCTGCTTAGATCGTCTGCCAGTGTGTTTTTGTTTCCTGGCAGGAATTGTGCTTGTAGTTGAACTTGGTAGGTCAGTGCTGTGCTCCATAAGGTCATTGCTCGTCTGCATAGGGGGTAGGTGTGTGTGTCCCTTGCTTGTTTATGTAAAACATCACTTTGGTGTTGTCCGTCTTTATTAGGAGTTGTCCTGGATGTAGGAGGTCCTTGAAGGCTGTTAGGGCATTTTGTACAGCTAGCATCTCTTTTTAATTGATATGTAGATGCCTTTGATTTGCAGGCCATTTTCCTTGAATACACTGTCCTGCCATGTGAGGGCATTTTGTACAGCTAGCATCTCTAATTGATATGTAGATGCCTTTGATTTGCAGACCATTTGCCCTGAATACACTGTCCTGCCATGTGGGCTACCCCAGGCATAATCCGATGCACCTGTTATAGTTTGCCTGGCTGTGGGTAAGGTGAAAGGCTGACCCTTGTTGAGGTGACATGCCTGAGCCCACCATAGAAACTCCTGTTGAAGGCAGGGAATGAGTGAAATTATTGTTTCCAAGCTGTGGCTGTGTTGAGACCATACACTTTTCAGATACCATTGTAATCTCCTCAGATGCAGTTTTGCAAATGGTATTAGTAGTATGCAAGATGCCATGAATCCCAAGGCCTGCAGACTTTTTCTTGCAGGGAGTTGGGTCTTTGTTGCCATTATTTTGAAGTAGTGAGTCAGTTGTCTTTGCTTGTCTGGCATGAGGTAAGCCATCTGAGCTGTTGTATTTAAGCTGGCACCCAGGAATATTATGTCTTGTGAGGGCACTAGTTTTGATTTATTTTCGTTTACTGTGTACCATAGGCAACTGAGAAGGTTTTTGACAAACGCCAGATGCTTTAATAGAATGTCCTTGCTTTCTGCTTGAATAAGGCAGTCGTCCAGGTACGGATATATTTGAATCCCTCTTTGTCTGCAGTATGCAATTACTGGTGCCAGGCATTTTGTGAAGAACCTGGGCGCAGTAGATAAGCCAAAGGGCAGTGCAGAGAATTGGTAATGGGTTGAACCTGCAATGAATCGGAGGTATCTTCTGCAATTTTGTCTGATAGGGACATGCAGGTATGCCTCCTTGAGGTCCAACGTTACTAGCCAAGCTTTCTTGCCCAACATGGGAAGAAGTTGCTGTAGTGTTAGCATCTTGAATTTAGGTACTTCCAGGTATGTGTTTAGAACTGAGAGGTCCAGAATGGGTCTCCAACTTTGTCCTTTCGGGGAACTAGAAAAGTACAGTTTTGTACCTACCATAAATGTAGATGTTCGAGGATCCACATTGCTGCAGTCCTAACTATTGGGTAGTCCGCTGTCCAGTCGGCCCGAATACCAGAGTATATGGCTGACGTCGGTCAGGGCGCATTAGACTGACGTCAGTACGTCAGGGTACTAATGCGCATGACCGACGTCATATCCTCAGTCTTTTCTTGCCCCAGATGTCAGAAGACCTAAAAAGACAAGGCCCAATATACCTGCACCAAAAATATGTACAATATATACAAAAATATATACAAAAATATCAGCATATAACCTCACCTACACAACCACCCCTAAACACAGAGGGAAGGAGGGTAAATTGGACTGCAGCAATGTGGATCCTCGAACATCTACATTTATGGTAGGTACAAAACTGTACTATGTTCTTCATTCCACATTGCTGCAGTCCTAACTATTGGGTAGAATCCCAAAGCAGAGGTAAGGGAGGCTGGCAAATCATAAAGAAGCAGGAGCTGACAACATGCCTTGCAAAATAGCTGTGGCAAAACCAGCCCTAGACTTAGAGTAGAGAGGAAGGTGATAATGCTTAGAGAAAGTATGCACTGAACTCCAAGTAGCTGCCTCCAAAATATCCTTAGTTGCCACCCCTTAGAAATGCTGTTGAAGTGGCAGTAGCCCTAGTGGAATGAGGCCTAATCCCAGCTGGAATCTCCTTGCCATGATGGGAATAACAAAATGCAATGCAAAACCCAATCCACCTAGAAATAGTTTGTTTTGACACAGGCTTGCCCTGCGAACTCAAAGCAAAAGAAACAAACAACTGCTGAGACTGCCTAAAATCCTTAGTCCTGCTTAAATAATAACGCAATTGCCTGTGTACATCTAAAGTGTGCAAAATCTTTTCCCCTTTATTTTGGGGGTCTGCATAAAAAGTAGGCAAATGAATAGTTTGGTTTAAAGCCACACTAGAAACCACCTTAGGCATAAAGGAAGGATTAGTACGTAATGATACCCTATCCTTATGGAAAATCAAAAGGGCTCTACTGCCATAAGGGCCTGCAACTCAGACACCCTTCTTGCAGAAGTAATAGCCAACAGAAAAGCAGTCTTCCATGACAAGTATTTCAATTCAGCAGTAGCAGGCTCAAAAGGTTGTAGAGTAAGTTTTTCCAACACAAAATTGAGATCCCAAGCAGGAGTAGGAGCTCTACGTGGGGTCTTATATTCTTTGCCCCTCTAAGAAACTGCTTGAACAAAGGATGCGAAAACAATGGTGGGTCACAATCATAGTGAGCTGAAATTGCTGCAGCATGAATCTTAATGGAAGAGAAGGACAAACCTTTGTCCAATAACTCAGTAAGATATTGAAGAGCCACACTCAAATTAGGCTCAGAAATCTCCAAATTCTTTGCTGTACTCCAAAATAAAAACCTCTTCCATTTTTCTGCGTACACTTTCCTTGTACTAGGTCTTCTAGCTTCCATAATCACATTTAAAACTTGCTGAGGAAGTTGAGACCTGCTGTGTTTCAACACAGAATATGCCAGGCTGTTAGATGGAGAGTGAAGCTTGACATTGAGCAGATGACCGTCCTTCTGAGATAACAGATGTGGAATCAAAGGTAAAGGCCATGGAGGCTTCCTTACCAGACTCCTTAGTAGTGGGTACCAGTGTTGCCGAGGCCAATCTGGAGCTATTAAAATCATCCTTGGCTTGTCTTGTCTGACCTTTAGAAGCACCTTTGGAAGAAGAGGCAGAGGTGGAAAGGCATACACATGAAGATTTTTCCAACTGAAAGAAAGAGCATCCACTTTCCAAGCTGTGTGATGAAACCCTTTGTGCAAAACTTTGGCAGCTGGTGGTTTAGTGGAGAAGCGAACAGATCTATGTCTGGAGTTCCCCATGACACTGTCAATTTCTGAAATACATGAAGATCCAGTTTCCACTCGTGGGGATCCATGATTTGTCTGCTTAACACATCTGCTAAGGAGTTCTGTGCTCGGCAGAAACCTTGCCTGAAGAGTTAGTTGCAAGCTGAGCGCAGTCTCCCATAAAATCATTGCTTGCCTGCATAGAGGATAAGAATGTGTTCCCCTTGTTTGTTGATGTACCACATGACAGTTGTGTTGTCTGTTAGAATCAACACCTGCCCTGGAAGAAGTAACTCCTTGAAAGCCATTAATGCAAACTGGACTGCTAACATCTCCTTCATGTTGATATGTAGATGCTGTAGTCTGGCAGGCCACTTGTCTTGTATCCACTTTCCATTTAGATGAGCTCCCAAGCAATGTCCGAGGCATCTGTCGTTAAAATCTGACTCGCCTCTGGCGGGTCACAGAGAGTCCCTTGTTTAGGTGACATTCCTGAGCCCACCACAAAAATTCTTTTGAAGGCAAGGTATTATTTGAATGACAGTGTCCAAATCCTGGCAGTGCTGTGTCCATACATTTTGAGATACCATTGCAGCTTCCTCATATGCAGTTTGGCATTGGGAAGCACCAGAATACAAGATGCCATGAACCCTAATGCTTGAAGGACTGTCCTTGCAGTCAGCACGGACTGATGAGATAGTTGATGGAAGTAAAGGGATAGACTCTTTTGTTTGTCCGGGGTTAAAAAGGCCATCTGGGCTGCTGTATTCAGTCTCACACCCAGAAAGCACATGTCTTGAGAGGGTACTAGACTGGACTTTATTTCGCTCACAGAATACCCTAGGCATCTTAGCACTGCTATAACATATTCCAGATGCTGTAGAAGGTCTTCCTTTTCTTGAGCCAGAATCAGGCAGTCGTCCAAGTAAGGATAGATTTGAATTCCTTTTAGCCTGAAGTAAGCTATCACTGGAGCCAGAACCTTTGTGAATACTCTGGCGCCAGTACATAAGCCAAAGGGCAATGCAGAGAACTGATAATGAGAATTTCCAGCTCGAAACGCAGATACTTCCTGCAACTTAGTCTTATAGGCACATGAAGGTAAGCTTCCTTGAGATCTAAAGTTACCATCCAGTGATCTTTGCCCAGCAGAGGTAAAAGCTGTTGTAACGTCAACATCTTGAACTTGGGAATGTCCAGATAAGTGTTGAGGACAGATAAATCCAAAATTGGTCTCCACGTGTTCCCCTTCTTTGGTACTAGGAACAGGCGAGAATAAAATCCTAGGCCCCTTTCTGATACAGGGACTGGCTGAATGGCCCCTATTTGGAGTAACAGAGAAATTTGCTTGTGAGCCTCTTTCCTTTGTGGAGGAGGAACGTCTGGCATGCCTTTGAAAGGGGGCAAAGTATGGAAATGAAACCTGTAACCGTGGTGAATGATATCCAACACCCATCTGTCTTGAGTAATTAAATCCCAATTTTCTTTGAAAAGAGACAGTCTTCCTCCCAAAGGAGCTGCCAGACGAGAATCTACTGGCAGCTGAAAAGGCAGGTCATTGGGTCTGTTTACGAAAGGACTGACCCCTGCCCTCACCAGAAGTCTGAGCAGGTGAACTCCCTGTTCTAGGCCTAAAAGAACCTTGAGCTCTGCCCCTACCACGTCTAGACCTACCCCTAGACTGGGAATCATAAGCAGGATATGTCCATCCCTTAGTAGGCCAATTTCTGCTAAACTTGGCTGCACCTGCAAAAATCTTTAACAGTTTGCATAGACTTAGCTTTGTCCTCCATTTTCTTTAAAACTGCTTCCACAGGCGAACCAAACAACACATCAGACTGTAAAGGAGCATCCAAAATCCTTGTCTTAACATGCTCAGCTAAATTCTGATCCCTCAACCAGGCATGCCTGCGAAGAACAGAACTAGTGGCAGCCACCCTCGAGGAGGCCTGTACAGCATCAAAACCACATTGCAAAGAATGCTTACCCACTTGTTCAGACACATGAACTAAATCCAGCAACTCTTTACACTCAATACCTTCGACCAAAGCATCCACCTTAGGTTTCAGTTGTGAGAGGAGATAATTTTGATATTTTAGCATGTGAAACTGACAATTCAACGCGCTCATGGCTAAAGTGGAAGAAGTATACACTTTCTTTCCCCATCTATCCAAAGCCCTTGCCTCCTTATCAGTGGGAACAGGGTCTTTAACCACAGAGGCCTTAACACCTTTAGGTCCCTGAGAAATAGTTTCCGGGTCTGCCCTAGGACTCTTAAAAAGATACTTATGAGCTTCAGGCACCCTATAGTACCTATCAGGTTTAACAGGAGCAGGAGGCAAAGAATCAGGGTTCAGGGAAGCCTCTGCAAAAACATCTTCCACCACATTCAACACAGGAGGTATAGCTAAGGGCCTATGCTGGGGTAAAAACAAGAATTCCCTAAGCCTTTTCCTGGAATCAGAGTAATCCTGGCCTTCCCATTTAAAGTGCTCCCTCATGGAATGCAGAGTCTCTGAAAATGAGAAATCCTCAGGAGGAGAAGCTGTAGGAGTGGAATCATCCACATCAGAATCAGAATAAGGAGGATACTCCTGCAAATCTTCCAGAAGACTCAGAAGCCTCTGAACACTGTTCAAAACTATCAAACTCAGGTTCCACCCTAGGCCTCTTATCAGGAGGGGCATAGAACCTCTAATCATAGTAATCAAATCTTCTGCCATTTTAAGCATATGTTTCTTAGGCACAGAACCTGAAGTGCTAGGAGAAGCCCCACTGAAGCTAAACTTGGCCTACGTCTCAAAGAAGTTGTGGAAACAGAAGGAGAGGCTCTAACTACCTTGCGAAGAGAGGAAGAGCAGTTACCTGAGAAGCCCCTCAGCCTGGCCTACCTCCTGAGAAGGCACATCCTGTAACAGTAAAGTCTCTGCCTGAGACTCCAAAGAAACTCCTGGCAAAACCTCTGGCTCCACTGAGCCTTCTAAAGAACCGGCGTCCGGGACTGCCGGTTCATCAACCCTAGGCTTCGCTGTTTTGTCCTTGCGCTTCTTGGGCGAAGCGGGCGTCGGAGCATCCGACGGCATTTTATAATTGCAACGCTTCCCAAACACTAACCTGGCACAGTCTAACCTCCTCTTAATAGTGCGTTTGTTAAACCTAGCACAAGAGCGGCATCCAACAACGTCGTGCTCAGGCCCTAAACAAGGTATACACAAGGTATGGTAATCCCTATGAGGTATCTGTTTCCCACAAGAAATACAGTTATTCACTTTTCTGACATCCGGTTAAATACTGAGGCAAGAAAAAACCAAAATGTTCCCCAACGGGGTACTTAGCCAACTCTGATTCGGTCTGAAACTCCGACTTCAGAAAATTTCAGAACGCCAACCTGCACTCGCAAAACTGCTTCTGCATCGGACCATGCGGCAAAAAAGACTGAGGATATGACGTCGGTCATGCGCATTAGTACCCTGACGTACTGACGTCAGTCTAATGCGCCCTGACCGACGTCAGCCATATACTCTGGTATTCGGGCCGACTGGACAGCGGACTACCCAATAGTTAGGACTGCAGCAATGTGGAATGAAGAACATCAGTCTTGAGTAAAATCCTTGTCCTTGCTCCTGTGTAGGAACCTGTTGAATGGCTCTCTTGTCCATGAGAGCTGAAATTTGCTTTTGAGCCTCTGCCCATTGATTTGGTGGTAGGTTTGGCATTCTTTTTATCCTTGGTAAAGTGTGAAAGTGGAATCTGTATACAATTTAGGACCCATTTGTCTTTTGTGATGATGTGCCAATTGTCTGCAAAAAGAGCTAGTTTTCCCCCCAAGGGAGCTGCCAAGAGGGTTTTGCTTGGTAGTCTGAGGGGTAAGTCATTGTGTTTGTCTTCTGGTAGCTTGAGACCGGTCTTCTCAATTTTGGGTTGTGGCACTCCATTGTCGAGGCTGGTAAGAGCCTTGCGGCTGGCCTCTGCCTCTTAGGCGTTTGTATCTGCCCCTCTGTGGTCTGGCAGAAGCTGGAAAGGACCAGTTTTTGGTTGGCCAATTTCTGCTGAAAAGAGGAGGTTGAACCTGTAAGAAATCCTTGACTGTCTGCATAGATTTTGTCTTATCCTCCATTTTCTTTAAAACTTCTTCTGCTTTTACACCAAATAAAACATCCTGCTGTAAGGGTGCATCCAATAATTTTGCTTTAACATGATCAGGCAATGTTTGCTCTTTTAACCAAGCATGCCTTCGTATGACAGACCCTGTCACTGCTGCTCTACAAGAAGCTTCCAATGAATCAAATCCACATTGCAAAGTATGTTTTCCCACTTGTTCAGCTGAATGCAACACATCTTGCATTCCTTGTAATCTGGCTGATCTGTATGTGCGAGCATTTTTTGTTTTAATTGAAACATCAGATGTTATGTCAGCATGTGAAACTGACAATTTAAGGCCCTCATAGCTAGAGTAGCTAAGGTATATACTTTCTCTCCCCATTTGTCTAGTGCTCTAGAATCCCTTTCAGAGGGTACAGGATTTTTAGCAGTAGAGGCTTTAACCCCTTTGGGACCCTGAGAAATGGTTTCTGGATCAGCAACAGGGCTTTTACACAGGAATTTGTGTGAGTCAGGGACTCTGTAGTATCTGTCTGGTTTGGCTGGTGCAGGAGGTAGTGAGTCTGGGTTAAGGCTAGATTCTGAATAAACATCATCCACAATGTCTAACACAGGTGGAATTGCCAGTGGTCTGTGTTGGGGTAGTAAAAGGAACTCTCTGAGCCTTTTCTTAGAATCAGAGTAATCCTGGCCTTCCCAGTGGAAATGTTCCCTCATAGTATGTAAAGTTTCCCCAAAAGAGAAGTCTTCTGGGGGGGATGCAGAAGGGATAGACTCTTCAGCATCAGAATCTTCATAAGGGTGAAAGGAATATTCCTGTTCCTCAGAAGAGTCTGAGGAAGCGTAGTCCTCCTCTTGCCTTGGCCTTTTATCAGGAGGGGGATGGGAACCCCTGATAAGTGTAATTAAGTCTTCAGCCATCTTAAGCATCTGTTTCCTAGGCATGGGGCCTTGTACAGGAGACTGCTGTGCAGTCTTTTTTGTTTTTAAAGGAGTTTGCAGTTTTGCATAGGATTTAATAGCGAGTGTAGTCGGTCTGAAGACACCTTCAGTAACTGAAGGCATTTCAACTGCACTAGAATCTCCTTCAGGTATTGAGTCGGTAGGGCCTAAAGGTGAAGGTTATGGAGGCCTAGTAATCTCCGCTTGAGAGTCGGATGTCGCCTGGGGTTCTAAATCAGTGGTCATCAGGGGCTGCGTAGGCACCTCACTGAAAACCGGAGAACCGGTGACTGGCCTAGCAGAGGCCTCGGAATCCGGTTTGGATTTCGGCTGCCTGTCCTTATCTTTGCGTTTTTTAAGCATTCCGGTCGTCGATTGCTCCGACGGCATGGTGTAATTAAATTTCCTACTAAAATAATGTCGGGCGAAATCAAACCGACGTTTAATAGTTAGTTTATTAAACCTAGCACAAAACCGACAACCTGTGACGTCGTGGTGTGGGCCTAGGCAAGGAATACAATAGGAATGAAAGTCCTTATGAGGTATTTGCTTCCCACAAGAAATGCAATTGTTAACTTTTTCTGACATTGGACTGAGGCAAGAAAAGGTTCCCCAACGGGGTACTTAGCTTTATGAAGACTTTGGTCTGAAATTCGATTTGAAGATCTCCAGAGTCGGCCGACCGGCACTTGCGAACTGCTTCTGCTTCGGGCACCGCGCGGCAAGAAAGACTGGAGAAAATGGTGTCGGATGCATCTTATATACCCCTGACGCACTGACGTCAGGGAAGAAGCGACAGCAACCGACACCGGACCAAGACTTTGGAACTCGGGCCGACTGCGGGACCGCCTGACGGCAGGATAACCCAACAGTGCTGAGTGCAGCAGTGTAACACGATGAACATCCAAGACTTGCAACCTCTCCCATAATACTGCAGTTAGAGGAAGAAAGCCTGGGAAAGGCCAAGCCCCAGCAAGGAAGTCAATAGGAGGAAAAACAAAATTAACAGTAAAAAGTAGACATTTTAAACAAACTACTACACTAAAGCAAGACTAAATGAAACAAAAATAGTCTACAGAACTTAACTTATTACTAGAGGAAGGAAAAAACCATCAGGAAGCAGGACAAGAGGATGAAATACACGAGTGACAGATTCCACAAAAAAAAAAAAAAAAAAAAAAAGTTGGCAAAAATTTAATACCAGAATGGCTAAACACAGAGGGCAGGGGCATAGCTACAGCAAAGTGTAAAAGCAAGCAGGAAAAAATTCTAAAAGCCTGTTGAAAGTGGTGGGTGGGTGGGAGGGGCACTGCAAACAGGGGAAATGCATTGACTGCAGTTTGCCGTGTAGTTCCTCCAATGACAAAAGTGTAAATGACCTTTCTTTTGGAAGAAAAAAAGTAAAGCTAATGAATGCAGATGACAGAGGACGTCTTCACTCAGCAACCATATAGTAACGAACACTGAAAACTAACGTAAGATTAAACAGTACAATGCAATTTAGATCATAAATACAGTACAATGGAAACATTTAGATCCTTTTCTAATGCAGAAACAGCAAATTAAATTACACTTCTGAATTATAATGGTGTGCATAAATCCTAGCAGCCCTCAAAACAAACATCCATCCCCTTCTCATACAAGTACATTCTACAAGAATACTGTGATTATTTTTGTTTCCATAAAGGAAAAAATCTTAACACTTCAGAATGGTTAAATGTCCCAAAAATATCTAAGTGAGGAAGCCAATGGTATTCAAAACATATCTTAAAAAGTGGGGGGGGGGGGGGGGGGTTAAAACAGTCAACTATATAGAAAATGCAAGTCGGCAAAAGGATAAGAAATTAATACACAGTTACCTGGCACTTTGTAGGAAACCACATCTGAAAGAAGACCCTCATCCTGGGCTTTTTTGGCGAGGGAATGGGACCGGAGGGCATACTCATCTTGTTCTTTTCGAGAAATACCAAATGCTGCTGCAAGTCTATCTGCAGAATGACCCATTATTTCACTGGTGGAAAACTCTGCCACTCCTGGAAGCTTTTCAAGGGCAAATGAAAGAGAAGTAAAAGAGTAGTCAAAAACAGTACATCTAGATTTACGCTTTCAGTGTGCAGCAATCCAAGTAAAGTAAAGCTGTGTTAAGAACTTACCATAACTGTAAATATTTGAGTAAATTCACTGTTCAGTTCTCACACTTGGGATATCCTACATAGAGGTAGTCAGTGTCTGGCCTGACTTCCAGAGCTTTACCCGTTACCAGTGTTTTGGCTAATGTCCTCTTACCAGAGGGCCATATAACATTTACAGTATAAAGAGTGCATTGACAGACACCAACTTCAGACATTTCCTGCAAGGAAAAGACCTGAGCACCACATGTTCCAAG
Source organism: Protopterus annectens (assembly GCF_019279795.1). Lineage (NCBI taxonomy): Eukaryota > Metazoa > Chordata > Ceratodontiformes > Protopteridae > Protopterus > Protopterus annectens. Next base: position 1,389,448,078 of record NC_056728.1, read on the forward strand.
TCCACCCCAAAGGACCCTAATCCCCCTTCTCCAGATAGCAAACAAAGGAGGAATTGAGGCCATATGAGAAGGTGAAAGGGAAGGCACTTAAAAACTAGAAAGCCATCCAATCCAAAGACCAACTGAAAGAAAGATGGAGGGTACCAAGACTGCAACAGTGATTCTACTCTAATATCCACATTTATATTACATTCTTAGCACAAATGTACTATATTCACTGCATTCACTGTTGCACTCTTCACACTTGGAAAGACTCCTAAAGCATGATGTCTTAGGGAGAATGAAGAATTTTACCTGGACACAAGTCCTTGAAAGATAACAGAAACAAATCCTGGCCTTGAAGCTGGCAAAAGTTTGTACTGTTTGGAGGTGGTGTACACAATTACCAAGAAAGCTGCTTCAAGCACAGCCTGGGTAGAATGTGGCTGCAACAGCAGCCCTCACGGAATGAGCACTAATCTGCCCTTCTGACAGATTGTCATGGTTCGAGTTCTAGAATAATGCAGTAAAACAGCCACTTAGAATGAGTCTGCTTGTTAATAGGTCTACCTCTCCCTTCCACTTTTGCAACAAAACAAATGAGCTATCAGATTTTCTGAATTAATTGGTTTTGTGAAAGTAAAACCTCAAGTGTCTATGCAAATCAGGAAAATACAGGATCTCTTCTCCTGAGTTCTATGGCTTCAGAAAAAAAATGGTTAAATGAACAGCCTAATTCAGGGGTATTTCAGAAGTTGGTATGCAACAATGCCATGCCCAGATAAAAGACCAGGAAAGGGAGTTATTTTGCACATAAAGGCTTGGAGTTCAAATCTTTCTATGGGAATTAACAGACACCAAAAAATGTGATTTTTCAAGACAGATACTGGAGTGAAGATGAAGCAGCTGGTTCAAAAGGGGCCAGAGACTTTTGAGATCTCATAGTAGAACAAATTTCAACTCCTTGGCTATCCAAAGTGAATGATCCTCTTGAAAAACTGACAAGGTCTGGAGTGCAATCAGGCCGAAAGAGCACAAGCATTAACTTTAATGGAAGTGTAAGTTAAACCTGCACTATAACAGACTGATAAATATTCCAGGGCCATACTCACTTTAGATCCATTTGGTTCAAGGTCCCTAGAATGGCATCAGGAGAATAGTTTCCATTTAGCTAGGTAGGATTTTGTTGTGTTAGGTTTCCTAACCTCATTCATTTTTCACATGTTCTCAGAATACTTGTGACTGGCTGAAATCAGAATAAAATTCTCTATATCAGCCTTACAGGGGCCAAGAACAGTATAGCAGTGAACTTCTCATGTCAAGAGGTCAGCACACAAACACATTGCATTTTCCTTTTTGCCAAGTTGTTCAGGAGAGGAAATCAGTGCTGCCTTCGCCAAAAAGGTATTATAAAGGATTACTTCTGGTCTTTCCTCCCAGATTTCTGAGCGGTACTCTAGGAATCAAGAGAAATTGTGTGTGTGTGTGTGTGTGGGGGGGGGGGGGGGGGCAGAAAGGAACAGACCTGCCCAATTAAAGGAGACAGTTTATCATGCTTCAGGAGTTGCTGTTCTGCCAGTGAAATTTTTTTTGGTTGCATGTTCTGATGAGAGGCAAACACAACCATCACCAGTATACTTCAAAAACGGGTGAGACCCAGAAAGAAAAGGGTTTAACATCCACTGGTGGGGGGCTGCTTGGGATCTGACCAGCCTGTCCAACACCACATTCTATAGAGAGCAGACAAAGGTTACAGTCAATGTCAAACTCACTTTCAAAGTCATTTCCCATGCATGCGTGACCAGTCTGCAAAAGCAGGTATGAACATGTTCCTCTTCATTTATTAATATACTACATCACAGGTGTATTATTTGTACTCAACTGAAGAACCAATGCTGTAGGATAACGGTGAAGGCTTCCAGGGCAAGTATGACAGACATTTAATTTTATGTCCATGTGCTTTTTTCCTTCATTTTAACCCAAGTACCTTACCTTTAAGGGATCTCATAAGCCCCTCAGGCCAGGTCTGACAAATTCATGGTCAGAATTACTGTAGGCAGAAATACCTGGAAGAATATTCCCAAATTCTGACCATATGACTGATTCCATCATATGTTCCTCCTAATGCAAACGAAGAATGATTTTGGTCTTGAAGGGATGGGTACCCAGACACTGTTCTTTGGTACCACTGGCACTTTGTCACATGCGGGCAAGCTAGAGGAAAGTACAGTTATGTACACTTACCATAAATGTAGATGTTAGAGTGTATTCACTGTTGCAGTCATTACATTTGGGTTATCTGCTTGCAGGTTGCCCTCAGTCGGCCTGATTAACAAAGTCTTGGGTTCTGCGTCAGTTGCTGTCCCTTCTTCCACGACGTCAGGGGTATGAAACATGCAGCCGATGCAATTACATCAGTTTTTTCTTGCCCCAGATGTCAGGTGCCCCCCTAATGGCAAGCAAATAAACATAAAAGCACAAAGGTATACTTCCAACAAAAAAGCAAATACACCAAAAACGCTTTTAAGCATAACAAAGGAAAGTAGAGGTATAGCCAAAAGAAGTTAGGGGGTTGGAGGGAGGGTAACCAGGACTGCAACAGTGAATACACTCTAATATCTACATTTATGGTAAGTGTACACAACTGTACTATGTCCTTCATGTTTCACTGTTGCAGTCATTACATTTGGGTAGATTCCCACAGCTATGGTTGGGAGGAGGAATTTAGATAGCATTACAGCCAGCTATAAGGCCCTGCAAAACTGCAGTGGCAAAGTCGGCTCTGGATTTAGAGAAAATTGGCAAATGATAATGCTTGGTGAAAGTATGTACAGAACTCCAGGTAGCAGCTTCTAGGATGTCCCTTAGTAGGGACGCCTCTGAGAAAGGCTGTAGAGGTAGATGCAGCCCTGGTGGAGTGAGGTCTAATCTCCTGGGGGAAAGGTTTTCCATGGTGCTTATAGCAGAAATGAATGCAATGGCTTATCCGTTTAGAAATGGTTTGCTTTGAAATAGCCTTCCCCTCTGCCCCTGCAGTAAATGCCACCAGCAGCTGCTCAGATTTCCTTTGAGGTTTAGTCCTGTCCAAATAGAATCTAAGTTGTCTGTGCACATCTAAGGAATGCAGTATCCGTTCCCCTTTATTCTGTGGATTGGGAAAAAAGGTTGGCAAATGAATGGACTGATTAAGAGCCACAATGGATACCACCTTGGGCATGAAGGATGGATTGGTTCTGAGGGACACCCTGTCCGCATGAAAGATGATGAAAGGTTCCACTGCCATAAGGGCCTGTAATTCAGATACCCTTCTAGCTGAAGTGATTGCTAAAAGAAAAGCTGTTTTCCAAGAAAGAAATGTTAAGTCTGCAGTAGCAGCTGGCTTGAAAGGAGGTACAGTGAGTTTCTCCAAGACAAAGTTAAGGTCCCAGGCTAGGGTTGGAGCTCTCCTGGGTGGTCTCAAATGTTTGCCCCTCTGAGGAACTGCTTGAGCAGTGGATGAGAGAAGAGGGGAGGTTCTGTGTTATAATGGAGCTGAAAAGGCTGAGGCGTGGATTTTAATGGAGGAAAAAAAGACAGGCCCTTGTGAAGCATCTCAGTTAAGTATTGTAAAATCTGAGGTAAATTGGGCGCTGCTGTGCTCATCCCTTGAGATTGGTTCCAGGCAGAGAATCTTTTCCATTTTTCAGCATAAGATTTTCTAGTACTAGGCCTCCTTGCCTCTAAAATGACATCACATGTTTGCTGAGGGATGGTAAAGGAGAGATTAAGTAATTAGCCAGGGTGCACGGTTCAGTGTTGGAAGCTGAGGGTGCAGAATCTGGTTCTTCTGCTGAGACAGCAGGGAAGGAGTCTGAGGCAGGTGCCACGGAAATAACCATGACACACTGCACATGAGGGGGTACCAGTGTTGGAGTGGCCAGTCTGGAGCAATCAAAATCATCCTTGGTTTGTCCCGTTTGATTTTTAGTAGTACTTTGGAGAGCAGAGGCAGAGGGGGGGGGGGAAGGCATAGACTGAGGTTTTTCCAGCTGAAGGACACAGCATCCACTTTCCAGGCTTGTTTGTGGGGAGTCCTTGTGCAAAATTTGTTCAATTGTATTCTGGGGAGAGGCAAACAGGTCTATATCTGGGCTTCCCCATTTGCTTGTCAACATGTTGAAAATCCTTGGTTCCAGTTTCCACTCGTGTGGGACCATGAGGTTTCTGCTTAGTCCTTCTGCCAGTGTATTTAATTTCCCTAGCAGGAATTGAGCTTGTAGGTGCACTTGGTAGCCCAAGGCTGTGTTCCACAATGCCATGGCTAGTCTGCAGAGGGGGTAAGAATGTGTACCCCCCTGCTTGTTTATGCACCACATAACAGTGGTGTTGTCCGTCTTTACTATTGGTTGTCCTGGAAGAATGTGGTCCTTGAAGGCTGTCAGAGCATTCTGTACAGCTAACATTTCTTTTTGATTGATATGCAGGTGCATTTGACTTGCGTTCCATTGGCCCTGAATGCACTTCCCTGCCAGGTGAGCCCCCATGCATAGCCTGATGCATCTGTTAGGGTTTGGGTGGCAGGGGGTGGTGTGAAAGGTAGTCTTGTTTTGGTGGCAGGCCTCTGCCCACCAAAGGAACTCCAGGTGTAGGCAATGTATGATAGGAATCATTGTTTCTAGGTCTTGAGAATGTTGACACCATAGGCTTTTTAGATTCCACTGTAGTTTCCTCATATGCAGGAGGCCATGAACTCCAAGGCTTGCAGTATTTGTCTTGCAGATAGCAGGGTTTTTGTGGTCACTTGTTGAAGTAGGTTGTCAAATGAATTTGCTTTTTTGGCGTGAGGTAAGCCATCTGTGAAGTTGTATTCAAGCTTGCTCCCAGGAATATAATATGTTGACAGGGTACCAGGTGTGATTTCCTTTCGTTTATGGTGTACCCCAGACAAGTTAGAACCCTTTTTACAAAGGCCAGATGATTCAAAAGTATGTCCTGGCTTTCTGCCTGAATTAGACAATCGTCCAGGTATGGGTATATTTGAATATTTCTTTGCCTGCAAAATGCAATAACTGGAGCTAGGCACTTTGTGAATACCTTGGGCACAGTAGATAAGCCAAAGGGCAGTGCAGAGAACTGATAGTGCGTGTAGCCTGTTTTGAGGCGTAGATATCTTCTGCAAGATTCCCTGATTGGGATGTGCAGGTATGCTTCTTTTAAATCTAGTGTTGCCAACCAGGCATCTTTGCCTAGCATAGGAAGTAAATGGTGAAGAGTCAGCATCTTGAATTTTGGAATCTCCAAAAAGGTGTTTAGAGTAGACAGGTCCAGGAAAGGACACCATGAATTGTCTTTTCTAGGTACCAAGAAAAGTCTCGAGTAGAAACCTTGTCCCTTTTCTTCTTCTGGTACCAGTTGAATAGCACCCATGCTTAAGAGAGAAAGTACTTGTTTGGGGGCCTCTGTCCACTGATTTGTGGGTAGGTCCGGCCACCCACTTGGTGTTGGCAACGTGTGGAAGTGAAATCGATATCCTTGGGACACTATATTTAAAACCCATTTGTCCTGGGTAATGAGTTCCCAATTCTTTGCATGCATAGCAATCTTTCCCTCCAAAGGGGCAGTCAGTTGATAAGTGCTTGGAAATTTTAAAAGGAAGTCAGTGAGACAGTTTACCATGGGGGGGTCTTATTCCCAGACTTGGAAGGGGAAGCCCCCCACTGCTGAGTTCCAAGAGTCCCCTGGGACTGAAACCTGGGGTTTTTGCTGTGTCTGGGTTTGGCTTGAGAAGCTCAGGAATGGGCTGGAAAGGACCAATTCTTAGAGGGCCAGTGCCTACTAAATCTAGGAGGCTGAACTTGTAAAAAATGTTTAACAGTTTGCATAGATTTAGCTTTATCTTCCATCTTTTTAAGAACTTCCTCAGCCTTGTTGCCAAACAGGTGGTCCTGATTTAAAGGATCATCCAACAATTTAGCCTTAACATGATCAGGAAAAGATTGCTCCTTAAGCCAAGCATGCCTTCTGAGCACAGACAGAGTAACAGCAGCCCTGCAAGAGGCCTCTAATGAATCACAACCACATTGCAAAGTATGTTTTCCAACTTGTTTGGCTGAATGCAATAAATCTTGTAAATCTTTATTTTCCACACAGTCAGAAATCAACACCATTTTCTGTTTAAGCAGTCCCATGATATGCCTTTGATATTTTAGCATATGGAATTGACAGTTTAAAGCTCGGATTGCAAAGGTTGCAGAAGTATAAACCTTTTTATCCCCTCTATCCAGCGCCCCTGGAGTCTCTATCAGAAGGGGTAGGATTTTTAGCAGTAGAAGCCTTAATGCCCTTGGGCCCCTGAGAAATGGTTTCAGGGTCCGCAACAGGGTTTCTGAAAAGGAATTTGTGGGACTCGGGAACCCTGTAGTATCTGTCTGGTTTACTAGGGGCCAGAGGCAAGGAATCAGGGGCCATAGTAGATTCTGAAAACACATCAACAATGTCTAGTACAGGAGGTATAGCCAAAGGCCTATGCTGAGGGAGAAGAAAATCCCCAAGCATCTTTTTGGATTCAGAAAAATCCTGACTTTCCCAGTGGAAATGCTCCCTTAACGTATGTAAAGTTTCCCCAAAAGAAAAATCCTCAGGGGGAGAAGCAGAGGGAATGGAATCCTCTGTATCAGAGCCCTCATAAGTAGATATGGATAAATCCAGGTCATTAGAAGAGTCAGAAGAAACAGAGTCCTGTTCAGAAGATTCATATTCAAGTTCAGCCCTAGGCCTCTTAGAAAGGGGGGGGGGTTGACTACCCCTGATTAAATTAAATCTTCAGCCATTTTGATCATTTTTTTTTTAGGCATAGGGGCCTGAACATGTGGCCTGGGCATCATTTTTTTTAGACAAAGATTGAGATTTAGGCCTTAGTACTGAAGGTGAAGTCTGTTTAATATGCAAGTCTGCAGGCCTGAATACACCCACAGAAGCCAGACCCATCCAAAGTAGAGACATCGGGTTCCATAGGTGAAGTATCTCGCAGCATACCTGACTCCGAATGGGTCTCAGTCGATGCCTGCAAATCAGAAGTAGCGGGCATCAGGGGCTGCAAAAGCACCTCACTGAGTACCGGCAAACTGGCTTAGGAGAAGAGTCATCTGCAGTTTTGGACCTCAACTGCCTGTCTCTGTCTTTTTCTTGGCATTTTTTTGGTATTCCAGTAGTCAGATGGCTAACAGACGTTATTTCTGGATAATTAAACAGAGACCCGAAATATTTAGAAGCAAAAATGTACCGACGATGGATAGTGCACTGATTAAATAAAGCACAAAATCGACAGCAAGGTACAGCCTAGGCAAGGAATACAGTACAAATGAAAATCCTTATGAGGTGTTTGCTTCCCACAAGTAATACAATTATTAACTTTTACTGACATCTTTAAGGAGCAAGAAAAAGTTTTCCCAACGGGATACTTAGCTTTTAGTTGAAGACTTCGGTTCTGAAACTCGAAAACGAAAATTTCAGTAGTCGGCCGACCGGCACTTGAGAACTGCTTCTGCTTCGGGCACCGTGTGGCAAGAAAGACTGACGTAATGGCGTCGGCTGCATGTTTTATACCCCTGACAACCTGACATCATGGAAGAAGGGACAACAATCGACACAAGACCCAAGACTTTGCTAATCAGGCCGACTGAGGGCAACCTGCCAGCAGATTACCCAAATGTAATGACTGCAACAGTGAAACACGAAGAACATCTAAACATATCGCATTCTCAAAGCAATGAATAAATCAAGAATCAAGGAAGTGAACTGCTAGAAATGATCTCTGCTTGCTGCAACTCTTTAAATTTCCAAAGGTATTTTTCCTCTGGATCCAACATCCTAAATCCCCTTTACTCGCATCTCATTAGATCAAATATTGAATACAGTGCACTTTTTGGCATGTGTTTGTCTAAACATATCACTCAACTTATGAGACATCAATGACTCAACCATCAGTGGTTTAAAAAAAATCTTTGCTGTCAAGATAGAATAGCAGCCTTCTCTTTGTACTCTGTCTTATGGACTCCTCTGCTGAGACCTGTGTTTAGCTTTTCGAGCCAAGAAAGAAACTTCTAGGACCTTCTATTCCTTTGAAGAATACATTCTACGTCAAATATCCTGTTAAAATAACTAAACCTCCATCAACAGAGGATGTATTCCTTGCATCTGCAGAAAACTTGGCACTTTCAAGGTAAACAAATAACTGGATGGGCAGCATCAAATTCTTCTGCAATTTGTCCTGTTTCGCCCCAACTGAAGTTGAAGGGAACTTCTGAGTATGTTCTACTGGCTAGGTTTGTAATGTTCAGCAGGCTAACTGCTTAGTACTTCCCTATGAACCCATTTTTTATGCCTTCTGACAATGATATGGAACTAGGCTTCCTTCACAGCTAGCATGACCATAACTGTGCTGAAAAGAAGCAGTGGAAATAGACAATGGAGGGTTGGAATCTTGAGAAATTTTGTTCAGACAGTACAGACCTCGGATGGGTCTCGGATGGGTCTCAAATGACTTACTTCTTCAGGACTTGGAAGAGTACAGAGTAAAAAGCCTTAACCTTCCTGCCCCAAGCGAATCTCTGAAATATCCCTAACATGATTTTGCAGAATTTTAGTCTCATATTTTGGTCTGCTGGTTGCAGCATTTTTTTTATAACCAAATAAACAAAGACTGGTCAACTAAATGACTGACATCAGTCTTTTAGAATTAAAAGTCTTCAGAAAAAGCATGCTGATGCAAAGCTTGTTACTGCAGTGACTAAGTACAAAACAGCAATATCTGCCCCTGATGTATGTCACTTTGTCCCACATTTTAGCTTTATCCTCAAGCCTTGAACTGAAAAATTGAGAGGTATGCAAGGGTGGCTGAAATGGGTTGAACTGTGTATTATGACAACAAAGAGCTAAGATACAGTCCTGTGTGTTAGTTATTTATAAATGTATTGATTCATTTAAAATTGTGAGATGGAGTTCACAGTCATACAAGTAGTTTTATGTTGGAATGTGAGGGAGGCATCGATACTTTGTCAAATGGCCCCAATTCAACAGGATCTCTGATTTTACTTCATATTTGGGTCTCTTCTTCCTAACATCTGTATTTTTTTTTCTATTGGCCAATGAAATCTGGACAAGTCACGAAAAAGAAAAAAAAAAAAGGACATTTCAGTTCTAGACTTGTAGCCTTTATAAAAATCATATTTCTGCAAAGACTGTTCCAGCAACTAAGAGTGGGGAGCCTTGAGCAGCCTATCTGTCCCTGAAGGAGTGACCTCAGCACAAGAGCTTGTAGTAATTGGTCGTTTTGGACCATTTCCAGCTCTTTTGAAGTTCCCTGTTTAAAATCTGCCTCTGAGTGTTTTTTCTGGCTATACTACTCAGAAACAGCTCCTCGTGGTCCTGCAGAGTGGTGCTAGCATCAGAGAACTGAGAAAAGTGACTACTTTCCTGATCTAAGTATTTTTTTTTGCTGTTTTACCTGAAAGACCTTCTTTTTCTTACTTTGAACAAGTTTAAACGGCTTTATTACCTGTTTTTTGCATTGTACATTATCTGCACTTAAGTTACAGTTGGTCGAAAGTTTGTTTGTTAAATTTAACTGTTGAGGCTGCCCGTTAAAGTGCACTAGCCTGTGTAATTGATTTATTACTGTTTCCTGCATTTCTGTGTACTTAACTCAAAAAACAAAAAAAAACAAAAAAAAAACAAAAAAAATCCTTGTTTTCCCGCCTTTTCTTGACTAGCTTAGACCAGTATACAGGCTTTGCTGCATTCTGGACTGTGGTGTAGTTCCTGTGTTGTCCATTGCCTTACTTGGATAGAAGGAAGTTTTCTTTGCTGTTTTGTACTTAGTCACTACAGTAACAGGCTTTGCATCAGCATGCTTTTTCTGAAGACTTTTAATTCTAAAAGACTGATGTCAGTCATTTAGTTGACCAGTCTTCGTTCATTTGGTTATAAACAAAATGCTGCAACCAGCAGACCAAAATATGAGACTAAAATTCTGCAAAATCATGTTAGGGATATTTCAGTGGTTCACTTGGGGCAGGAAGGTTAAGGCTTTTTACTCTGTACTCTTCCAAGTCCTGAAGAAGTAAGTCATTTGAGACCCATCCGAGGTCTGTACTGTCTGAACAAAATTTCTCAAGATTCCAACCCTCCATTGTCTATTTCCACTGCTTCTTTTCAGCACAGTTATGGTCATGCTAGCTGTGAAGGAAGCCTAGTTCCATATCATTGTCAGAAGGCATAAAAAATGGGTTCATAGGGAAGTACTAAGCAGTTAGCCTGCTGAACATTACAAACCTAGCCAGTAGAACATACTCAGAAGTTCCCTTCAACTTCAGTTGGGACAAAACAGGACAAATTGCGGAAGAATTTGATGCTGCCCATCCAGTTATTTGTTTACCTTGAAAGTGCCACGTTTTCTGCAGATGCAAGGAATACATCCTCTGTTGATGGAGGTTTAGTTATTTTAACAGGATATTTGACGTAGAATGTATTCTTCAAAGGAATAGAAGGTCCAAGAAGTTTCTCTTTCTTGGCTCGAAAAGCTAAACACAGGTCTCAGCAGAGGAGTCCATAAGACAGAGTACAAATAGAAGGCTGCTATTCTAGCTTGACAGCAAACATTTTTTTTAAACCACTGATGGTTATGAGTCATTGATGTCTCATAAGTTGAGTGATATGTTTAGACAAACACATGCCAAAAAGTGCACTGTATTCAATATTTGATCTAATGAGATGCAAGTAAAGGGGATTTAGGATGTTGGATCCAGAGGAAAAATACCTTTGGAAATTTAAAGAGTTGCAGCAAGCAGAGATCATTTCTAGCAGTTCACTTCCTTGATTCTTGATTTATTCATTACTTTGAGAATGCAATATTGTTTAGATGTTCTTCGTGTTTCACTGTTGCAGTCATTACATTTGGGTAATCTGCTGGCAGGTTGCCCTCAGTCGGCCTGATTAGCAAAGTCTTGGGTCTTGTGTCGATTGTTGTCCCTTCCTCCATGATGTCAGGTTGTCAGGGGTATAAAACATGCAGCCGACACCATTATGTCAGTCTTTCTTGCCACACGGTGCCCAAAGCAGAAGCAGTTCTCAAGTGCCGGTCGGCCAACTCCTGAAATTTTTGTTTTAGAGTTTCAGAACCTTGAGCAGCCTATCTGTTCCTGAAGGAGTGACCTCAGCACAAGAGTTTGTAGTAATTGGTCGTTATGGACTATTTCCAGCTCTTTTGAAGTTCCCGGTTTAAAATCCGCATTTGCACGGCTTTGCGCAATTGTGCGCATAGTGTTAAACAGGCTTAAACTATTCCTGGCTCCGCCAAGTCTGCACTTCAGTTTTTCCCTTAAGAAAGCTCTACTTTCAACAAAATCAGTCTATTCGCTGTATTATAAGCCTAGCACTTTCTACTAAACCCTTTCTTTAAGTGAAGCACCATTAAACTAACGCAAGCACTACATCAACCTACAACCCGTGTTAATACCCACTTCCCTTCAAAGTCCTCTCTGACCCAGTTTCACATCACTCCCTTATACTATTCTGGCATGTCGAGTGGTATATTACTGATGTCCTCTCCAGTTCAGCTGGTTAATCTGGGAATCCTGAGACAATGTTACAATTGTCTCATGTACACAGACAAACCTCTCCTCCTCCCAACAAACACAAACACATGTGAGATGCAACTATATAGCCAAACTGGAGGCTGAACTCTCTCAATACACGACTAGCAAGACCAGACATGAGGAGAAGGTAACCAAACACACAATAAACCCAGTCTCGGATAAACCAATCTCAACTGCAAACCAAACACAAAAACACAAAGACATACGCGGAGGCTCTAATAAAAAACTTACCAAAACAACAGATTCTCCCAAAGCAGACACCCAAGAAAACACCATCTCAAAACACAGCACATGCAACACATAGTACACTAAGTCAGTGTGCCAAACAATCGCAGCCCTTAAGGCGAAACACCATGCCTGATACACTAGTAATAGGTGACTCTATAGTCAGACACACTGACGTTCCGCTTACCAGGCTGAACAAAGAGAGGGTAATGGTGAGCTGCCTGTCGGGTGCTAGGATCCACCACATAACACAAGCACTCAGGTCACTCCAAAGCAAGTACAAATATGACTCTGTCATTGTCCATGCCGGCGTGAATGACCAGAGACGTACCTCCCTGGACTACATGAAAAGAGACATAGAGGAGCTCTCTGATTATGTAGCCCAGGCCGGTATGACCCGGACCCTGAGCAGCATCCTGCCCTCACCAAGAATGACGCCACAATACAAAGACAAGATGATCAGCTTTAATAATTGGCTCAATTACTGGTGTCATTCTAGGGGGATCCAATGATTGTCTGCTTGGGATGACATGCTGGACAAGCCATGCTGCTTCACAAGGGACGGCTTGCACCTGTCACCACTGGGCTTCCGGATATTGGCTAAGGCTCTTGCCACGCCCATAGTGCCTTTTTTAGGCAAGGCTCAAAAGACAAACCCACCACCTTAGAAAACAAAAAAGGAAAAAAACTAAGGGTAATGCTGCTCAACACCAGGAGTCTAAATCTCAAGATGCAGGCTCTCGAAGCACTCCTCAGTATGGAGAGCATCGATGTCTGTGCAGTAACTGAAACCTGGTTCAAGGCTCCTGAGAGCACCCCAGCCCTACCAGGTTATACCTCATATCATGCATTTCGGCCCCAAAACTTGGGCCGAACCACACAAGGAGGGGGAGTGTCCATATTCATTAAAGACACCCACACCTCCAGGTTAGTGGCAACGCACAAAGCATCAGAGACCATCCATGTGCAACTAACCATAGGCAAAACTGCTATACAACTTGTAGCATGCTACAGACCACCCTCTCAATCTCAGGAACTCCATTCAGCCTTCCTGAAGACACTGGAAGATATGAATGTCTCACCAAATACCATCATATTGGGAGACTTCAACTACCCAAACAGACTGGGTGCATTATTCAAACCCTAACACCCTAGCCCAAAGGTTCCTGGAATTCATCAACTCAAATGAGATGGAACAACTAGTCACCTCCCCCACAAGGGGAAATAATATACTTGACCTGATCATCACAAACATGGGGACAACACCGGAAGTATACCCCTCACTAGTGAGATCAGACCACAAACTAATAACCCAAGATATTCATATCCCACTTCCACCCCCAGCACAAAAGACCACAGTGAGAAACTTCTCAAAAGCCGACTTTACACTCCTTAGGACTGAAATGGTATCCTTCAAGCCCCCTGGGCCAGTGGAAACCACATCTCACACTGCTGAATCCTTCACAAATGCTTTCTACGGACATCAAGAATGCATGGATCATGCAATCCCAAATAAAACCAAGACCCTTTCCACCAAAGGCAGGCGTCCTATCTGGTGGACCCCAGCCATAAACAAACTTTATAACAAGAGAAGGAAGCTACTGAAAAAGACAGAGCAAAATCCCATAAAGGGAAGGCATCTCTGGTCAGCACTAGCAAAAAACTACGTTCGCTCATAAAATCATCAAAGGCCAACTTTGAGAGAAAAATCGCTAAGGACACTAAAGATAACCACAAGGCCTTCTTCAGTTATGTTAGAAACCTGGGCGGAAACCCTCAGATATGCTCAGAGTTAGTTCAGAACGGCAAGAAATACACTGAACCCACAGATATTGCCAACATACTGGCAGACAGGCAAAGTGCAAATTTCTCGCCTCCCTCACCCCAAAAGATGAAATATTTATCCCAGCTGAATGCAACCTCCCTGACATCTTAGATGTCCAGGTGAGAGCTGCTCTCAGCAAAGCTAAAAATACAGCATCTATGGGACCAGACGGTGTCCCGGGTTACATGCTACGTGAACTCCTAGAGGAGCTAAACCCGCACATAAGAATGCTGTTTAATCTTAGCCTTACTACAGGATATGTCCCTGAACACTGGCGTACAGCAACAGTGGTCCCACTCCACAAAGGAGGCACCTCTACAGACCCTGGAAACTACCGCCCCATAAGCTTGACCAGCCTGGTCTGCAAAGCTATGGAAAGGATCATTATGGAACTCATAAATAAAGACATCGGGGACCTACAGACAATTGACCCTACCCAGTTCGGCTTTGTAAAAGGCAGATCCTGCCTTTTGAACCTGGTGGACTTTTTTGAAACCGTCACTAGAGCCATCGATGAAGGCAAAGCAGTTCATACAGCCTACCTGGACCTTGCTAAAGCCTTCGACAATACCCCTCAGGCATCATAGACAAGCTCAACAGCTTAAATGTAAACCCGTATGTCACAAGATGGGTTGCAAACTGGCTAAAGGACAGAACCCACAAAGTCAGAATAGCTGGAGCTATGTCAGATTCTAAGCCAGTCACAAGTGGAGTCCCACAGGGCTCTGTCTTGGGACCCCTCTTGTTTGGCATTTATTTCTCAGATGTGCAGGCTAACATAGGGGGGGTTGTGGCTGACAAAGTTCGCAGATGACTGAAAACTAGGCGCCATAGTCGATACACCAGCTGACACATGCATCCTTCAGAAGGGCCTTACAGAAACAGACGACTGGTGCCAGAGTCATGGCCTTAAACTAAATGCCAAAAAATGTATAGTCATCCCCTTTGGGAAAAACAAAGTACACACAAATTACCACATAGGTGGTAATCCATTAAGTATGGAAAAAGTAATCAGAGACCCGGGGACCCAAGTTGACAGTGACCTCCCATTTGACACCCACATCGCCAAAGTGGTTAGAAAGACCTTCTACCTTGCCCACCTTATGAAGGGATTCACATCCAGATCAAAGGATGTCATTGTACCCCTATATTCCTCCCTTATCAGGCCTATGATTGAGTACAATGCCCCATTTGGTATGTACCTCACCCGGCACCTGCAGCAGCTGGAGAGACCCCAGAAGTACCTCACGAAGAGGATCAAGGGTCTCCAACATGTGTCATATGCTGCCAGACTAAAGAAGCTCCAGCTCTATTCAGTAGCATACCGCCTGCTCAGAGGTGATCTGTGCCTGACGTACAAGGCCATGTCCAATCCGGAATTAATGGACATGCTCCACCTCAAAAAATCCAAATCCATCAGAGCCACGAGAGCTAAAGATCTAAACCTTAGCTCAAATATGAATAGGACATGCTGGAAGGACAGATTCATAACCCAGAGGCTTCCCGCACTCTGGAACAGGATCCCAGTCCATGTTAGGCAGAGCCCCTCACTGACTCTTCAAGAGAAATCATGACGAGTGGATGGGTGATCATAGGTTTACCCCGGGGGTCAACTCTGTATCATTACTAGAAAGAGGCACAGTAAACTAAATTTATTTTGTACACTTTTGTATCATTACATGGGGTGGCGAAAGCCACGGACACTATGGCTAGGCTTCTAAATGCCCTAGGGCAGATAGCCTAGTACTATACTATGAAACTATGAAACTATATATATATATATATATTTATTTTTTACATTTGTATACCAGGGATGTCCAAGTGGGCCAGTGGCCCTTTTTCAGCAGAGGCCCAGGGAGAAAAGCTCTATTACAAAAAACTCATTACAAACAACTGATAACAAATCAAGAATAATACAAGCAATATATGTTCATGATTTCATAGCTTCACAGGGGATTTGCAGTCAAACGACTGTAGGAAGTCCTTTTAAGCTTAGTCACACTTTCTAACTGTATCTGACAAGTTTTGTACCTTAAGGTTATTTTAAGGTGTATATGAAGGTTTGGGCATGGATGGTCCACATTTACAAGCTCCCTCTGTCTACTAGAGACACAGATGCCAGACCAAGGGTAAATTTCCAATTCCCCATCCAGTGGTTCAAGCGACATTTGAATGGAGTTAGCGAAGAACTCTCTTTCCAATGGATGGGAAATCTGCAATCTCTGAGACTCGCACCTTTCTCTCCAACATGTCACACTTATGTTGTAGATGAGGTTTAGGTCCCCAGATAAAGTAATTCTGATGTTATTTGTCTTGCAGCTGTGCAACAGGGCCATCAAAGGGGGATCTAGGTCAGGCATACATCACCTCTCAGCAGTTAGTATGAAACAGTACAGACACACGACTTTGAGATAGTCTTGTGTAGGACATGTTTATACCTTGTATTCTTTTTGCAAAGAATCTCTGTAGATGCTCCAATTGTTGCATATGCCTGGTCAGGTACATACTGAAGAGGCCAATATACTCTGCCTGGCCTGAGGGCAGAGTACAGCAGAACAAGGACATCCTTGGACCTAGATGCTATAACCTTGCTTATAGGATGCGACACACAAAATGCTTGACCATCAAGTGTTTAGTAGCAAGGAAAAGCCCAGGTTACTTCTACATACATTCCCGTATCTCTGACCACTGGGTCTACTCTTAGGGGTGTATTATCAATGCAGCAGTTTCCAGGGGTAGCCATCTTCTCAAGGGATAATATTTTGCATTTCTTAGCATTAAGTTTTAGACTGTGGCTCTAGCACTAGTTATTAGTCTGTGCCAGGCCTTCTTGGACACTGCTTGCATCTTTGGAGGATTCTGTGACTGCACCTAATTTGCAGTTGTCTGCAAAAGTGGTCAGCCAGAGGCCCATGGCACTAGCTTGGACTTCATACAGCCTTGAGGGACTACACTAGCAACTGGCCTCTTTGTGGAGGAAGACTCCCCTATCCAAATTTGAGTTCTGTGAGCCACCTGGCTATCCATCAAGTGGCAAAAAGGTTTATGCCTACTTCTGTGAGTATATCTACAATACCAGTATTGGGGTTTGTACTGAATGCTTTGGCCAGTTCAAGGTAGGCAGTATGCACCATTTTGACTTCATCCATTACTTTGGTGACCTTCTCAAAGCAAACCACTAGGATAAGTAGGCATGACCTGCACTTAAAAAAAAAAAAAAAAAAAAAGCTGGATCCAGTGTCTGAAGGTTTCTGTGATATTGTACGTCATTTCTATGATCATTGTCATTGCTTTGCATAAGAGATTAGTCAGACTTGTGTCTACAGCTGCCTGGGTCTGTAGATGGCCTGTCAGTGTGCAGAGGGATGACAGCTGCAGTCCTCCATTCTCTTGGCACAAAGCCTGTATGGAGACCATGACTAAATAGTGATTCTAATGGTCCTGACAAGTCAAGGTTCAGGTTATTAAACAGGAACCCTGGGATATTACTGGGGTTCATCAAAGCAGCATTACTGGCCTTGGAGAGTACACTGATTGTTCCCTAACGATAGATGGGGGAGTTCTCAATAGGGGGAAAGGAAGTAAAACTGGAGCTAAATTTGTCAGCCAGTAGATTTGCTACATCTTCGGGTTCATTATAGGTGGCTACATTTACAATTAGTTTAGGACATTGCTGTACACTGCCTTTGAGATTATGGACAAAGGAAGAATGCCTTGTGAGTGTCTTTAGCCTGGGAGGATATTTTTATCAAAAATTTGGCTTTGGTTGACTTGGTTAGACCTCAAGTTGTTTGTTTAGACTGATGGAGTTTTTACCTTGCTGGCCCAATGCACCTTTTGCCACAAATTTCTTCCTTTTCTTATGCAACCTATGGGTGTTGGGATTCTATCAGGGTGGCTTGTTTTCTGAGTTTGTCCTGTTCTTATACTGGGTATGTACTGCTGTCTCTATGAAGTTTTGGTGGGGCTTGAAGTTTTGCTAGGGTGTCACTTAATAGGAAGTTTGCATTAGAATAATTCCTGAAAGTTCCAGGGTTAGATGGGGTCCTGGTTTTTACCCTTTTTTTTTTAAACTTCCTACGAGAGCTTTACGGTTCAAACTGACCAGTGAGGACATTACACTAGGGAACACAGCATTCTCCCCGGTTTCAGAGGATCAAGTCAAAGATGCTAGTGTTTGTAGTGTGTGTATGTACAACATGTAACTTGGGTAGACTTTCTGCTAGTAAGGAAAGGGCACTAGGGTAGAATCAATTATTGCAAAGTCATCTCCAGTGAAACAGTTGGCTCACAGCATAAACTAACAGTTGCCACAATCAGCTCCAAGCACTGGTCACAGAACCCTCTGAAGTCAAAGACCAGGCTAAAGACCTGGAAGCTGACTGGAGAGAAGTTACAACAGTTTAAGCAATTACTCAGTACTCTAGCACCCCAAGAACAGGAGGAAATATGTGAAGTTGAAGAATGGCAGCGCCTCAAAACAGCATGTGTGAGGACTGCAAAACAGATATGTGGCTGAACCAGGTATAGAAATAAGGTACATAAGGAAAGCTGTTGGTGAAATGCAGAAGTTCAAGAAGTCACCAAAGGAAAGGACTGCAGGAAAAAGAGGGAGATAGAAAACCTGACCAGGCTAAGAAAGAATACTGGTTGGCTAATAAGCTGAGAAAGAAGACGCAATAGCAAAGAACAGGGCATCACAGGCACCCTACCAGCTTCTGGAAAGTGACTTAGTAGGCAGCACAAAAACTATATCATGTTGCGAAGCAAAGATAGAAAGATGAAGATGGTCAGACACCCTTCATTAAGGATGCCAGCAGCAACCTGCTCATCAGTTCACAGGACATCAAAGGCAGATGGAAGGAGTACTTCTAACAGCTCCTGAATGAAGAAAACCCCACAGAAGCTGCTCAGAAGCTGTACTGCCCCAGACAGCCTGAGGAGAGATGAGGAGCCCACCCTAGAAGCAGAAAGAATAGCACTAAGGAAAATGAAATCAGGGAAAGCAGCAGGCTCAGATGAGATCACAGTAGATATGATAAAGATGTTAGGTGAGACAGGGGAGAAATGGCTCCTGAGGGTACTCATGTCAGCATGGAGAGAAAGGCAAATCCAAGATGACTGGAGAACAAATGTACTCATTCCAGTATACAAAAACAAAGGGGATATCCACTGTTGTGGGCAGTACAGAGGTATGAAGCTCCTGTCGCACTGAATAAAAATTCTGGAGAGGGTGATTTTTTTTAAATGGATACACAGAGTAGTAGAAAGTAAGATGGGAGATTAGCAGTTCAGATTCATATCAAGAGGCATTAGAACCAATCTGATGTCTGCAATGAGACCGATGGCTGAGAAGTTAGAGGTAAGGAAGGAGTACAACTGGACATTCCTAGACTTGGAGAAAGCAACAAGGTCCCAAGAAAGCAGATTTTGGCAGTACTGCTGTGGTTCTAAGTCCCAGACACATTGGTAAAATTACTACAGGCTATGTATAACAACCCAATGACTCGTGTATTAACAGTGTTCAGTCTCAAAGGGTGTTCCCAGTAAGAGGGGCGTGCACCAGGGTTCAGCTCTGAGCGCACTGCTGCTCATAATGGTGATGGACTACATTAACAAACAGGTAGGAAGGGACAAGTCAAAGTTGCTGTATGCAGACAATGTGGCATTACAGGAAGACTCTGAGCAAGAACTTTAGCAAAGGACAGGGGAATGGAATGTAAAACTGCAGGCACATGGGATAAAACCAAGGACAGATAATAGTAATAAGGGCAGCAAACTGGGCAAATAGGAACACTCTGACAACTGAGATAGAAGGAAAGATAGTGGAACAGGTTAATAGCTTCAAGTATCTTGGAGGGGTGGTTGAGGAGAAGGCAAATCTGAATGAAGAGGTCAAAGCTAGAATCAGAGGCTGTAGTTCTTGGAAGGTGCCCGATCCTCGGAAATGAAGGAGTCATTAGCAGAGGAGCCAGGTAAGATCATGGCCGGGGAAGGTGTCGATGTAGGCATAGTAGTTGGAACATGTGTCACAAACAAGGTTGCACTGTGGGAGATGCTGCCGAGGTCAGTACAATGAAAGGAGTCCGAGTCAAAACCAACAGCGACACAGAGGGAGAAGACAAGGACCCTGGTGCCGAAGTTGTCTGTGCCGACGGCACGTGAGAAGCCTTGTGTCGACTCTGTTCAGAGGAGGACGGGGATGTCGGAACCGAAAGACTCTGTTTCTCCTCAAGTCTTTTACTGTCTTTATGCTTAGGAGGTGGTGAGACCTCCATCCCACACAGAGCCTCCGCAAAGGGTGATTTTAACATACCCTTAAGGAAAAGTTTGTTCTTGCGTTCAGCAAATGTACGGTTGCTGAAGCTAGAACAAATGTCGCAAGAAACATTAAGGTGGTCAACGCCTAAACAGTAAACACACCGAGCATGACAGTCAGAATTGGGCAACATATCCCCAGACTTATCACATTGTTTGAAACCAAGCTTGGCCTTATCTGCCATAATACAGAGTATAACACACTAACCACACAACAAAACTAAATAACTAACAAGACAAGAAAAAACACTTTTTTACAGATAAGAAGAAAGAGAAAGTACAGTTGTGTACACTTACCATAAATGTAGATGTTAGAGTGTATTCACTGTTGCAGTCATTACATTTGGGTAATCCTGCTGGCAGGTTGCCCTCAGTCGGCCTGAATTCCAAAGTCTTGGGTCCTGCGTCGGTTGCTGTCACCCCTTCCCTGACGTCAGGTCGTCAGGGGTATAAAAGATGCAGCAGACGCCATTTTCTTCAGTTTTTCTTGCCCCAGATGTCAGGTGCCCCCAAATGGGTAGGCTAAAAATTAAGCCATATATATATTATATATATATATATATATATATATATATATATATATATATATATATATATATATATATATATATATATATATATATATATATATATATATATATATATATATCTATATAAGGGGGATGGCAGGTGGGTAACCTGGACTGCAACAGTGAATACACTCGAACATATACATTTATGGTAAGTGTACACAACTATACTATGTTCGTGTTTCACTGTTGCAGTCATTACATTTGGGTAGAGTCCCAAAGCTATGGATGGGGGACTGGAGCTAAACATTAGGAGCGGCTATGAGGCCCTGCAGAACTGCAGTGGCAAAGCCCGCTCTGGATTTAGAGTAAAGTGGCAGATTGTAATGCTTTGTAAAAGTGTGCACTGAACTCCAAGTAGCAGCCTCTAAATGTCTTTGGTTGGTACTCCCCTGAGAAAGGCTGCAGAAGTGGCTGCAGCTCTGGCTGAATGTGGCCTAATGCCCTTAGGCACTGGTTTGCCATGCTGAGAGTAGCAGAAATGAATGCAGTGACCTATCCACTTTGAAACAGTCTGCTTGAAAATAGTCTTTCCTTGTGATCCTGCAGCATATGCCACTAGTAATTGTTCTGTCCTTCTGAAAACTTTAGTTTTGTCCAAATAGAATCCAAGTTGTCTGTGTACTTCCAAAGAATGCAGAATTTTCTCTCCCTTGTACTGTGGATTTGGATAAAAAGTTGGCAAATGAATAGTTTGGTTAAGGGCCACACTGGACACCACCTTAGGCATGAATGTAGGGTTTGTCCTCAGAGAAACCCTGTCTGGATGAAAAATGATAAAGGGTTCCACAGCTATGAGAGCCTGTAGCTCTGACACTCGTCTTGCAGATGTTATTGCTAAGAGCAGAGCTATTTTCCAGGATAAAAACTTTATATCCCCAGTAGCAGCTGGCTCAAAAGGAGGTAGGGTGAGTTTTTCCAAGACATAATTGAGGTCCCAATGCAGGCATTGGCGATCTCCTCGGAGGTCTTAAATTTTTGGCTCCTCTAAGGTACTGCCTTAATAAAGGATGAGAAGAGAGTGGTGGCTCTGTATTGTAATGAGCCGAAATGGCAGAGGCATGAATTTTAACTGATGAAAAAGATAGACCTTTGTCCAGCATCTCAGTTAAGTACTGCAAAATCTGAGGAATATTTGGTACAGCTGTGTCAGTTCCTTGAGCTTGGTTCCAAGCACAAAATCTCTTCCATTTTCCAGCATAGAATTTTCTATTACTAGGCCTTCTGGCTTCCAAAATGACATCCATCACAGCTTTACCGAGAGGTGTGCTTTGTATGGCTACATTATCCGTCATGCTGCCAGGTTTAGAGTCCTGAGTTGGCTGTGCAGAATCTTTGTTGGGACAGTAGGTGAGGTATTTGAGGTAAGGTCCAGGCTGGGCATTGAGACAAGTTCCTTAAGATCGGATACCAGTACTGGCGGGGCCAGTCTGGGGCAATCAGAATCATTTTTGGTTTCTCCTGTCTCACCTTTAGGAGTACCCTGGGGAGGAGAGGCAGTGGAGAAAAGGCATATACTAACAGGTTTTTCCAGTTGAAAGATAAGGCGTCCACTTTCCATGCTAGTCTGTGATAAGTTCTTGTGCAGAATCTTTTTAGTTGAAAGTTGTGAGGGGAGGCAAATAGATCTATGTCTGGGCGTCCCCATTTCTTTGTTATGCTGAAGACTTGTGGATCCAGGTGCCACTTGAGGATTCATGAGGTTTCTGCTTAGTTCGTCTGCCAGAGTATTGTCCTTTTCTGGCAGGAATTGTACCTGCAGATGAACTTGGTAAGTCAATGCTGTGTCCCATAAAGCCATGGCTAGTCTGCAAAGGGGATAAGAACGCATACCCCCCTGCTTGTTTATGTACCACATGACCGTGGTATTGTCTGTCTTTATCAGTAGTTGTCCCGGATGAATTAGGTCCTTGAAGGCTGTCAGGGCATTTTGAACAGCTAGCATCTCTTTTTGATTGATATGTACATGCATTTGATTTGCGGACCAGGTGCCCTGAATGCCTCTTCCTGCCATGTGAGCCCCCCAGGCATAATCTGATGCATCCGTTGTTAGGTTCTGCCTGGCTGGGGGTAGTGAGAATGGCTGTCCCTTGTTTTGATGACAAGCTTTTGCCCACCATCGAAACTCCTGTTGCAGGCAGGGAATGAGAGTAATCATTATTTCCAGGCTGTGGCAATGTTGTGTCCAGAAACTTTTTAGGTACCATTGAAGTTTCCTCATATGCAGTCTTGCATATGAAATTAGTAGGATGCAGGATGCCATGAAGCCCAAAGCCTGCAGAATTTTTCTTGCAAATAACTGGGCCTTTGTTGCCATTTCCTTGAAATAGGTAGTCAGTTGCCTTTGTTTGTCTGGCGTGAGATAAGCCATCTGGGCAGTTGTATTTAAGCTTCCACCCAGGAATATTATCTCTTGAGAGGGTACTAGTTTTGATTTCTTTTCGTTGACTGTGTACCCTAGGCATGTTAAAAGTCTTTTCACAAACGCCAGATGCTGTAGTAGAATGTCCTTGTTCTCTGCTTGAATGAGGCAGTCGTCCAAGTAAGGATATATTTGTAGTCCTCTTTATCTCCAGAAAGAAATTACTGGTGCCAGGCACTTTCTGAAGACCCTGGGCGCAGTAGATAAGCCAAAAGGCAGTGCAGAGAATTGTTAATGCTTTGAACCAGCCTTGAATCTGAGGTATCTTCTGCATGATTGTCTGACTGGGACATGCAGGTATGCCTCTTTTAGGTCTAAAGTGACGAGCCAAGCTTTTCTGCCCAGCATGGGAAGAAGCTGCTGCAAGGTCAACATCTTGAATTTTGGTATATTCAGGAACGTGTTTAGTATAGATGGGTCCAGTACTGGTCTCCATGCTTTGTCCTTTCTGGGTACCAAGAACATTCTTGAGTAAAATCATTGTCCCTGCTCTTGCTGTGGCACTTGTTGAATAGCCCCCATGTCCATGAGGGACGAGACTTGTTTTTGAGCCTCTGCCCATTGATTTTTGGGCAGGTCTGGCCAACCGTTTGCCATTAGCAGGGTATGGAAGTGAAACTTGTAGCCTTGTGACACTGTCTAGAACCCATTTGTCTTGGGTTATAATGTGCCAATTTTGAGAAAAAAAAGTGCTATTTCCCCCCTAAGGGTGTTGCCAGTAGACAACTGCTTGGTGCAGGCAGGGGGAAGTCATTGGGACTGTTTCCTGTATGGTTGTGATTTGTCTTCTCCACTTTTGGAGGTAGAAGCACTCCATTGTTTAGACCTGTACGAACCTTGCGGCTGGGATCTGCCTCTAGGCCGTCTGGATCTGCCCCTTTGAGGTCTGTCCGACACTGGAAAGGACCAATTCTTTGTAGGCCAGTATCTACTAAACCTAGGTGGCTGTACTTGTAAAAAATCTTTGACTGTTTGCATAGATTTAGCTTTGTCCTCCATTTTCTTTAACACCTCTTCTGCCTTAACATCAAACAAGGTGGTATGCTGTAATGGTGCATCCAATAATTTAGCTTTGACATGATCAGGCAGATTTTGTTCCTTTAACCAAGCATGGCTCCTAATTACAGAACCCATAACAGTGGCCCTGCAGGAGGCCTCCAAAAAATCAAAACCACATTGCAAAGTATGCTTTCCAACTTGTTCAGCTGCATGCAATAAATCCTGCATTTCTTTATCATCTGCACATTCAGAATTTACCAACATTTTCTGTTTAAGCAGTGTCATGACATACTGCTATTTGAGCATATGAAACTGGCCGTTTAAGGCCCTTATAGCCAAGGTAGCAGATGTGTAAATCTTTTTTCCCCATCTATCCAGTGCCCTAGAATCTCCGTCAGAGGGGGTAGGGTTTTTTGCAGTGGAAGCCTTAACCCCTTTGGGACCCTGAGAAACCGTTTCTGGGTCTGCAGCAGGGTTTTTGAAAAGGAATTTATGAGAGTCAGGAACCCTGTAGTATCTGTCAGGCTTAACAGGAGCTGGAGGTAAGGAGTCAGGGGTCAGACTAGACTCTGAAAACACATCTACAATGTCTAACACAGGTGGAATAGCTAGAGGCCTGTGTTGAGGTAGTAGAAGGAAATCCCTGAGCCTCTTCTTAGATTCTGAAAAATCTTGGCTCTCCCAGTGGAAATGCTCCCACATGGTATGCAAGGTTTCCCAAAAGGAATAGTCCTCAGGAGGAGAAGCTGAAGGAATAGATTCTTCAGCATCAGAATCCTCATGGGGGGGGGGGTGAGAATATTGCTGATCAGAAGAGGAATCAGAGGAAATGGAAACCTGATCTGAAGATTCATATACTGTCTCTTGCCTAGGCCTCTTATCAGGAGGGGGATGGGAACCCCTGATCAAGGTAATTAAGTCTTTGGCCATTTTAAGCATCTATTTTTTGGGCATGGAGGCCTGTCCATGTGACTGGTGAACATATTTCTTTGCTTTTAAAGGTGCTTTAGTCTTTGCCTTTGAAGCTGAAGTCGGTTTAATGTACAGGTGTTCAGGTCTGAATACACCCTCAGAAGCAGATGCCTGCTCAGCGGCTCCAGACCCATCTGAGGAAATAGTCTCCGAGGCTCCAATACCTTGAGTTTCCAGCGGCCTGACCAACTCCACGTGGGAGTCGGTATCGGCCTGCGACTTTAAAGTAGCGGGCGTCAGGGGCTGCAAAAGCACCTCACTAAGAACCGGCGACTGGCTTAGGAGAAGTTTCGTTGTCGGTTTTGGACTTCGGTTGCCTGTCTTTTTCTTTGCGCTTTTTGTGAACTGCAGTAGTTGGATGGCTATCCGACATTGTATAATTAAATCTGCATCCAAAATAGATTAGTGCAAAATTGTACCGACGCTTAATAGTGCGTTGGTTAAATCTAGCACAAAATAGACAACTTGATACGTCGTGGTCAGGGCCTAGGCAAGGAATACAGTAAGAATGAAAGTCCTTGAGGTATTTGCTTCCCACAAGAAATACAATTATTACCTTTTTCTGACATTGGTCTGGAACAAGAAAAAAAAGTTTCTCCAACGGGGTTACTTGGCTTTTAATGAAGACTTCGGATCTGAAACTCGAACACGAAAATCTCAGGAGTCGGCCGACCGGCACTTGCGAATTGCTTCTGCTTCGGGCACTGCGCGGCAAGAAAGACTGAAGAAAATAACGTCGGCTGCATCTTTTATACCCCTGACGACCTGACGTCAGGGAAGGGGCGACATCAACCGATGCAGGACCCAAGACTTTGGAATTCAGGCCGAATGAGGGCAACGTGCCAGCAGGATTACCCAAATGTAATGACTGCAACAGTGAAACACGAAGAACATCCAACAATGGTACTAAGAAATACCAACGGTAAGAGAGGGCTTAATAAGGTAGGGAGAGAGGGAGTAGTACCAACGATGGTATGAAGAAATACCAAAGGTAGTGGGTAGGGCTTAGTCAGGAAAGAATGAGGTAGAAATAGAAAAGGACTAGAGATGACAAGAAAAAAAAATGTCTTGCAACAAACTAGAAACAAGAAAAACCACAAAAAACTAACACTTAGCCAGGAGAAGGCTTGGCATGTCTGACTAAGAACACGGCAAACGAGATCTGGAGAGACTATGAGAGGGGCATTATGGGTAGGTCTTAGCTGACAGTTTTTGGCTGGCACGAGCTTTGTAACGGCCATTTTGGTTCCGAGGACGGAACCAAAGTCCTAACAGTAAGGAATGAATAAAGATTTATAACATTAGAAATAATATTAGATAAAATTAAATTGAGATCCCAAGGGGGCGTTGGATGCTTATATGGAGGTCTTAACATAAGTGTCCTTCAAAAAGGCTTTGCAAACTGTGTGTGATATGACAGGATGGTCATTTTCTCCTATATGAAAATAAGAAATTGCAGCTACTTGAACTTCAACTGAAGCTGCCGCTGCTCCATCACTGAAGATCTCCAAAAAACTTCTTGCATTTGAAAAATATTGAGATGTTTTATGAGATAAAATAATATGCTTGACTGGGTAGGAGAAGGATGGAAACCTGTCAATTACGGGAACAGGAGCGGTCAAACTGTCAACTTTAGGGTGTCTAGGTTGGGATGAATCAATCCTGACAGGTGTGTCAGGAGGTCTGAAACTGGGTCCAGAATCCAGGGTTAATCTCAAAGATGAGGCCGAAAAAAGGGGAACCAGATTTAATGAGGCCAGTAGGGAGCAATTAGGATAATGGTAGTCTCCAACAAACTCGTTTTCTGTAGAAACTTTGGAATTAGAGGAATCAGGGGGGAAAGCATAAAGAAGTCCCAGGGACCAATCGTGAACAAGTGCATCCCTTGGTGACTCCCCCATAGGAGGGATCAGGGCAAAGTAGTTGCTGCCTTTGGCATTTATGGATGATGCAAAAAGGTCACAGCAAGGCTGGCCCCCATTTGTGGAATATCACTTCCGTAACTTTGATTGAGGGACCACTCATGTGGCCACAGAATATCTCTGCTCAGCTTGTCCACAATGACGTTGGATTTCCCCAGGACGTGCATTGCTATCAGAAAGTGGCTTGAGGCTATTGCTCAATGCCAGACCCTGACAGCTTTTTAACATAGTGAGTATGATCTGGTTCCCCCCAATGATTTATATATCACACTATGGACATGTCCGTCTGGATTGCTATTATTCCCACAGGAAGATAGTCCTGGAATGCTTGTACCACTGAAAGCACCGCCCTCATCTCTAGGACATTTACATGCAAGTGAGCCTCCTGGTCTTACCAGATGCCTTAATCTGTCTTCCTGAGAAAATGCACCCTCCATCTGGGAAGCGTCCATGGTCACCTTGGCCAGAGGTTGAGGAGAAATGAAGGGATGGCCTTGAGGTACGAAAGGCGAGTAAATCCACCACTGGAGATCTTTTCTGCAGGCATTGGAAGTTCCAAGATTGACCACTGTGCAAATAGCATCCACTGAAGAACCTTCATGTGGAAACTAGCTAGGGGAAATAGTATGATGGATGCAGCCAATATCCCTAGGACCTGGAGAAGCGAAAGTTGTGTAAAAATTTACCATAACCATAGATGCCCTTCTCTTCCATGTTGCAGTATTCTACTAGTGGGTTTACCCTTCTTCAGATCAGCTTGTCCGGCTAGGTTTCCAATGCTTTTCCAGTCCCTCTTGGTGTGGACGTCTGACATGGAGGCAGGTACATGGGCCATAAAGGTGCCCTGCATGCACCAGCCCTCAGACCCCAAATAAAGCCCAAGACTGAGCCAGTCCTGAGGGACATAGCCTGTCCTTGAGCCGGGTAGAGTAAGTGCAAAGGTTAAGAGAGGGAATGGTGAAAGGGAAGGAAAACTGCAACATGGAAGAGAACATATATGGTTATGGTAAGTTTTTACACAACTTTCCTATGTCCTTCTATTCCAATGTTGCAGCATTCTACTAGTTGGTGAATACCAACACTCACTAAAGGTTGTAGGGTGGCCTGGTAGAGGACTCCAGGAATCCATGCAGGATAGCCCTGGCAAAGCCTGCCCTGGCTCTGGAAATATAGTCCAGTTTGTAGTGCCTGGTGAAGGTGTGCACAGAGGACCATGTAGCTGCTTCCAGAATGGAATCAGTGTCCAGGCCTTTGAAAAAGACTCCAGAAGAAGCCATATCTCTTGTGGAGTGGGCCCTAACATTGCCTGAGAGTGTCTTCCCATGGTGAGAGTGTAGCAAAAGGAGATAGACCATCTCAACCTGGATTGCCAAAGCTGTTTGCCCACCACTTTCCCCAGAGCCCTGGGGTGGAAGGAGACAAACAGTTGGATCTGCAGAAAGGTTTACTTTTATGCAAACAGAATCAGAGTTGTCTGTGAACATCCAGGGAATAAAGGACTCTTACCATCTCCCAGTGGGTTAGGGAAGAACGTGGGCAGATGGATGGACTGATTCAAGGAAAGGTCGTTGACCACCTTGGGGATGAAGGACGTGTTTATCCTTAGGGTGACCCTGTCCATATGGAAAACCAGGAAAGGCGGAGTAGCCATAAGGGCTTGAAGCTCAGACTCTCCTGGCTGATGTCAAAGCTACTAGCAGGACTGCGTGCAAAACTTTACAGCAGCCTTGTCAGCTGGTTCAAAGGGTGGTAAAGTGAGTTTTTCTAGCACATAATTAAGATCCCATGGAGGAGGGTATGGTTTCCTGGCAGGCCTTAGGTGCAGAACCCCCTTCAGGAAGAGGTTGGCTGGTAATCTGAATCCCAGTGGAGGGTCCATAAGCAGGCAGGCACAAATGGCAGACAGGTGTGCTTTTAAAAAGTATGACAAACCTGCCTTCAGGAGTTCACACAGGTAGGGCAGAAACAAGTCGCTGTCCAGCGGCTCCATCAGTCTTTTATGACACCAGAAGGAAAACATTTTCCATTTGGAGAGAAAAGATTTTCTTGTGTTGGGTTTTCTGGCCTCTTGCAGGACTGAAAGCACATCCTTGTTGCACAGGTGTCTGAAGGGAATCAGAATCCTATCCGCCAAAGGGAGAGGTGCAGACTGCCATTGTGGGTGTATTTGTGTCCCCTTGTGCTGTGTGAGTAGGTCCACTGAGGGGGGTAACTTGTGGTGATTGCCCTTGGACAGATGAAGTAGAGGGAACCAGTGCTGCCTTGGCCAATAGGGTGTCACCAGCAAGATTTTTGCTGAGTCCTACTGAATTTTCAGTAGGACCCTCTGGATCAGAGGCAAGTGGGGAAGGCATACAGGAACTTCACCTTCCATGACATTGAGAAGGCATCTGTTTGCAAAGCCTTCAGGTTGTGAGTTCTGAAGCAGTAGCTCTGGAGTTGCCCGTTTATGGAGGGGGCAAACAGGTCTATCTGAGGAATACACCACTTGTGGACCAGATCTAGGAACACCTCTCTTGACAGCATCCATTGGTGGCTGTCCAACATGGTTCTGCTTAGTGAGTCTGCCTGAGAGTTGTGCTGAGGCGGGATATAGGCTGCTTGGAGGGAGATTCTCTGAGAGATAACCAGATCCCATGCCTGTAGAACTAGTCTGCATATGAGGCAGGACTTTGTCCCTCCTTGCTTGTTCGGGTACCACATCACTGTGGTGTTGTCTGTGAAGATTTTTAGGAGGCCCTGCAGGAGATGAGGTTGGAAGGCCTGCAGGGCTAGGAGTAATGCTGTCATTTCCCTGATATTCATGTGCATTTGCTTGTGCCTGTCCACAAACCTTGCACTGTCCTTGGACCCAGAGTTGCCTCCAAGCCCAGGTCTGAGGGATCTGTGTACATGATCTGGGAAGGGGTGGGCATTTGCAGGGGCATGCCTGGATTCTTGGAAAGTTGGGCAAGCCAACATTTTAATTCTTGGTGAAGACAGGGAAGGAGTAGAACTCTGAACTCTAGAGGATGTGAGTGCTGGGTACCACTGAAATTTTCTCATGTGTAACCTAGTTAGGGGCACCATGGGAACAGTAGCTGCCATGTACCCCAGAAGTCTTAGGAATTCCCTCGCAGTCTGGGCTGATGAATGGAGGGCAGACTGAAAGTGATGGGAGAGGGACACCACTTTTTCCTCCGGGAGGGAGGCCATGCTTATG
Source organism: Protopterus annectens (assembly GCF_019279795.1). Lineage (NCBI taxonomy): Eukaryota > Metazoa > Chordata > Ceratodontiformes > Protopteridae > Protopterus > Protopterus annectens. The sequence goes on from NC_056728.1 coordinate 1,389,478,144, forward strand.
TCTGTCCTGATTCTGCATCCCAGGAGGATAACGTCCTGTGCAGGAAGGAGGACTTTGGGTAATTTAACAGGAGCCCTAGGAAAGTATTCATTGCTGTAGTCATCACACTTGGGTTATCTGCCTGCAGGTAGCCCTCAGTTGGCCCGAATACCAGTCTTGGGATTTCTGCTTCGGATGCTGTCGCCTCTTCCATGACGTCAGGTCGTCAGTGGTACAGGACATGCAGCCGATGCCATTACATCACTTTTTCTTGCCCCAGATGTCAGGAGCACCCAAAATAGGAAGCAATTAAATGGTGTGGAACACTTCCAGCAAAAAGTAAACACCATAGCCATAAGATATGGCCAAAAAGAGCAAAGGTAGAAAGCATAGAGAAGTTAGGGAGCTGGAGGGAGGGTAACCAGAACTACAACAGTGAATACACTCGAACATCTACATTTATGCTGTGTACACAACTGTACTATGTTCTTCGTGTTTCACTGTTGCAGTCATCACACTTGGGTTGATTCCCAAAGGTGATTAAGGGTGGAGGCAGTCAAAAAATATTAGGGCCGACTAGCAGGCCTTGTAATACTGCTGTGGTAGATCCAGCTCTGGATTTAGAAAAGACAGGCAAGTGGTAATGCTTGGTGAAGGTGTGTACAGAACTCGAGGTTGCAGCTTCCAGGATGTTCCTAGTAGGGACTCCCCTGAGAGATGCTGTACAGGTTAAGGTAGCCCTAGTGGAATGAGTTTTGATCACATGTGGGATAGGTTTTCCATGGTGTTTGTAGCAGAAATGGATGAAGTGTGCTATCCATTTGGAAATAGTTTGCTTTGAAATGGCCTTGCCCTCTGCCCCTGTAGCAATGCTGACTAGCAGCTGGACAGTTTTTCTGAAAGGCTTAGTCCTGTCAAGGTAGAACCTGAGCTGTCTGTGCACGTCCAAGGAGTGCAGGACCCTTCCCCCTTTATTCTGAGGATTAGGGAAGAAGGTTGGTAAATGGATGGATTGGTTTAAAGCCACACTGGAAACCACCTTGGACATAAATGACCGCATGGGAAATAATGAAGGGGTCAACATCCGTAAGAGCCTGCAACTCGGACACTCTTCTTGCTGAAGTGATGGCTAGAAGCAAGGCCATTTTCCAAGAGAGAATTTTCAACTCTGCTGTAGCAGCAGGCACAAAAGGAGGAAGCGTGAGCTTCAATAGTACAAAGTTAAGGTCCCAAGCAGGAGTGGGAGCTCTCCACGGGGGTCTTGCATTGTTAGCTCCTCTCAGGAACTGTTTGATCGGAGGGTGAGAGAAGAGGGGTGGCTCAGTATTGTAATGAGCTGAAATAGCAGAGGCGTGAATCTTAATTGATGAGAAGGATAGGTCTTTGTGGAGCAGTTGTGTCCTTTGCTTGACACTGGCTCCAAGAACAGTATATTTTCCACTTTTCTGAATAGGATTTCCTAGTACTAGGCCTCCTGGCCTCAAGGCTGACATCCAGCACCTATTTGCTGAGGGTTGCTGGTGGTGTATTCAAGGAATAAGACAGGCTGAAAGGTGCAGGGTTTGCAGCAGAGGATGCAAAATCTGTCCCTCTTGCTGGGACAGCAGAGAGGAGGTCTGATGTAGGTGCCAGGGTGGCACTGCTGTCAGACTGCGTGGGAGAGGGTACCAGTGCTGGTGTGGCCAGTCTGGTACAATAAGGATTGTCCTTGATCTGTCCTGTTTGATCATAAGTAGTACTTTTGAGAGGAGGGGCAAAGGGGAAAAGGCATAGATTGAGAAGTTTTCCCCATGTAAAGGATAGGGCATCCACTTTCCATGCTTGGCTGTGGGGATTTCTGGTGCAAAATTTGCTCAAATGACGATTTTGTGGGGGGAAGCAAAGAGGTCCACCTCTGGTGTCCCCCACCTGTGGATTAGAAGTTTGAATGAGTTGGGTTCCAGTTTCCACTTGTGTGGGTCCAGTAGATTTCTGCTTAAGTCGTCAGCCAGTAAATTTTGTTTGCCTGGCAGGAAATGAGCTTGCAGGTGCACTTGATTGCTCAAGGCTGTGTTCCACAGGGCCATGGCTAACGTGCAGAGTGGCTAGAAATTAGTTCCCCCCTGCTTGTTTATGTACCACATAACTCTGGTGTTGTCCGTCTTTATCAAGAGTTGTCCTGGAAGGATAAGGTATTTGAAGACTGTCAGAGCATTCTGTACAGCTATTTCATTTTGATTTATATGCAGGTGAATTTGTCCTGGGCTCCATTTGCCTTGAATGCATTTGCCTGCCATGTGAGCCCCCCATGCATAGTCTGATGCGTCTGTTGTCAGGATTTGGGTGGCGAGGGGTTGAGTGAAAGGGAGTCCCTTGTGGTTGCGAGCCTCTGCCCACCTTAAGAACTATGTCCTTAGACAAAGAATGATAGGAATCCATGTTTCCAGGTCCTGAGAATGTTGACACCAGAGACTTTTTAAGTTCCATTGAAGTTTCCTCATATGCAGTCTTGCATATGGAATTAGTAGAACACATGATGCCATGAAACCTAGGGCTTGCAGTATTTCTCTTGCAGATAGCTGCGTTTGGGTGGCCAGTAGTTTGAATTTGTCAAATAAACCTGCTTTTCTGGAGTGAGGAATGCCATCTGGGAATTTGTGTTCAAGCTTGCTCCCAGGAATACAATCTTTTGGCTGGGTACCAGATGTGATTTCTTTTTGTTGATAGTATACCCCAAAGAAGTTAGGAGTCTCTGACTGATGCTGCAGGCCCAAAGGGGTGTAGTGTGAGTTTTTCCAATACAAAGTTAAGGTCCTAAGCAGGGGTGGGTGCTCTCCTTGGTGGTATTAAGTTGTTTGCCCCTCTCTGGAGCTGTTTGATGAGAGGGTGAGAGAAAAGAGGTGGCTCAGTGTTGTAATGAGCTGAGATGGCAGAGGCAGAGATCTTAATGGAGGAGAAAGACAGGCCTCTGTGGAGTAGATCTGCTAGGTAATCCAGGCTTAGAGGTAAAGAGGGCAGTGCCGTGTCCTCTCCTTTAGAATGACTCTAGGAACAATACCTTTTCCACTTATCAGCATAGGATTTCCTTGTACTGGGTCTTCTGGCTTCAAGAATGACGTCTAGCACTTGCTTGCTTAGGCTGGTCACTGGGGAGAAATCAAGGAATAAGCCAGGCTGCAAGATTTAGGGTTTGCAGTTGCAGATGCAAGATCTGTCACCCCCTGCTGAGTGAGGAGGGTTGGGATCTTGGGTAGGTGCCAGGGTGGCACCAGTGACAGGATGCGCAGTAGTGGGTACCAGTGCTGGCGTTGTCAGTCCAGGGCAAACAGGATTGCCCTTGGTCTGTGCTGTCTTACCTTGTTTAATATTCTTGAGAGAAGGGGGAGAGGGGAACTGCATAAATTGAGAGGTTTCCCCACTGGAAGGATAGGGCATCCACTTTCCAGGCCCTGCTGTCAGGTGTCCTGCTGCAGAATTTGCTGAGCTTGTGATTGCAGGGGGAGGCAAAGAGATCCACCTCTGGTGTCCCCCATTTCCGAATCAGAAGGTTGAAGCTGTTGGGCTCCAATTGCCACTCGTGTGGATCTAGGAGATTTCTGCTTAAGATGTCTGCCAGTGAGTTTTGTTTGCCTGGCAGGAACTGAGCTTGCAGCTGGACCTTCATGTCCAAGGCAGTGTTCCACAGGGCCATGGCTAGCCTGCAGAGCGAGTCCCCCCTCCCTGCTTCTTGATGTGCCACATAACTGTGGTGTTGTCTGTTTTTATTAGCAGGTGTCCTGGTGAGAGTAGGGATCTGAAAGCTGTCAGAGTGTGCTGCACAGCTAGCATTTCCTTCTGGTTGATGTGCAGATGAATTTGACTTGGGCTCCAGTGGCCTTGAATGCACTTGCTATCCATGTGCCCCCCCCCCTCCCCCAGGCATAGTCTGATGCATCTGTGGTTAGGGTCTGGGTGGCGTGAGGTTGAGTAAAGGGCAGTCCCTTGTTGTGGTTGCATGCTGCTGCCCACCCAAAGGAACTCTGTCCTTAGACAGGGTATGATAGGAATGACGGTTTCCAGGTCCTGAGAATGTTGGCACCAAAGACTTTTAAGTAACACTGAGGTTTACTCATATGCAGTCTGGCATATGGAATTAATAGGATGCTAGAGGCCATGTACCCTAGGGCCTGCATGATTTTCCTTGCCGATAGCTGGGTTCTGGTGGCCATGTGAGTAAAATAGTCTGTCATTTAGACTTGTTTTTCTGGAGTGAGGAAAGCCATCTGGGATGCTGTGTCAAAGCCTGCTCCCAGGAATACAATCTTTTAACTGGGGACTAGTTCTGATTGTTTTTCATTGATGGTGTACCCCAGGGAGGTTAGAAGGTTTTTTACAAATGTCATGTGCTTTTACAGCATTTCCTGACTGTCTGCCTGAATCAGTCAGTTGTCCAAGTATGTGTAAATTTGAATATTTCTATGTCTGCAGTAAGCAATGGCTAGAGCCAGGCATTTTGTGAATACTCTGGAAGCAGTGGATAAGCCAAAGAGAAGTGCAGAGAACTGATTATGCATAGATCCTGCTGTGAAGCGTAGATATTTCCCGCATGACTTCCTTATAGGGATGTGCAGATAGGCTTCTTTTAAATCTAGGGTGACTAACCAGACATCTTTGGCTAGTATAGGTAGAAGCTGCTGCAGGGTGAGCATTTTGAATCTTGGTACCACCAGGAAGGTGCTGAGAATTGAAAGATCTAGGATTGGGTGCCAAGTGCCCTCTTTTCTGGGTACCAGGAAAAGTCTGGAATGGAATCCTTGACCTATCTGTTCCGCAGGAACAGGTTGAATTGCCCTTACAGAGAGCAGGGATTGAACTTGGTTTTGTGCATCTGCCCACTGGTTTGGAGGAAGGTCTGGGAACCCTTTTGGGGTTAGCAGTGAGTGGAAGGAAAATTTGTATCCCTGGGACACAATGTTGAGGACCTATCGGTCTTTGGTGATGGAAATCCAGTTTTTTGCATGAAGGGCAAGTTTTCCTCCAAGGGGCACAAGCAGTTGGGCAGGGGTGGGGAGAAGAGTTGAGAAGTCATTGTGAATTCTTTCTGTAAGGGGGTGGCTTAGCACTCCCTGCTTTAGAGATGGAGGCACTCCATTGCTTAGATCTCTGCATACCCTGAGACTGCAGTCTGAGGTGGTCTGTTTGCCCTGGGTCTAGTTTGAGATGGCCTTGAGGGGGGTGGAAAGGACCAATGTTTCATGGGGCAATGCCTACTGAATCTAAAAGGCTGTACTTGCAAGAATTCTTTGACTGTCTGCATAGATTTAGCTTTTTCTTCCATCCTTTAAAGAACCTCTTCTGCTTTGGTGCCAGAGTGTCCTTCTTCAAAGGAGTGTCTAATAACTTTGATTTGACATGGTCTGGGCAAGGTCTGCTCCTTAAGCCAAGCATGCCTGTTCAGTACAGAACCAGTGACTGCTGCCCTACAAGATGCTTCTAGGGCGTCAAAGCCACACTGCAATATATGCTTGCTGACTTGGCTTGCAGAATGCATAAGCTCTTGCAATTCTTTATTTTCTGCACAGTCTGTAAATGTAGCCATTTTTTGCTTAATAAGTTCCATAATATGTTGTTGGCACTTCAGCATGTGAAACGGACAATTCAAAGCCCTACTAGCAAGAGTTGCAGAGGTATATACTTTCTTACCTCATCTGTCCAAAGCTCTGGAATCCCTGTCCAAAGGGGTGGGATTCTTAGCTGTAGTTGCTTTGATACATTTAAGCCCCTGGGAGATGACCTCAGGGACAGCAGCAGGATTTTTTAAAAGGAATTTGAGAGAGTCAGGTACTCTGTAGTACCAGTCTGGTTTCCTGTGAGCAAGGGGTAAAGCATCAGGAGTTGCACTGGATTCCATAAAGACATCATCCACAACATCCAGAACTGGGGGTATTGCTAAAGGCCTATGCTGTGACAAATCTAGAAATTCTCTGAATCTCTTTTTGGACTAAGGATAGTCTTGACATTCCCAATGGGAAATGCTCTCTTAAAGTACGTAAGGTTTCACCAAAAGAAAAGTCCTCTGGGGGAGAGGCAGAGGGAGTGGATTCCTCTGCCTCTGAATCTTCATAAGCAGATAAGGGCATGTCTTCCTAATCAGATACCTCAGAGTCGTCAGACTCTTGGTCTGTTGAAGCTGCTGGAGACTGGTCTCTTTCTCTTAGCAAAGGATGGCTGACTTCCCCTAATCAGCATAATAAGGTCTTCTGCCATTTTAAGCATTTGATTTTGTAGCAAGGGATCAGGTGCATGCGCTTTGGACATCAGTTTTCTAGGCGTAGCGCATACTCTTGGACTTAGAAATTTGGCAGTTTTAGACAGAACTGAAGACGTGAAAGAAGTCAATTTGTGTCGAACATCGGTAGTGCGAAGAACTTCCTCAGAAGCCAGTACCTGCTCAGCGGCTCCGGACCCATCCAAGGTAGAGACACCCGCAGGTTCCATAGTCGACGAAGAGTCTCACGGCATACCGGACTCCGAACGGGTCTCGGTAGAGGCCTACAAATCCTTTTGACGCGGGCATCGGGGCTGTGAAAGTGCCTCAGAAGACTGGTGAACTGGCGACTAGCTTAATGGAAGCGTCGTCGACAGCTTTGGACCTGTGCGGTCCGTCTCTGTATTTTTTCAGAATATCGGTAGTCGGGTGGCTTACTGAAGCCATTTTGAAATACGGAGACCGAAAACAAAAGCATTTAGCGACAATAAGAGCGCGAAGATGAATGGCTCAGGTGTAGAACAAGGCACAAAACAGATAGCGAGGTACGCTGTGGTCTAGGCCTAAACAGGTGACGCAGTAAGAATGAAAATCTCGTTGTGGTATTTGCTTTCCACAGGCAAGACAATTGTTAACTTTTTCTGACATCTGTTAGAGCAAGAAAAAAGGATCCCCAGGATCTCCAATGGGGTACTTCGCTTTAGAAGACTTCAGGATGATTCAATTCGTAAATGAAAAACTCTGGTAGCGGCCTAACAGCACTCGAGCAAACTGCTTCTGCTTCGGGCTCCTCGGCAAGAAAAACTGATGTAATGGCGTCAACTGCCTGTTTTTATACCCCTGACGACCTGACTTCAGTCCTGAAGCGACAGCAACCGACACAGAAATACTAAGTCTCTGGTATTTGGGCTGACGGAGGGCTACCTGCAGGCAGATACCCAAGTGTGATGACTGCAACAGTAAAACATGAACATTGGACGTTCCTAGAGACTCGCTAACTTTAATGGATGTCTAATAAGGGAAAGAGCTGAATAAAGAAGTAAAAAAAGAACTAATTTAAAAGGTTTTAGAATAAAAAAAAAAAGATAATATTCAACTAAAAACTTGTCAAAAAACTATGCACTTAGCCCAGAGCTATAGCAGATAACCCTCTTTGCTGTGCGGCAAACAAGATCTGGGGTAACTACGGGGTTGCATTATGGGTAAAGAATTAAGGCCCACAAGCTTTGCTGAAGACCTTGAGCTGGAGAAATGGCCAAGACAGATCAGACACATCGGATCAGACCTCACAAGCGAGAATAAAGGCGAGATTGACAACATCACATCTTCTGTTTATATAGTTGCAACCATGAAGAAGGTATAATGCTGTTCATTGTTATGCTCATACTTGCCTGGAACAACAGTCAGAGCTCCATCATGTCTTTCTTCATATCATGCAAGGATGTAGGCCCCATGTCATTTACACCCACATGGAATATGAGAGTCATGCTGGTAAATTGTGGTTTACCAACCATGTGATCTGGCAGATCCTGACCCCCCTGGTAGGCAACTGATCATGACACTTTATTGAACCAGTGGATGGTGCATCTGAGTCTCACAAAGGAATCTCCTATGACCAAAATTATGGGCTGTGTGTTGGTTTGCTTTACAGGCTTAGAAGCTGAGACTTCAAGAAAAGAGGCTTGTATGTGTCGGGGAGAGTGTGGTTTTGGTAGAGGACTTTTGAGACTGTGGGGATAATTATTGCAAGAGTAACATCTGGGAGGCTTTTAGGGGTTAGGAAGACTACATTTAACAGTCTCAGCATATGTGAATCTATGTGCATCTGTGTGTCTGGTATACATTGTGTGTGGTGGGTGTAGTACGTTTCTGACAACCTGGTATTACAGGTGTATGCAAGCGAGGGCTTTGCATCTAAGACAGTGTGTAACTACATCTTTCACATACTGTATCATTAAGAATTAGGTGGTTCTCAGTCAATCAACATTTAATTGTTACATTCTTCAGAATGCCCATATCCACCACAGTGGCTACAGAGATGGTAGGAAAGTACATATCTAGCTATGGGTATAGATCCTTATTACATGACGTACAAGGGAATTGTACAAGAGGGGTTTACAGTTGGTCATCTAGAGTAAGAATTAAGACAAAGACTAAACAAGTGATGGTGCTCCTCATTGCTCAAAAGTACAGTTGTGTACACTTATTATAAATGTAGATGTTAGAGTGTATTCACTGTTGCAGTCATAACATTTGGGTAATCTGCTGGCAGGTTGCCCTCAGTCGGCCTGAATTTCAAAGTCTTGGGTCCTGTGTCGGTTGCAGTCTTCTCTTCCATGACGTCAGGGGTATAAAACAAGCAACGGACACCATTTTCTTTAGTTTTTCTTGCCCACGATGTCAGGTGCCCCCAAAAAGGTAGCAATATTCTAAATTTTATATATACATATATATATATATATATATATATATATATACATACATACATACACACACACACACACACACACATTATATATATATATATACACACACACACACACATATACATACATACATACATCATCAATATAAACTTTACTTTCATCTACAAGCACATACACCACATAGGTTGTAGAAGATAGAGAAGGAAAGATAAACTGTAGAATGACAGGGGGATGGCGGGAGGGTAACCTGGACTGCAACAGTGAATACACTAGAACATCTACATTTATGGTAAGTGTACACAACTGTACTATGTTCTTCGTGTTTCACTGTTGCAGTCATTACATTTGGGTAGAATCCCAAAGCTATGGCTGGGAGGCTGGAGCTAAACAGCATTAGGTGAGCCTATAAGGCCCTGCAGCACTGCAGTGGCAAAGCCTGCCCTGGACTTAGAGTAGAGAGGCAAATGGTAATGCTTTGTAAAGGTGTGAACAGAACTCCAGGTAGCAGCCTCTAGAATGTCCTTGGTTGGTACTCCTCTGAGAAAGGCTGCTGAAGTAGCTGCAGCCCTGGTGGAGTGAGACCTAATGCCCTTGGGCAAAGGTTTGCCATGGTGCAAGTAGCAGAAACGGATGCAATGGCTTATCCACATTGAAATTGTCTGCTTTGAAATAGCCTTTCCTTCTGATCCTGCAGCATATGACACTAGTAATTGCTCAGTTTTTCTTAGAGCTTTAGTCCTACTCAAGTAGAATCTTAGCTGTCTGTGTACGTCCAAGGAATGCAGAATTCTCTCCACTTTGTTCTGCGGATTTGGATAAAAAGTTGGCAGATGAATTGTTTGGTTAAGAGCCACACTGGAAACTACCTTAGGCATAAAAGTAGGATTTGTCCTCAGAGGCACCCTGTCTGGGTAAAATATGATAAAAGGCTCTATAGCCATGGAGGACCTGTAGCTCTGAAACTCTTCTTGCTGAAGTAACTGCTAGTAGCAGACCTGCCTTGCATAAGAACTTTATATCAGTGGTAGCAGCGGGTTCAAATGGAGGCAGGGTGAGCTTTTCCAACACATAATTGAGGTCCCATACAGGTAATCGTGATCTCCTAGGAGGCCTTAAATTTTTGGCTCCTAAGATACTGCTATAGTAAAGGATGAGAAAAGATTGGTGGCTCTGTATTGTAATGAGCTGAAATGGCAGAGGCATGGATTTTGACTGATGAGAAAAATAGGCCTTTGTCAAGCATCTCAGTTAAATATTGTAATATCTGAGGAATATGCGGTTCTGCTGTATCAGTTCCATGTGCTCGATTCCAAGCACAGAATCTCTTCCATTTGTCAGCATAAGATTTTCTAGTACTAGGCCTTCTGGCTTCCAAAATGGCATCCATCACAGCTTTGCTGAGAGGTGTCATCTGTATGATTACATGATTAGCCATGCTGCCAGGTACAGAGTCTGTAGTTGAATGTGCAGGATCTGATTGTTTTGCTGGGACAGTAGTTGTGGTTTTTGAGGTAAGTTCCAAGCTGGGTATTGAGACAAGTTCCTTATGATTGGGTACCAGTATTGGTGGGGCCAGTCCGGGGCAATTAATATCATCTTTGGCTTCTCTTGTCTGACTTTTAGGAGTACCTTGGGTAGAAGAGGCAGATGAGGAAAGGTGTAAACTGATCGTTTTTTCTAACTGAAGGATAGGGCATCCACTTTCCATGCTTGTCTGTGATAAGTCCTTGTGCAGAATCTTTTCAGTTGATAATTTTGAGGAGAGGCAAATAGGTCTATGTCTGGGCTCCCCCATTTCTCTGCTATCATGCTGAAGACTTGTCTAGTTTCCACTCGTGAGGATCCATAAGGTTTCTGCTTAAATCGTCTGCCAGTGTGTTTTGTTTTCCTGTCAGGAATTGAGCGTGAGGATTTACTTGGTAGGTCAAAGCAGTGTCCCACAGTGCCATGGCTAATCTGCAAAGGGGGTATGAGTGTGTGCCCCCTTGCTTGTTTATATACCACATGACTGTGATGTTGTCAGTCTTTATCAGTAGTTATCCTGGATGAAGTAAGTCCTTGAAGGCTGTTGGGGCATTTTGAACAGCTAGCATCTCTTTCTGGTTGATATGTAGATGCATTTGATTTGGTGCCCATATGCCCTGAAGCATCTTCCTGCCATGTGGGCCCACCCAGGCATAATCTGATGAGTCCGTTCTTAAGGTTTGGCTGGCAGGGGGGTAGAGTGAAGGGCCATCCCATGTTTTGGTGACAGGCCTTTGGCCACAATAGAGACTCCTGTTGCAGGCAGGGGATGAGAGGAATCATTGTTTCCAGACTGTGTGAATGTTGACTCCATAAACTTTTTAGGTACCATTGAAGTTTCCTCATATGTAGTCTTGCATATGGAATTAGTAGGATGCAGGATGCCATGAAGCCCAGAGCCTTCAGAATTTGTCTTGCAGGAGACTGGGTTTTTGTTGCCATCAGTTTGAAGTAAGTAGTCAGTTGCCTTTGTCTGGCGCGAGGTAAGCCATCTGGGCAGTTGTATTCAAGCTTGCACCCAGGAATGTTATCTTTTGAGAGGGTACCAGTTGTGATTTGTTTTCGTTTATTGCGTACCCTAGGCATGTTAGATGCCTTTTCACAAATGCCAGGTGTCGCAGAAGTGTCCTTGTTCTCTGCTTGAATGAGACAGTCGTCCCAAGTAAGGATATATTTGAATACTTTGTCTGCAAAATGCAATTACTGGTGCCAGGCACTTTGTAAAGACCCTGGGCGCAGTAGATAAGCCAAAGGACAGTGCAGAGAATTGGTAATGCATTAAGCCAGCCTTGAATCCGAGGTATCTTCTGCACGACTGTCTTATTGGGACATGCAGGTATGCATCTTTTACGTCTAAAGTCACCAGCCAAACATTCGTGCCCAGCATGGGCAGAAGCTGTTGCAAAGTGAGCATTTTGAATTTTGGAATGTCCAGGTATGTGTTCAAACTCGATAAATCCAATATTGGCCGCCAGGCCTTGTCCTTTCTGGGTACCAAGAACGGTCTTGAGTAAAAACCTTGTCCTTTTTCCTGTTCTGGTACCGTCTGAATGGCGCCCATATCCATGAGAGACGTAACCTGTTTCTGTGCCTCTGCCCATTGGATTTTTTGGCAGATCTGGCCAACCATTTTTCATTGGCAGAGTGTGGAAATGGAATCTGTATCCCGGTGATACGATGTTTGGTACCCATTTGTCCTGGGTTAACTGCCAATTTTGAGCAAAAAGTGCTAATTTTCCCCCTATGGGTGCTGCCAAAAGGCGCTTGATCTCCTCCAGATTTGGAGGTGGAAGTGCCCCATTGCTTTGACCTGTACGAGTCTTGAGCCTGGTACCTGGAACCCTTAGGGTGTCTTGGTTTGCCCCTTTGAGCTCTGTCTGACACAGGAAAGGACCAATTTTTTGTAGGATAGTGTCTACTGAATGTAGGTGGCTGCACTTGTAAGAAATCTTTAACAGTTTGCATAGACTTAGCTTTGTCTTCCATTTTCTTTAAAACCTCTTCTGCCTAAATATCAAACAGAGAATCATGCTGTAAAGGTGCATCTAGCAATTTAGCTTTAACATGATCAGGCAAATTTTGTTCCTTTAACCAGGTATGCCTCCTAATCACAGATCCAGTAACTGCGGCCCTGCAGGAGGCCTCTAAAGAATCAAAACCACACTGCAAAGTATGCTTTCCAACTTGTTCAGCTGCATGCAATAATTCCTGCAATTCTTTATTTTCTGCACATTCTGAAATAAACATCATTTTCTGTTTTAGCAATCTCATAACATATTGTTGGTATTTAAGCATATGAAATTGACAGTTTAAGGCCCCGATTGCCAAGGTTGCAGATGTATAAACCTTTTTTTCCCCCATCTGTCAAGTGCCCTTGAATATCTGTCGGAGGGGGTAGGGTTTTTTGCTGTTGAGGCCTTAACTCCCTTTGGACCCTGTGAAATATAGTTTCAGGATCAACAGCAGGGTTTCTAAATAAAAATTTATGAGAGTCAGGGACCCTGTAATACCAGTCAGGCTTACTGGGAGCCGGAGGTAAGGAGTCAGGGGTCAGGCTTGACTCCGAAAACACATCATCCACAATGTCTAAAATGGGGAATGGCTAAAGGCTTGTGCTGAGGGAGAAGGAAATCCCTGAGCCTCTTTTTTGATTCTGAGAAGTCTTGACTCTCCCAGTGAAAATGCTCCCTCAAAGTATGCAAGGTTTCTCCAAATTAATAATCCTCAGGAGGAGATGCTGATGGAATAGACTCCTCAGCATCAGAATCCTCATAGGGAGGTAAAGATAATTCCTGATCAGAAGAGGAATCAGAAGAAATAGAAACCTGATCTGAAGATTCATAGTCAGTGTCTTGCCTAGGACTCTTATCTGGAGGGGGATGGGCATCCCCTTGATCAAGGTAATAAGGTCTTCAGCCATTTTGATAATCTGTTTTTTAGGCATAGAGGCCTGTGCACGTGGCTCAGGCGTCGTTTTTTTTTTTTAGTTTTAGAAGGTGTCTTTGCCTTTGCAACTTTCGTCGGTTTGACAAAAATGTTGAGGTCTGAATACACCCTCAGAAGCCGGTGCCTGCTCAGCAGATCCAGACCCATCCGAGGGAGATACATCCGTCGGTCCAATACCTTGGGTATCTTGTGGCATGCTGGACTCCATATGGGTGTCGGTAGAGGCCTGTGACTCGAAGGTAGTGGGTATCAGGGGCTGTGAAAGCACCTCACTGAGTACTGGCAAGTGGCTTAGGAGAAGCTTTGTCGTCAGTTTTGGATCTCAACTGCCTTTCTCTGTCTTTTTCTTTGTGTTTTTTTATGTACTCCGGTAATCTGATTGCTATCTGACGACATTTCTGGGTAGGTAAATCTGCTTCCAAAATACTTAGATGCAAAAATATACCGACGCTTAATAGTGAGTTGGTTAAATCTAGCACAAAACCGACAGCCAGGCACGTTGTGATCAGGGCCTAGGCAAGGAATACAGTATAAATGGAAATCCTTATGAGGTATTTGCTTCCCACAAGTAATACAATTAACTTTTTCTGAAATCGGTAAAAAGCAAGAATACAAAGTTTCCCCAACGGGGTACTTAGCTTTAGTGAAGACTTCGGTACTGAAACTCAAACTCGAATATTTCAGTAGTCGGCCGACCGGCACTTGCGAAATGCTTCTGCTTCGGGCACCGCGCAGCAAGAAAGTCTAAAGAAAATGGTGTCGGCTGCATGTTTTATACCCCTGATGACCTGACATCATGGAAGAGAAGACAGCAACCGACGCAGGACCCAAGACTTTGGAATTCAGGCCGACAGAGCAACCTGCCAGCAGATTACCCAAATGTAATTACTGCAACAGTGAAACACGAAGAACATCTAGCTGGTTCTTTTACAAGAAAGTACTGCTGTAATTTCAGAAGTGACTTTATAGGGAAAATTTAACTTCTAAGTGCCTGCATCAATACAGGGCACCGCTAACTGCAGCAGTGCAATGCCATGTCTCTCATAAATGTGGCACTTTTACTAAAGTCAAAAGCCAGCAAGTAAGCAAAACAGCCCTCTGAATAATCACAGTAAGCACACTCAAGCACAGTCAAAGGTTTCCTCAGTGATTTTCAGCACAGAATGCGACCAAGCTACTGTCTACTGCCACCAGACTGCAGACCTAACCCTTCTAACTTTAAATCAATAAAAGTGCCTGGAAGCGCAAAAAACAATGAACTTACACAGTGACTCAAGCAGCATTTACAATAGGCAGGAATGTAGAAAATCAACAGTTTAAATGCAGTAGGAAAAAAGTACAGTTTTGTACCTACCATAAATGTAGATGTTCGAGGATCCCATTGCTGCAGTCCTAACTATTGGGTATAGTCCGCATCCAGTCGGCCCGAATACCAGAGTATAAGGCTGACGTCGGTCAGGGCGCATTAGACTGACGTCAGTACGTCAGGGTACTAATGCGCATGACCGACGTCATATCCTCAGTCTTTTCTTGCCCCAGATGTCAGAAGACCCTAAAAAGACAAGGCCCAAAATACCTGCACCACAAATATGTACAATATATACAAGAATATATATACAAAAAATATATGCATGTAACCTCACCTACACAACCACCCCTAAAGACAGAGGGGAAGGAGGGAGGGTAAATTGGACTGCAGCAATGGGATCCTCGAACATCTACATTTATGGTAGGTACAAAACTGTACTATGTTCTTCGTTCCCCATTGCTGCAGTCCTAACTATTGGGTAGAATCCCAAAGCAGAGGTAAGGGAGGCTGGCAAATCATAAAGAAGCAGGAGCTGACAACATGCCTTGCAAAACAGCTGTGGCAAAACCAGCCCTAGACTTAGAGTAGATAGGAAGGTGATAATGCTTAGAGAAAGTATGCACTGAACTCCAAGTAGCTGCTTCCAAAATATCCTTAGTGGCCACCCCCCTTAGAAATGCTGTAGAAGTGGCAGTAGCCCTAGTGGAATGAGGCCTAATCCCAGCTGGAATCTCCTTGCCATGATGGGAATAACAAAATGCAATGCAAAAGCCAATCCACCTAGAAATAGTTTGTTTTGACACAGGCTTGCCCTGTGAACTCAAAGCAAAAGAAACAAACAACTGCTGAGACTGCCTAAAATCCTTAGTCCTGCTGAAATAATAACGCAATTGCCTGTGTACATCTAAAGTGTGCAAAATCTTTTCCCCTTTATTTTGGGGGTCTGCATAAAAAGTAGGCAAATGAATAGTTTGGTTTAAAGCCACACTAGAAACCACCTGAGGCATAAAGGAAGGATTAGTACGTAATGATACCCTATCCTTATGGAAAATCAAAAATGGCTCTACTGCCATAAGGGCCTGCAACTCAGACACCCTTCTTGCAGAAGTAATAGCCAACAGAAAAGCAGTCTTCCATGACAAGTATTTCAATTCAGCAGTAGCCGCAGGCTCAAAAGGTTGTAGAGTAAGTTTTTCCAACACAAAATTGAGATCCCAAGCAGGAGTAGGAGCTCATGGGGTCTTATATTCTTTGCCCCTCTAAGAAACTGCTTGAACAAAGGATGAAAACAATGGTGGGTCACAATCATAGTGAGCTGAAATTGCTGCAGCATGAATCTTAATGGAAGAGAAGGACAAACCTTTGTCCAATAACTCAGTAAGGTATTGAAGAGCCACACTCAAATTAGGCTCAGAAACCTGCAAATTCTTTGCTGTACTCCAAAATAAAACCTCTTCCATTTTTCTGCACACTTTCCTTGTACTAGGTCTTCTAGCTTCCATAATCACATTTAAAACTTGTTGAGGAAGTTGAGACCTGCTGTGTTTCAACACAGAAGATGCCAGGCTGTTAGATGAAGAGAGTGAAGCTTGACATTGAGCAGATGACCATCCTTCTGAGATAACAGATGAGGAATCAGAGGTAAAGACCATGGAGGCTTCCTTACCAGACTCCGTAGTAGTGGGTACCAGTGTTGCCGAGGCCAATCTGGAGCTATCAAAATCATCCTTGGCCTGTCTTGTCTGACCTTTAATAGTACCTTTGGAAGAAGAGGCAGAGGAGGAAAGGCATACACATGAAGGTTTTTCCAACTGAAAGACAGAGCATCCACTTTCCAAGCTGTGTGATGAAACCCCTTTGTGCAATACTGTGGCAGCTGGTGGTTTAGTGGAGAAGCGAACAGATCTATGTCTGGAGTTCCCCATGACACTGTCAATTTTTGAAATACATGAAGATCCAGTTTCCACTCGTGGGGATCTATGATTTGTCTGCTTAACACATCTGCTAAGGAGTTCTGTGCTCCCGGCAGAAACCTTGCCTGAAGAGTTAGTTGCAAGCTTAGCGCAGTCTCCCATAAAATCATTGCTTGCCTGCATAGAAGATAAGAATGTGTTCCCCCTTGCTTGTTGATGTACCACATGACAGTTGTGTTGTCTGTTAGAATCAACACCTGCCCTGGAAGAAGTAACTCCTTGAAAGCCATTAATGCAAACTGGACTGCTAACATCTCCTTCATGTTGATATGTAGATGCTGTAGTCTGGCAGGCCACTTGTCTTGTATCCACTTTCCATTTAGATGAGCTCCCCAAGCAATGTCCGAGGCATCTGTCGTTAAAATCTGAATCGCCTCTGGCCGGGTCACAGAGAGTCCCTTGTTTAGGTGACATTCCTGAGCCCACCACAAAAATTCTTGTTGAAGGCGAGGTATTATTTGAATGGCAGTGTCGAAATGCTGGCAGTGCTGTGTCCATACACTTTTGAGATACCATTGTAGCTTCCTCATATGCAGTTTGGCATTGGGAAGCACCAGAATACAAGATGCCATGAACCCTAATGCTTGAAGGACTGTCCTTGCAGTCAGCACGGACTGATGAGATAGTTGATGGAAGTAAAGTGATAGACTCTTTTGTTTGTCCGGGGTTAAAAAGGCCATCTGGGCTGCTGTATTCAGTCTCACACCCAGAAAGCACATGTCTTGAGAGGGTACTAGACTGGACTTTATTTCGCTCACAGAATACCCTAGGCATCTTAGCACTGGTGTGACATGTTCCAGATGCTGTAGAAGGTCTTCCTTTTCTTGAGCCAGAATCAGGCAGTCGCCCAAGTAAGGATAGATTTGAATTCCTTGAAGCCTGAAGTAAGATATCACTGGAGCCAGAACCTTTGTGAATACTCTGGGCAGTAGATAAGCCAAAGGGCAATGCAGAGAACTGATAATGAGAATTTCCAGCTCGAAACCGCAGATACTTCCTGCAACTTAGCCTTATAGGCACATGAAGGTAAGCTTCCTTGAGATCTAAAGTTACCATCCAGTGATCTTTGCCCAGCAGAGGTAAAAGCTGTTGTAACGCCAACATCTTGAACTTGGGAATGTCCAGAAAAGTGTTGAGGAGAGATAAATCCAAAATTGGTCTCCACGTGTTCCCCTTCTTTGGTACTAGGAACAGGCGAGAATAAAATCCTAGGCCCCTTTCTGATACAGGGACTGGCTGAATGGCCCCTATCTGGAGTAACTGAGAAACTTGCTTGTGAGCCTCTTTTCTTTGTGGAGGAGGAACGTCTGGCATGCCTTTGAAGGGGGCATTGTATGGAAATAAAATCTGTAACCGTGGTGAATGATATCCAACACCCATTTGTCTCGAGTAATTAAATCCCAATTTTCTTTGAAAAGAGACAGTCTTCCTCCCAAAGGAGCTGCCAGACGGGAATCTACTGGCAGCTGAAAAGACAGGTCATTGGGTCTGTTTACGAAAGGACTGACCCCTGCCCTCACCAGAAGTCTGAGCAGGTGAACTCCCTGTTCTAGGCCTAAAAGAACCTTGAGCCCTGCCCTACCACGCCTAGACCTACCCCTAGACTGGGAATCATAAGCAGGACATGTCCACCCCTTAGCAGGCCAATTTCTACCAAACCTTCCTGGCCGCACCTGCAAAAAATCTTTAACAGTTTGCATAGACTTAGCTTTGTCCTCCATTTTCTTTAAAACTGCTTCCACAGGCGATCCAAACAACACATCAGACTGTAAAGGAGCATCCAAAATCCTTGTCTTAACATGCTCAGCTAAATTCTGATCCTTCAACCAGGCATGCCTGCGAAGAACAGAACTAGTAGCAGCCACCCTCGAGGAGGCCTGTACAGCATCAAAACCACATTGCAAAGAATGCTTACCCACTTGTTCAGACACATGAACCAAATCCAGCAACTCTTTACACTCAATACCTTCCGCCAAAGCATCCACCCTAGATTTCAATTGTGAAAGGAGGTAATTCTGATATTTTAGCATGTGAAACTGACAATTCAATGCTCTCATGGCTAGAGTGGAAGAAGTATACACTTTCTTTCCCCACCTATCCAAAGCCCTTGCCTCTTTATCAGTGGGAACAGGATTTTTAACCACAGAAGCTTTAACACCTTTAGGCCCTTGAGAAATAGTTTCTGGGTCCGCCCTAGGACTCTTAAACAAATACTTATGAGCTTCGGGCACCCTATAATACCTATCAGGCTTAACAGGAGCAGGAGGCAAAGAGTCAGGGTTCAGGAAGCCTCTGCAAAAACATCTTCCACCACATTCAACACAGGAGGAATAGCTAAGGGCCTATGCTGGGGCAAAAACAAGAATTCCCTAAGCCTTTTCCTGGAATCAGAGTAATCCTGGCCTTCCCATTTAAAGTGCTCCCTCATGGAATGCAGAGTCTCTGAAAATGAGAAATCCTCAGGAGGAGAAGCTGTAGGAGTGGAATCATCCACATCAGAATCAGAATAAGTAGGATACTCCTGCAAGTCTTCCGCAGAAGACTCTGAAGCCTCTGAACACTGTGCAAAACTATCAAACTCCGGTTCCACCCTAGGCCTCTTATCAGGCGGGGGCATAGAACCTCTCATCATAGTAATCAAATCTTCTGCCATTTTAAGCATATGTTTCTTAGGGACAGAACCCGAAATGCTAGGAGAAGCCCCCACTGAAGCTGAACTAGGCCTACCTCTCAAAGAAGTTTTGGCAACAGAAGGAGAGGCTCTAACTACCTTGGGAAGAGAGGGAAGAACAGACACCTGAGAAGCCCCCTCAGCCTGGCCTACCTCCTGAGAAGGCACATCCTGTAACAGTAAAGTGTCTGCCTGGGACTCCATGGAAACTCCTGGCAAGACCTCTGGCTCCACTGAGCCTTCTAAAGAACCGACGTCCGGGACTGCCGGTTCATCAACCCTAGGCTTCACTGTTTTGTCCTTGCGCTTCTTGGACGAAGCGGGCGTCGGAGCATCCGACGGCATTTTATAATTGCAACGCTTCCCAAACACTAACCTGGCACAGTCTAACCTCCTCTTAATAGTGCGTTTGTTAAACCTAGCACAAGAGCGGCAACCAACAACGTCGTGCTCAGGCCCTAAACAAGGTATACACAAGGTATGGTAATCCCTATGAGGTATCTGTTTCCCACAAGAAATACAGTTATTCACTTTTTCTGACATCCGGTAAAATACTGAGGCAAGAAAAAACCCAAAATGTTCCCCAACGGGGTACTTAGCCAACTCTGTTTCGGTCTGAAACTCCGGTTTCGGAAATATTTCAGAACGCCAACCTGCACTCGCAAAACTGCTTCTGCATCGGACCATGCGGCAAAAAAGACTGAGGATATGACGTCGGTCATGCGCATTAGTACCCTGACGTACTGACGTCAGTCTAATGCGCCCTGACCGACGTCAGCCTTATACTCTGGTATTCGGGCCGACTGGATGCGGACTATACCCAATAGTTAGGACTGCAGCAATGGGGAACAAAGAACATCGGTACTTGTTTAAAATACTTGTACATTTTGCTCCTTTCACCCGAACCAAAAGGGAGCCCTAGTCCTAAGCTGCCTTCCAGAATAGTGGTATTAACCGAGACATCTGAGGTTTCAGTACACTTACTATTGTCTTCTCTTAGCAGATATCCTGGAAAGAACCTACAACACATAGATGCAACAGACTGCCAAGCTGCACAAAGGCCCTGAAGAGGTTTTTCAACAAAACTGCAGACTACTCCGTGAAGTCCTATATACACTGCCCTACCAGAGACCAGCAGGAACCAATGCTCCTCTGCTGTTCCATTTACCAGCAGCAAAGCATTAGCATTAATCTTAAACTGGCTCTTGAAGCAATTTTCAGGCTTTCCAGTGACTGGTAATCTAGGAATGCTAGGAAATAATGTCCTGCCACTCCTTTAACCAGGAGAACAGAAACAATAATCCCAAAGAATTCCTGAAAAGCAGTTCCTAGGCTCACCAGTTATTGCTAACCTAGTCACACGTGTTACAGACTTCAAAAGATAAAAGTTTAATACTGTGAAACTTTGTGTGTACTAAGTGAATGTGATGGTAAGAAAGAGAAAATAAATTATGCTTTAAAAGTCTTAAGGTGAGGAGCCTTCCAGTCGATCTCTCAGTGCCCAAAAGAATCAGCAGATGAAAGAAGACTGAAAGGAGCACCCAAAGTCAAACTTCTAGTAAGGACAGACAGCTCAAAAGTTATCAAGTTTAAAAGCACAACCGGGATGTGGCAAGTGATTAGGAAAATTAAATGCAGTCAGACAACAGTGGTCACACAGCAATTCAGCTAAATAATAATGAGACTAAATAAGAAATCCTACTTCTCAGTTGCTCTAACGGACTCTGATTTTATAGACTATCTGACTTTTTACCTCAAATTTTGATCTGTTCCTTGTAATGCGCACATGTGTGTGTTCTGGCAAATATTCAGTAAGAACTGCAGTCAGTAAATACTGACAAACCCTTGAGTTTCAGACTTAACAGCCTTATGAAAAAGGTATGCTAATGGCAAAGCCTGTTCTACCAGCTACGTTAAGGGCAATATCTGCTCTTATTTTGGGGCCACTGCCCCACCATTATATGTTAGCTCAAGAATCAATATGAAGGTTAAGAGACAGGTTGGGGGGGGGGGGGTACAGTGGGTGAGACACTGTATTCTGACAGCAGTGAGCTGAAAACAGAAGTTATGTCTTACCAGAACGTTTCATCTGAGTTGCTGATCTTCTTTCCAGTCATCATGGATTGGTTTGGTTCTGAGCCCTCAGAACCGAGTTGGCCTTGTACCAAGCTTGCATGCACCAAAAACTCTCAAGCTAAGCTGCTTCCCACAATGTCCTTTGCTCAGTTACATCAGATCGAGTTTGCATGCAACATATAGAAAACGAAATAAGTCAGAGGCCATCTCTGTGCAGAAACCCTAATACACCACAAAGACCCAGACGATCCGCCAGAAACCTTAGGAGGGGGGACGGTAGGAGGGTGTGATGACTGGAAGAAGATCAACAACTCAGATGGAACATTATTTTAAGACAATTTCTTTATCTGAAGTTGTTAATCTTCTTCCTATTCATCACTGATGGGACCGAGTTCCCAGCTACTTGGAGAAAGTACAGTTGTGTACCTACCATAAATGTAGATGTTAGAGTGTATTCACTGTTGCAGTCATTACTCTTGGGTTATCCTGCTGGCAGGCTACCCTCAGTCTGCCTGAATTCCAAGTCTTGGTCCGGCGTCGGTTGCTGTCGCCTCTTTCCTGACGTCAGTGTGCCAAGGGTATAAAAGATGCAGCCGACGCCATTTTCTTCACTTTTTCTTGCCCCAGATGTCAGGTGACCCCAAATGGGTAGGCTAAAAATTAAGCCAATAAACATGCATGCACTAAGGAAATAATCGTCTTCATCTTCAAGCAAATACACCACATAGGTTGTATAGAATAGAGAAGTACAGATAAGACCCAGAAAAGAAAGGAGGATGGTGGGAGGGTAACCTGGACTGCAACAGTGAATACACTCCAACATCTACATTTATGGTAGGTACACAACTGTACTATGTTCATAGTGTTTCACTGTTGCAGTCATTACTCTTGGGTTGAATCCCAAAGCTGAGGATGGGTGGCTGGGGCTAAATAGGATTAGGAGAGGCCATGAGGCCCTGCAGAACTGCAGTGGCAAAGCCTGATCTGGATTTAGAGTAGAGAGGTAAGTGGTAGTGCTTTGTAAAAGTGTGCACTGAACTCCAAGTTGCAGCCTCTATGATGTCTTTGGTTGGTACTCCTCTGAGGAAGGCTGCTGAAGTGGCTGCTGCTCTGGTTGAATGTGGCCTAATGCCCTTAGGCACTGATTTGTCATGCTGTGAATAGCAGAAACGAATGCAATGGCCTATCCATTTTGAAACAGTCTGTTTTGAGATGGCCTTTCCCTGTGATCCTGCAGCATATGCCACTAAAAGCTGCTCTGTCTTTCTGAAAGTTTTAGTTCTGTCCAAGTAAAAGCGTAGCTGTCTGTGTATACCCAAAGAATGCAGAAGTCTCTCACCGTGGGTTTGGATAAAAGGTAGGCAAGTGAATGGTTTGGTTAGGGGCCACACTGGACACCACCTTAGGCATAAATGTCGGGTTTGTCCTCAGAGAAACCCTGTCTGGATGGAAAATGATAAAAGGTTCCGCAGCCATGAGTGCCTGTAACTCCAAGACTCGTCTTGCAGAGGTTATTGCTAGGAGCAGAGCAGTTTTCCAGGATAAGAATTTTATATCAGCTGTTGAGGCTGACTCAAAAGGAAGCAGTGTGAGTTTTTTCCAAGACATAATTGAAGTCCCATGCAGGTATTGGTGCTCTCCTTGGGGGTCTTATGTTTTTGGCCCCTCTGAGGTACTGCCTTATTAAAGGATGAGAAAAGATAGGAAGATCCGTATTGTATGTAATGGGCTGAAATGGCAGAGGCATGGATCTTAACTGATGAAAAGGATAGGCCTTTGTCCAGCATCTCAGTTAAGTATTGTAAAATCTGAGGAATATTTGGCACAAACGTGTCAAATCCTTGTGCCTGGTTCCAAGCACAGAATCTCTTCCATTTTTTCGGCATAAGATTTTCTGGTACTGGGCCGCCTGGCCTCCAAAATAACATCCATCACAGCTTTGG
Organism: Protopterus annectens; assembly: GCF_019279795.1. Classification (NCBI taxonomy): domain Eukaryota; kingdom Metazoa; phylum Chordata; order Ceratodontiformes; family Protopteridae; genus Protopterus; species Protopterus annectens. The sequence continues at coordinate 1,389,501,217 of NC_056728.1, forward strand.
AGAGAGGAGTGTTCTGAATGGCTACATTATCTGCCATGCTGCCAGATTTAAGGTCCTGAGTTGGCTGTGCAGGATCCGATTGTTTTGTTGGATCAGTAAGTGAGGAATTTGAGGCGTGTCCAGGCTGGACCTTGAGACAAGTTCTTTAGGATTGGGTACCAGTGCTGGCGTGGCCAGTCTGGGGCAATCAGTATCATTTTTGGCTTCTCTTGTCTGACCTTTAGGAGTACCTTGGGGAGGAGAGGCAGTGGAGGAAAGGCATATACTGTTAGGTTTTTCCAGCTGAAGGATAAGGCATCCACTTTCCATGCTTGCTTGTGAGAAGTCCTTGTGCAGAATCTCTGTAGTTGGCAGTTGTGAGGGGAGGCAAATAGATCTATGTCTGGGCATCCCCATTTCCTTGTAATCATGCTGAAGACTTGTGGATCCAGTTTCCACTCGTGGGGATCCATGAGGTTTCTGCTTAGTTTGTCTGCCAGAGTATTTATCTTTCCTGGCAGGAATTGTGCTTGCAGGTGAACTTGATAAGTCAATGTTGTGTCCCACAAAGTTATGGCTGGTCTGCAGAGGGGGTAGGAATGTGTGCCTCCCTGCTTGTTTATGTACCACATGACTGTAGTATTGTCAGTCTTTATCAGTAGTTGTCCTGGATGAAGTAGATCCTTGAAATTTGTCAGGGCATTCTGAACAGCTAGCATCTCTTTTTGATTGATATGAAGATACATTTGGCTTGCGGGCCATGTGCCCTGAATACATTTTCCTGCCATGTGGGCCCCCCAGACATAACCTAATGCATCTGTTGTTAGTGTCTGCCTGGCTGTGGGTAAAGTGAATGGCTGTCCCTTGCTGCGGTGACAGGCCTGTGCCCACCATCAAAACTCCTGTTGCAGGCAGGGAATGAGGGTAATTAATGTTTCTAGGCTGTGGCAATGTTGAGTCCAAACACTTTTTAGATACCATTGTAGTTTCCTCATATGCAGTGTGGTATATGGAATTAGCAGAATGCAGGATGCCATGAAGCCCAAGGCCTGCAGAATTTTTCTTGCAGATAACTGGGTCTTTGTTGCCAACATTTTGAAGTAAGAAGTCAGTTGCCTTTATTTGTCTGGCGTGAGATAAGCCATCTGGGCAGTTGTATTTAAGCTTGCACCCAGGAATAATATTCTCTTGAGAGGGTACTAGTTTTGATTTCTTTTCGTTTACTGTGTACCCTAGGCAAATTAGTAATCTTTTTACAAACGCCAGATGCTTCAGTAGAATGTCCTTGTTATCTGCTTGAATAAGGCAGTCGTCCAAGTAAGGATATATTTGAATTCCTCTGACTGCAAAATGCAACTACGGGTGCCAGGCATTTTGTGAAGACCCTGGGCGCAGTAGATAAGCCAAAAGGCAGTGCAGAGAATTGGTAGTGCATTGAGCCAGCTATGAATTTGAGGTATCTTCTGCAAGATTGTCTGATTGGGACATGCAGGTATGCCTCTTTTAGGTCCAAAGTTACAAGCCAAGCCTTCTTGCCCAGCATGGGCAGAAGCAGAGTCAACATTTTGAATTTTGGAATGTCCAGAAATGTGTTTAGAATAGACAGGTCCAGTATTGGTCTCCAGGCTTTGTCCTTTCTGGGTACCAAGAAAAGTAGAGTAAAATCCATGTCCCTGCTCTTGCTGTGGCACTCGCTGAATGGCCCTCATGTCCAAGAAGGATGAAACTTGCTTTTGTGCATATGCCCATTGATTGTGTGGCAGGTCTGGCATATTTAAGTCCCATTTGTCCAAGGTGATCATGTGCCAATTTTGTGAAAAAAGTGCTAGTTTTCTCCCTAAGGGGGCTGCCAAAAGATAAGTGCTTGGTGCTGGCAGCGGAAAGTCATTGGGACTGTTTCCTGTATGGCTGTGATTTGTCTTCTCCACTTTTGGAGGTAGAAGCACCCCATTGTTTAGGCCTGTATGAGCTCTGGGGCTGGGATGTGCCTCTGGGGCATCTGTATCCGCCTCTTTGTGGCTTGTCGGACACTGGAAAGGACCAATTTTTTGTAGGCCAGTTCCTGCTAAATCTGCGTGGCTGCACCTGTAAGAAATCCTTAACTGTCTGCATAAATTTTGCTTTGTCCTCCATTTTCTTCAACACCTCTTCTGCTTTAACACCAAACAAAGTATCATGCTGTAATGGAGCATCTAATAATTTTGCTTCAACATGATCAGGCAGATTCTGTTCCTTTAACCAAGCATGCCTCCTAATGACAGAACCCGTAACAGCGGCCCTGCAAGAGGCCTCTAGAGAATCAAAACCACATTGCAAAGTATGCTTTCCCACTTGTTCAGTTGCATGCAATAAATCCTGCATTTCCTTGTTTTCTGCACATTCAGAATTTGTCAACATTTTCTGTTTAAGCAGTGACATTAACTCATTAACCCAGAGTACCGTCTTACAGCGCTTATGTGCTTACATCAGAGTACGTTGTGAGACGGTAGCAATTGCATGCAGTTACAGCAGAGTCTCTTCCACAAGTGCATCTAACTTTACAGCCCTATTGTAGCTCCACTGTGAAAAAATAAGTTGAAAAAGTACTTTAACTTTTTCCAGTACTTTCTCAACTTACTTTTCAGTGTGGAGTTACCAGATGTTTACATTTGACATTTTGGAGAAAATGGCAGTAAATACAAGTAACTGCAGTAAGGGAATTCTCCATGCATTGCAAGTGGTGGCAGCCAATTGGATTCTTCCATTTCCAGCCACCACTTGCATGACACTTCTACCCCCGCCCCCAGCCACCACTTGCATGACACTTCTACCCCCGCCCCCATATTTAGTGTTGGTGAAATTATTTTATTTTAGTGTAAACCACCTTGACAAAATCAATTTTATCTTAAATAATGATTTTGTCTTGTGCAGGACTCCTTTGCACCTCACTGTTTATTTGCATATTAGCGTGTTTTGGAGCTATTACACAAGCACATATCATTGATTTAATATTGCTTGTTAAGCCATTTAGATTACAGAAATCCTGTGTTTTTTATCCAGACTACCTTCACAAATATTTTACACCTTTTGCTTTAAAACAAGGAATTTAAGAAAACAGTAGTACCCACAACAACGCCAATACTACTCGCGGTCAATGCTGAACTTTTTCATTCCTCCCCTACGTAAGAGCAAGTGAATTTCTTGTTCGATTGATGGGACCCAAGTTTTTTTCTTCCCCCTCAGTTTCCCTGGCAATTTTTGTGTGTAGTACATAATGTTTAGGGCAGTCATTTGTTGCGCTTCGACCAATTTGAGGACTGTGGTCCCGAGTTATCAGCCAGCAGGTAAAGTAAATGGAGCCGGTATGTCGGCAATTGAAAATGTATGGAGTACGGGGTCCCCCCTGTATGGATATGGGTAGTTGGGTTGGTGCAAGAAAGGAAGCTGCTTGCTTAATAAGATTTATGTTCATTAGATGGAATTGGGTAAAGTAGGGGTGTCCTAGATTACTTGTTCTCAGTACTGTATCGTAGTAATACTACATTGCTTAGTTATTTTAAGTGTTAAACCACATTTGTAGTGGGTTGAGTAAATACACTGTATTTGTAGCTAAGTAGTAGCAAATTCTGTAGGTCGTCTTTCTCCAAAGTTATTGCTTTCGGTTTGCCCAGGCAGTCTTGTTTTAGGTCATGCCCTTTGCTCGTACAGAGTGAAATGGGGCATGCATGTTTAGGAGAAAATTATTCTGTAACATCTTTAAACTCTGGATGAAAACGATTGAGATAACCACTCAAGAATTATTTTGACACCGTATATACTGGAATGTCAATTAAAATGCGGTGGGTAGCGATTGGAGTGACAACTGAAACGTAACCCACTGTGGTTGTCATGGTAACCCTATTAATGCATCTGTACTGTGATCAGCATCTTGTGACTTGTGTGATTTTAGTCGTTTTATTGTTTTGAACAAGTATCCGTATCAAACTTCTTGTTTTGGTCGTAATCTAGTCTTATGTAATTTCACGGCAATTGTTTCGCTGCCAAGAGTGGTTCCTCCTTACGATGTAATACGGATTCACTGATGCCCACCCAACTTGTCTTAATTTGGTGTTTAATGACCAGCCATTGCTTATGGATACCAGCGACGGTTAATCGTGGGGGTGAGGTGTTTAGTGGGACCATGGATCGGAGAGAGTCTTCACTTCGGCAACGTATCCTTTATACTAAACACGTAGAACTTTCTTTCAGTATTCCTGGAGTTAACTATTTTTAGCTCGTCTTTGGTTTATTTTGGCTATGATTTAGGTGTAATATTTTTTAAAAGAAGAAGCTATAAATCCAGCATTCTTCCAGACACTAATGCAGTAAAAAAAAAACATGTAAAAAAGTTGTATCTTGTAAAATCCTAGATGATCACATGTGAATTGCTGAATGAACGGCAACATGATATATGGCATCAAAGTGACTGGTGGAAAATCACCAGACTTTGTGGTGTTTAAGTGGTACTATTTTTTTGGTTTGTTTTTTTGTCTGACCTTTTGGTATTATATACAAAATGTTATAGGACAATCTTACCTTAGTCACTACTTTGCCAATCTGCTGTTTTGTCCATCTTTTTGAGTTTAATTCATTCATCTAGATATGCTTTCATGTAGAGATTGTAAATGGTGAATGAAAAACACAAGATTGAGTGGTCAAATATGTATGTGGAGTAGTTTGATTAATTGCCATTTATGTGATGGTATTGAACTCCAAAAAATTAAAAAAAAGTTCAAGCACGATGTCTCAACCGTGCATAACATATATCACAGAATAATTTGTAAATAAGTACAAGTAAGCTCCAACAAGAGAGCATTCACTACTAATCTTCTTCTGGCTTTTTCCAGTTAGGGGTCGCCACAGCAGATCACCTGTCCACTCATGATTGGCAGTAGAGTTCTACAATGTTGAGTTGCCAGCCCGACACCCAACCTTCCACAGAAGGCACACACATGCAAGCACTCATGCCTACAGCATGGCTTTGGGAGGAAACCAGAGCACCCAGAGGAAACCCACACAACCACAGGGAGGACATGCAGACTCTGCACAGAAGGCACCCCAGCCAAGAATCGAACTGGAGAACCTCTTGCTGTGAGGCGGCAATGCTAACTGCTGCACCACTGTGGCTGCCAGCACTCACTACTAATATAACATGTAATTCTATAAGAAGAATAGCTAAGTACATAGAACTGCATTGCCCCAAGAACAATTTTTCTTTTTTTTATTCCTCAGCTGACCACCCAGCCTTACCCCCTTACTGCTCTGCCAACTCACTCATTCCCAGGCAACAGCCCTATTGCCCATCTGTACCACTTGTTAGTTATGGTAAGAATCGAGTTATCATACTCATCTCCACTTGTTACCAAAAGGCTTGTATACAGCACCTACATGTAATCTGCATTTTCTACTGGGAAGGGGATTGTCTTCTTTTGCTTCTTGTGCATACTTGGACGTACTACTCAAGGGATCACGAGGCAAATGTTTCACGCTGGTGCTTGTGAGTACATGACAGGACTAGTTTTGTAAATTCCACTCAGTTTATTTAGTTGTGATAGCAGGAAGTATTTTTAGAGATAATTAAGGAAAATGTGGTTTGTTTATGGTAAACAGCAGCTTGGATATACTAATGAAGGGGTCAGTGGGGGGAATGTTTCATTTGTCTTTGGCATGATTCTCAGCAAGTCATTCTGGTGAAAGTGCATACTTTAACATTTTATTGTAGGGGATTATCAAAGTTTGTTTAGGACTTAGATTATGGAAATTATGATTTTTTTTTTCATATTTTGGTAAATAACTTTGCAAGGGAGCATTTGAATGTGTAAAGCAATACCTCATTTTGAAGACAGTATTGATATTTCCAACATGGTAAAAGAATTGTGCCTGTATGTTGTACACGTGCAGATATCAAAGTTTGTTTCAGACTTAGGTTATGGAAATTATGATTTTTTTTTAATATTTTGGTAAATAACTTTGCAAGGGAGCATCTGAATGTACCAATTAATACCTCTTTTGTGGCATACGTTGACTTTCCTGTTTTTGTATTGAGTGTATGTCCATCTGTGGACATCTGTCAATTCATCTGTGGACATCTGTCAGTGCTCTCATTCTCATCTGGGGTACACCATCAGTCCACCTGTGGACATCTGCCAGTGCTCTCCTCGTCTGAGGTACACTGCATGCCTTTTCTTGATGCTTCTGTTCATGGTGTTCACCTTATGCTGCAGGCAGGATGAAAGGCCCTGACCTTCCCTTTGACATAGGAGTCCTCCAGCCACTCAACCCTGCAGCTAGTTGTGCCCAGGGTGCCAGCTTCATAGACAGTCTGTATGCCATCTGTCTGGCTGGACTGTTACTGTTTTTACATTTGTTAGTTTCCACTACATCTAATTAAAGCTTTGCTATCTCCTTCACGGCTTCATGTAAGTATTATGTTTGGCTATGTATCATTTTCATAGTTCTTCACCTGTCATGTAGAAACTGTTTGTGTAGCGAGGGACCAGCCAGCTGTACAGCTGTATCTAGAAGGATGTGATTTCATACAGACTTACTTACTTGTAAAACTGCATTTGTTCATGTTAGGGTTTTGCTTTTCAGGATCCAAAGGGCAGTCATGATGTTGTGCCCCAACCAGAAGCTGCATTTTTAGAACGGGTGGTATATGTACTATGAAATGTTACTGGACATACTAATGAGGATGTTGCTTGGGGAAATAATTGTGCATCAGGGAAGTGCTTGTGCATACATGGTCTGACTGCTGAAGTGACCGGTGGGCAAAAAAGTTTATTGTGCCATTTTGGTGCTTGTGCATACACAATGCAAACAACTGGAGAGGTTACTGTGGAAACATAGAAATTAAGTCTGAAAATTACATATGGTTACATTACTTAGAATACAGCACAGAAATGTAATTATACTGTAATATGCCAGCATATAAGATATCAGATACACCACTGACTAATTAATAGTGTAATGTAAAATAAGCAGACAAGAAATCACTTCTGCTTGTATTATTCTATTTGTGATTAGTAGTTGCATGAGTTAGATAAAAGTTATCACTTGTTGACAACTGCCAGCATGGAGCTACCATATTTTTTGTGCATTTTTCCTGGCTTTGTCAGTCATGTGTGGAATTTAGGTGGGAGGAAGGGCTCAGTAATATGTAAGTGTTATACTATTTTACTGAATTACTCAGGTGTTCTCCTTACTGATAATGAGTCAGTTACACAACAGCTGCACAAGGTAATATAATGAATACCTAGTCAACAGGTTATGTGCAGCAATTATCACCTTTGTCTGAGCATGCGTAACTTTGCAGTACTGAAAGGAAGGTCATTATCACATTAGCAATAAGTGCAATTACAACACAGCAGTGAGTTATCATCACTTTTCTGGTAAAAGTCTCAGCTGCTGTCACTGTTACTCACATAAGTAGAAGTCGTTATCACTTTGACGAATGCACAAGCCAGATTGTAATTTTTTCTCTATTTGTAGTCATTGCAAGCCACTCACTCTATTCTTCATCAACTAGCTATCTTCCAAAACCTCTGCGTTTTCATATATATATATATATATATATATATATATATATATATATATATATACACACACACACATCTGTTTTTTATATATATAATCTGTTTTATATATATATATATATATATATATATATATATATGCATATGTGTGTGTGTATATCGATATATATGTATGTACATAATGTACTTGCACATATACACATATATACATGTGTATCAGTATGGCAGTGGCCTCTCTTGGGAGATAGGGTAATGCATCTGCATACATTGTCTGTAGTTCATTTAGAGGGGATTTACATGCGTCCTTTCTGTGCATCTGTGGATAGGAGTGAAGATTTGGATGGTCTAACCAGGTAATGCATTATGATATACATATATATGTACTTTTCCAATAGATCTGTCAAACATCAGTAGTAATCTGTTTGCATTTTCTTACCTGTGCAGGTTCGTCTACCTTCCGACACCGACATGGCTTCAGGAGTAGGAGAATGACAAGTGAGAGTGTGGGTATGTGGCCATTCCTACATTCACTGGGCTGCCAGCCATGCCTCCATAACTGAAAACCAGTACAACTTGAGCTTCTCCACATCCAGTCTGATGGTATACTCGATTGCAAGAAGAGGTATGCATTGGAGCAGAGTACTGCAGTTGCTGGAAGAGAAGTGTTCCATCTACCCTGAGCCCGACATCCTTATGCTGCACATTGGAGGGAATGATGTCATCAGTCAACCACTCGGAAAGCTGCGGTTTCAAATCAGAGCAATTTTTGAACACCTGCAGTTGTGGTGGCCACATTGTCATTTTGTGTGGTCTGACATAATTCCTCGACAGATGTGGAAAACAGTATTGATAGTTCCAACATGTAAAATAATTGGGCCTGTATGTTGTACACATGTGCAGATATCAATGTTTGTTTCGGACTTAGATTATGGACATTTTATTTTTTTTCATATTTTCGTAAATAACTTTGCAAGGGAGCATCTGAATGTGCTAAGTAATACCTCATTTTGAAGACAGTATTGATAGTTCTAACATGGTAAAATAATGGTGCCTGTATGTTGTACTCATGTGCAGATATCAAAGTTTGTTTCGGACTAAGGTTATGAAAATTATGATTTTTTTCATATTTTTGGTAAATAACTTTGCAAGGGAACATCTGAATATGCCAAGTAATACCTCATTTTGAAGACAGTATTGATAGTTCCACATGGTAAAAGAATTGTGCCTGTATGTTGGACACGTGCAGATTATCAAAGTTAGTTTGGAATTAGGTTATGGAAATCATGATTTTTTTTCATATTTTGGTAAATAAATTTGGAAGGGAGCATGTCACTGTGCCAAGTAATACCTCATTTTGAAGACCGTGTTACTCCTTACAACATGGTAAAAGAATTGTGTCTGTGCACTCTACACATGTACAGATAGAGTGTTTGGTCTTGTACGATTATGAAAATTATACATTTGCAATACTTTTCATTATTATGTCCATATTTTTGCAAGGGAGCATGGTGATCACACAACTGATGCATAATTTTGATGCGGACATTCAGATGCACAACTTCTACACTGATATGTAGGCTCTGTCTGTTACAGGTGATGAGATATTATACTTTATTTATCAATTATGAAAAATAATATATCATATTTTTGTGAATATCTCAAGAAAGGAACATCACGCAGTAATAGTTAAGGTATAATTTTAAAGCTGACATTCATACTAACAAATTACATTCAAATTGTATGGGTCTGCATGGTACATTGACCGAGATATTATGCTTTGTTTTTCCAAACAGGTAAAAAATATGCACAATATCAGCATTCCTTGCCAGATATTTAATAATGACTTTGATATACACTATCAACATTTATACTGTTGCAAAGGTCAGTGTCTGCTGAACAACTTTCGCGTTTACATTTTTAGTCTAGCTCTTATAGTTAAAGAGTTATGAACATTTGTTTTCTGTATGGTATTACAAATGGATTTTCTGAAAATGAGCTCAGGCTGCACTGTTGTTCCTATGGTGGAATTAAGCAGGCAGCTTTTCCTGAGCTGCTCCGGAGTGGATGAGTAAGTATTGCTGATTTGTTTGTGTCTTTTGGCTTTTTTCCGGTTAGGGGTCGCCACAGCAGAACTCCGGTCCGCTAATGATTGGTAGTTGAGTTTTACGTACCGAGTTACCAGCCCTGACGCACAACCTTCAACGAAGGTATGCCCATTCACGCATGTCTCCACGCAGAAGACGCTCTAGCTGAGAATCAAACTGGATAGCGTCTTACTGTGAGGCGACAACGCTACCGCAGCACCACCACTGCGGGTGACAATTTAGAGCCCTTACAGCCAAGGTAGCAGAAGTGTAAACCTTTTCCCCCCATCTGTCCAGTGCCCTTGAATCCCTATCAGAGGGGATAGGGTTTTTTTGCAGTGGAAGCCTTGACCCCTTTGGGACCCTGAGAAATAGTTTCTGGGTCAGCAGCAGGGTTTTTATAAAGAAATTGATGTGAATCTGGAACCCTGTAATATCTGTCTGGCTTAACAGGTGCAGGGAGTAGAGAGTCAGGAGACAGGCCGGACTCTGAAAATACGTCATCTACAATGTCTAAAACAGGGGGAATAGCAAGAGGCCTGTGCTGAGGTAGTAAAAGAAAGTCTCTGAGCCTTTTCTTAGACTCTGAGTAGTCTTGGCTCCACCAGTGGAAGTGCTCCCTCACGGTATGCAGGGTTTCCCCAAAAGAATAATCCTCAGGAGGACAGGCTGAAGGGATAGATTCTTCAGCATCAGAATCCTTATAGGGAGGAAGAGAGTATTCCTGTTCAGAAGAGGAGTCAGAGGAAATGGAAACCTGATCTGAAGATTCATATTCTGTCTCTTGCCTAGGCCTCTTATCAGGGGGGGGTATGGGAACCCCTGATCAAAGCAATTAAGCCTTCGGCCATTTTGAGCATCTGTTTTTCAGGCATGGAGGTCTGTCCATGGGCTTGCTGCACTTGTTTCTTTGTCTTTAGTGGTACTTTAGTCTTTGCCTTTGAAGCTGTAGTCGGTTTTTACATATAACTGTGTAGGCCTGAAAACAACCTCAGAAGCCGATGCCTGCTCAACGGCTCCAGACCCATCTGAGGGAATATTTTCCTAGTGTCCAATACCTTGAGTTTCCAGTGGCCTAGTCAGCTCCACGTGGGAGTCAGAAGCGGCCTGCGGCTCTGAGGTAGCGGGCGTCAGGGGCTGCAAAAGCGTCTCACTGAGAACCGGCGACTGGCTTAGAAGAAGCCTCGTCGTCAGTTTTGGACCTCGGATGCTTGTTCTTTTCCTTGCGTTTCTTGTGAATTGCGGTAGTCGGATGGCTATCCGACGACATCGTGTAATTAAATCTTCGGCCAAAGTAATGAAATGCAAAATCGTACAGATGCTTAATAGTGCATTGGTTAAATCTAGCACAAAACCTGCAATTAGCAACGTCGTGATCAGGGTCTAGGCAAGGAACACAATAAGAATGGAAGTCCTTATGAGGTATTTGCTTCCCACAAGAAATACAATTATTAACTTTTTCTGACACTGGTCTGGAGCAAGAAAAAAGTTTCCCCAATGGGGTACTTAGCTTTAAATGAAGACTTTGGATCTGAAATTCGAACACGAAAATCTCAGGAGTCGGCTGACCAGCACTTGCAAACTGCTTCTGCTTTGGGCACCGCGTGGCAAGAAAGACCGAAGAAAATGGTGTCGGCTGCATCTTTTATACCCCTGGCGCACTGACGTCAGGGAAGAGGTGACAGCAACCGACTCCGGACAAAGACTTTGAAATTCAGGCCGACTGCGGGTAGCCTGCCAGCAGAATAACCCAAGAGTAATGACTGCAACAGTGAAACACGATGAACATCTTGGGTGGCCCTTATGGAAGAACATTCCTGAGAACCAGTGACCCAAAGGCCGCTCTTCTCCTGGAGATCAGATCCAATGTGTAATGCTTGATAAAAGTGTGTGGCTTAGCACAAATGGCAGCTGCACAAGTCTAAACCTCAAAATGCATGCACTCGAGGCACTCCTCAGTATGGAGGAAATCTATACATGTGCAGTAACAGAAACCTGGTTTAAGGCTCCAGAACGCACCCCAGCGCTACCAGGCTACAACTCATACCATATATTTCGGCCACAGAACCCAAACCGAAATACAAAAGGCGGGGGCGCATACATATTCATCAAGGATACCCACACCTCCAGGTTAGTGGCAGAGCACGATGCTTCAAAGAGCATCCACGTGCAACTAACAATGGGCAAAACTGCAATTTAAATTGTAGCTTGCTACAGATCACCCACCATGTCCCAGGACCCCCACTCCACATTTCTGGAAACACTGGGAAACAAAGGTCCTACCAAACACCCTAATATTGGGTGATTTCAATTACCCAAACATTAACTGGGAGAACTACTCAAGTACTAACTCCCTTCCCCAACTTTTCCTAGAATTTATAAACTCAAACACCCTGGTTCAACTGGTCAACACTCCCACCAGAGGTGGCAGCATATTGGACCTGGTCATCACCAACATGGGCGACCAGTGTTCCACATCAAATCAAAGGTCACCCCTCACTGGTTAGATCGGACCATAAACAAATCACTTTGGATATTCATATTCCACCCCCGGACAAGAAAACCACCGTGAAAAACTTTTCAAAAGAAAAATTCAAGTTACTTAAGACAGAGGTGGAAAGTATCAAAGCCCCCATGCTGAAGGATAACACTGTTCAAGCTGCAAAATCCTTTACTAATGCATTTAACGGGCAGCTACAAGAATGCATGTATCATGCCATCCCAAGCAAAACCAATACTCACTCCTCCAAGAAAAGGAAACCAGTCTGGTGGACTCCTGCCATACACAAGCTATACAACAGAAGGAGGAAACTAGTACAGAAAAGAGTAAAATCCCAAGAAGGGAAGACATCCCTGATCAGTATCAGCAAGAAACTAAGATCCCTCAAAATCATCCAAGGTAAGCTTTGAAAGAAAAATTGCCAAAGACTCCAAAGATAACCACAAGGCATTCTTTAGCTATGTCAAGAATCTAAGTGGCAATGCTCAGATTTGCTCAGAGTTTGTGCAGAATGGCACAAAATACACTGAACCGACCAATATTGCCAACATCCTGACAGGTTCAGCGCAAACTTCACACCCCTCTCACCCCCAAAAGGGCCCATAACCATACCAGAAGAATGTAGTCACTGAAATCACAGACACTCAGGTTAAAACAGCCCGCTCCAAAGCCAAAAACACAGCATCAATGGGACCAGACAGTGTCCCAGGCTGAGTCCTACATGAGCGCAAACACTAACTCCTCACCTAAACACACTGTTCAAACACAGGCTACATATACCCATAGAGTGGCGCACAGCAATGTTTTTTCCGCTCCACAAAAGGTGGAGCCACAACAGACCCCAGGAACTATCACCCTTATAAGACTGACTAGCTTGGTCTGCAAGGCTATGGCGCGCATCATCATGGAACTCATTAACAGAGACATTGGGAACCTCCAAACACTGGACCCTACCCAGTTTGACTTTGTTAAGGGCAGATCATGCCTCTTAAACCTGGTGGACTTCTTTGTGACAGTTACCAAGGCTATAGACTAGGGAAAGGTGGTACACACAGCCTACCTAGACCTCGCTAAGGCCTTCGACACCATTCCCCATTCTGGTATTACAGACAAGCTCACCAGCCTGAACATAAACCCCTACGTCACAAGATGGGTTGCCAACTGGCTCACTGACATAACCCACATGGTGAGAGTTGCGGGAGCTAGGTTCGACTCTAAACCGGTTACAAGTGGCGTTCCTCAGGGCTCAGTCCTAGGACCCCTCCAGTTCAGCATATACTTCTCAGAGGTACAGGCAAGCACAGGAAGACTATGGCTGACCAAGTTCGCAGATGACTGCAAACTGGGGGCTGTAATTGACTCTCCGGCTGACACAGACATCCTCCAAAAGGGTCTCACTGAGACGGATACCTGGTGTCAAAATCATGGCCTCAAGCTAAATGCCAAAAAGTGCACAGTCATCCCCTTTGGAAAAAACAAAGTACCCACAAACTACCACATAGGTGGTAGTCCCCTAAATACGGGAGACGTAATAAGGGATCTGGGGACCCAAGTAGATAGTAATCTCACCTTTGATAATCACACTGCCAAAGTGGTTAGAAAATCATTCTACGTGGCCCACCTAATCACTAAAAGGTTTGCATCCAGATCAAAAGAGGTCATTGAGCCCCTCTACTCTAGAGTACAATGCCCAATTTGGGATGTACCTTACAAGACACCTACAACATCTGGAAAGACCACAGAAATACTTCACCAAGATGATAACTGGCCTCAAACAGATGCCCTAAGCAGCTTGACTGAACAAACTCCAGCTGTACTTGGTTGCATACCGCCTACTCAGAGCTGATCTCTGCATGACATATAAGGCCATGTCCAACCCAGAATTGATGGACATGCTCTACCTAAAGAAAACCTTATCCCCTCGAGCCACACGCTCTAGGGATCTAAACCTCACCACAACAATAAATAGGAAGTGATGGAGGGATAGATTCCTGTTACAGACTTCCCATGCTTTGGAACAAGATCCCCATTTACATTAGGCAGAGCTCCTCGCTAACACTCTTCAAAAGAAGCCTTGATGAGTGGATGGGAAAAAGAAAGTTTACTTCGGGGATCACTTCAGTGGCTCTGCTGGACAGAGGCAGAGGTAACTAATCTAAGTGGACGGCAAAAGCCAACACATTCTGGCTAGGCTTATAAATGTCTTCGGGCAGATAGCCTAGTATCAACCTATGGAGGCCCTACAGTGGAAGGCAACAGATGCTGCAATAGCCCTAGTTGAGTGAGTTTTGATTTGGCCAGGCTTAGATCCCTTCATAAGTGAATATGTGAAGGCAATGCAATCCCTGAGCCATTTAGACAAAGTAACTTTCGATACTGCGCCTTCCATTCTAGGACCTGCAAAGAAAATGAAAAGCTGGTCCGACTTGCGAAAGGATTTAGTTCTGTCCAGATAGAAATGTAATTGTCTATGAACATCCAAGGAATGTAGGCAGTATTCTCCCTTGTTATAGCAATGTGGGAAGAACACACGGAGCTCAATGGACTGGTTAATCAAAAAATCAGAAACCACTTTGGGGAGAAAGGATGGGTTAGTACGAAGTGATAGTTTGTCCTTATGAAAGATCGGACAAGGGCTCTTTATACATAATGCTTGTAATTCAGAAATTCTTCTGGCTGAAGTTATAGCCACCAGAAATAAGGATTTCCATGACTGGAAATTTAGATCACATGTAGCAGCCATCTCAAAAAGGGGGCAGAGAAAGACTGCAGAACCCAGGACAGATTACATGCCTCCACCGGCTGTCTGATGGGAGGCCTGCTGTGGAAAATACCCTTGAAGGTCTTGCAAAGGCGAGAGGAAGTGGCACTCCATCTGACCCGTTATGAAAGTTGGAAACAGCTGCTAGATGGACTCAAATGGTGGAAGCTGAGGCCCCATTATTGAACAGTTCAGCCAGATAATGAATAGTGGCTATGGGGGCTGAGAATGGGTCTACTTTCTAATTAGAAAGTAGACCCATTCTCAGCCAGATAATGAATAGTGGCTATGGGGGCTGAGAATGGGTCTACTTTCTAATTACGTGACCAAATACAGAATCTTTTCTATTTGTCCCTGTAAAGTTTCCTAGTGGATGGTTTATGAAAGGCCAGGATAATATCATGTACAGGGGAAGAGAGGGTTTCCTGCCTGACAACTAACTGAAGTGGAGAAACCAAGCTGTCAGTTTGAGAGTGGACATATTCGGGGGAGTCGGCCCTTGTGGGTGAGATATGAGGTCCTGACAAGTGTCTAGGATCCAAGGAGGTTGTAACAGATTAGGTCAAAGGAAGGGAAACCACACCGGACGAGGCCAGAATGGGGCAATGAGGACCACCCTGCTTCTCAACCGAATAGCTTTCTTTAGAACAAGGGGGATCAGAAGAATTGGAGGATAAGCATAAAGGAGCCCGTGGGCCAATCGTGAGTCAAAGCGTCTCTCTGAATCCCAGAGAAGGGGAAAGAGGGCAAAATAGCTGCTGCATTTTGTGTTTGAGGGCGAGGCAAAAAGGTCGCAGCATGGCTGGCCCCAACGGCTGAAAATTTCCACCGCCACAATCTGGTTGAGAGGCCACTCGGGTGGATGAAGAAGGCATCTGCTCAGCCTGTCCGCAATTATGTTGGAGCTCCCCAGGATATGAGTTGCGATCAGAAAGTGGTTGGAAGCTATCATCCACTGCCAGATTCTCATGGCTTCGCGACATAGGGGGAAAGATTTGGTCCCTCCCTGTTTATGTACCAGACCACGAACATGTTGTCCGGCTGGACAGCAATCGTTCCGGATGGAAGAAGTGGATGAAAAGCTTGCAACGCCAATAGCATCGCTCATTAACTCCAGGACATTGATATGCAACTTGACCTCTACATCGGACCACGTGCCTTGAACAGACTTTCCCTGGAAGTGGCCCCCCCCCCCCAACCCATCAGGGAAGCATCCATGGTCACCGTGGCGCTGGGTTGGGGAGACTGGAAGGGGTGACACCAAAGATTTTCGTCCGTACTCATCCACCAGAGGAGATCTAGTTTGCAAGTGTTGGTGATGAGAATCTGTGAGCTCAGAGGGTGAAGATTGGGTATCCAATGGGCCTGAAGGAGCCATTGTAGTAATCTCATGTGTAGTCTGGCTAAGGGAACTATAGGGATGGCTGCAGCCATAGATCCCAATGCTTGGAGGACTTCCCTTACAGACACCTTTCTTCGACAGAGTATCACGAACTTGTGCCATTAGTCTCTGAAGCCTGTGGACAGGAAGTGAGATCAGGGCTGACTGGGTGTGCAATACTGCCCCTATGAATTCCAGTTGTTGTGAGGGTTGAAGGTTGGATTTCTTCCAATGTGTGGTGATGCCTAGTGACTCTACTAGAACCATGGTACAGCGGAGGGCCCTGACCAGAAGACGCTTGGTGGGGGCGGAGAGGAGCCAATCATCTAGGTACAGAAACACCTGGAATCCCTGAAGTCTCAGATGAGCTGTTACCACTGCAAGGCATTTTGTGAACACTCTGGGGGCCGTCGAGAGACCGAAAGGCAGGGCTCTGAATTGGTAGTGATTGGCTCCCAACCGGAAGCGAAGGAGTCTCCTGGAGCGCTTGCCCATCTTGATATGGTAATACGCATCCCAGAGATCTAATGAGCACAACCACACACCCTTCTGCAGAAAGGGGAGGATGATTTGAATCGTAACCATGCGGAATTTGGTTTGTTTAGTTGGCCGAGATCCAGAATGGACCTCAAGTCCCCTGTTTTCTTTGGCACCAAAAAGAATCTCGAGTAGAACCCTGATCCGCAATGATCTGGGGAGACTTGCTGGATGGCTCGTTTCTGACATAGCGTTTGCATTTCGGAAGTTGCCTCCTCCCTTTGACTGGGTGGAACATCGGGAAGGGATTTCAGAGGCCTTGGATAAGCTATTGGGGGAATATGGTAGCTACTGGTAATAATTTTCTGCACCCACTGATAGTTTGTAATGGAGAGCCAGGCAGCTTGGCCCACAGAAAAACATGCCCCGACTGCTTCCAGAGGAAAGCAATTGGGCAGCGCCTCAGGAGCACTGATACGGTCTACCAGAGAAGGAATCTCTGGAGCCCTGATTCCGGGGAACCCCTCTACCCCAAAAGTGACGTCTTCCATTACTGGAACCCTTTCTGCCTCTGGAGGAGTCCTCACCACGTGCGTCTCGGAAAGGACCTTGAGACATCTTGTGCCACACAATTTTCCGCTCCTCCGATTCCTGGAGAAGGAATGCTGAGGTTTGGAAAAGCATAGGCCAACGTCAGACAAGGTCTTCACGTCTTGCTCGCACCTGGCTAATGTATCCCTGACCTTAGCACCGAACAGAGCTGAAGGTTCGATAGGGGGCATTTAGAAAAGACGACTTGAAGGAGTTTGCGAGGTCACAAATGCGCATCCAGGTGTGGCATCTCATGACTACACCTGCACCCACAAGCTCTAGTTGCTCCTTCGGTTGCGTGTGACAGCAACCTCATGGATGAATTTGATATTGATTCTAGGGTAGCAAGATGGGAAGCAACTTTATCTCGTGCTCCATCCGATACTGGGCCCGCGAGGGTTCTGGAGAGTTCGAAGATGAGATCTGTCAGGAGCCTCGTAAAACGTGCCAAAAAAGTTCAGAGACCTAACTGCAAAGGACGCTGATGCAAAGACTCGCCTCCCTAACTTGTCCACTGCCCGGGACTCTGTTGGGCGGGTGAACAGCAGGACTCTTCTGCAAGGTCCTTTTTCGTGGCTGCCGCCACCACCATAGCGTCAACTGGCAAACCTCTAGACCAATGGGGTAGAGCATCTGGAGGGGAGAGTGCCTTGTCTGATCTCCTGGGGATGGCCTTAACAGAGTCAGGGTTCTTCCAAGCCAGTTGCATGAGGAGTTTAACCAACTCATCGGTGGGGGGTCACCCAAGAAGTACAGGGCTGAGAGCGAAAGGCCTGCAGGAATACGGATTCCTCCAAGGAAGGGTTGGAGTACTTACAGTCAACCTCTCTGTTTCAAGATTTCTTCGGAGACATCGTCAGGAGGTGACCGTGGGGACCCTTCCCCATCATCGTAGTCCATATCTTCCGTGAGTAACTCCTCTGGGGAGTCCATGTGTTTCCTCTTACACAACCGTTTCAGAGGGGGATCTTCAGTGGGAGCATCTGAAGAAGACTCAGAAAGGGAAATACCCTGGGTAGGGGTTTCCTGGGCCTTGTGCTCTCTGAGTCCTAGGGGGGGTGGCCTTTGACAGCTGCGGCTCAGAAGGAACTGGGGGAATAACCAAAGGAGGAGCCATTGCTAGAGGCAAGCACCCTCTCCATCACCCAGAAAGCAGGCCCGCCCGAACAGGAGTGGGATCCTGGAACCGAAGAAGACAAAATTGGAATAGAGGTCACACCCCGCTCCAGACGGTCAACCCCCCAGGGACGGAGCCTCAAGCAGACTCGGGGAGGTAGTCACCCTTGGATCCGAAGTCGGGATACCGTTGGAACACAGACTTGAACCGGAGGTTCCACCCCCCCCCCCCCCCCAAGCATGAGATTGAGGAAGGGTGGATTCCAACAGAACCTTCACCTAAAGGGGTCTCAGGGCCTCAGACAGTGTCGTTTTCGGCACTGAGGAAGGGAGTCCTCTAGAAAAAGTTGGATAAATGAGCCTTGGGATCCAAGGGAGGAGAGTAAGTAGGGATTGCTGGAGTAACAGATCCAAAGCCTGGAGTGGGATAGGGTCTAGGCAGATTTGAAATTCGCCTGGTGGTCAGCAGCTGGTCAAAAAGGCACACCACACCCAATTCAGAAAGGCTCCTGGTGGATCTCACCGATGCCCCCAACGGGGAATCAGGCCAGTCCAAAAAGGGGCTGCAGGCTTGTCTGGCAAACGGGTCCACAGTCGACTAGTATCTGGGCCATGACAGACTATTCCAATTTTGAAACGGGCAACAACGGTATGGTTGGAGCCGTGAACGGGCTTGGAGCAGAGGTTACAACAGGGTTGGATTATAAAAACTGTTCCGAGGTAGTTGTCGGAACCAATATCTGAGCAGAAATGGGTGATGTCGGTGCAAACACAGAAAAACAGATAAGCTGATTGGAACAGAGGCAGTAGACGGCACTGTAGTCTTCGGTGCCGGGGTAGGTGCCAACAGGACGACCTCGGTAAGCTTCGCTGGAGCCGAGCTCGGAGCCGATGTAGTAGTCGGAACAGAGGAGGCAGAATGGTGCTCTGAGGAGGACTTATGGGCCTTGTGTTTATGACTTTTACCTCTGTCACCGGCCGGTGAAGAGGGGTCTGAGCGAGGACGTTTCTTGTCCACAGAAGGAGAAGATGAGACCTCCGTCGCAGAAATAGCCTCCAAAAAAGGTGAAGCACGTAGGCCCTTCAAAATCAGTTTGTTACGACGTTCATTCAGCGTCCGCTTACTGAAGCTAGCACAAATATCACATGGGGGTTTCGCCGTCAAATGCGGAAGCCCCAAACAGTACACACACTCTTCATGGAGGTCACTATTCGGCAGTTTACCACTGCAAGAAGAACAGTATTTAAACCCCGTAGTTCCCTTCTTTTCAGACATCCCAGAACACAGACACGCAAAAGGGAAAGAGTGAGGAAAGTGGAGGAAATGAAGAAGAAAGAGGAAATACCAACAATGGTAACAAGATACCACAAGGGTAGAAAGTTAGAAAATACCAACAGTGGTAAGGCAGAGAAGCCTGTGGGTACAGCTGAAATTATATATATGTCAAGAACAGACTATAAACAGGAAAAAAACTTTTACAAAAACTTGTAAATATATCAGAAAAATCACTTAGCTGGAGAGCTCGGTGAAATGCTGCTATATGGCTGCACGGCAAATGAGATCTGAGGTAACTGAACAAAGGGCATTGTGGGTAGCAGCTTAGCTAGAGAGTTTTTGGTGCATGCAAGCTTGGTAAAAAGGCAGACTCTGTTCCGAGGGCTCGGAACCGAACCCATCAGTGATGAATAGGAAGAAGATTAACAACTTCAGATATATATTTTTCCTTGTAGTAGTTATTTACTTAGTCATTCATTAAATTTATCACAATCATCTCAGGTGTCTAGTCACAATTGTACAAGTGGATACAACTAATGGTCCTACCTGTGTATGCATGTTAAAACTGTGGGAAATTATTTTAATTTTGCTGCATGATGTACATACACAGTACATAAATACATCTTGCTTTAACCTCTGGGTTCAGGGCTTGTTGATGAATATAAATGACTAACCCTGCAGACATTTACTCGAGTTAGGCAGTCATTCTACGTTTGCAGAATTAGTGTCCATTTGTAGTCAGCTGGAATATTTTATTCGGGCTATTTTTTTTTGTTTTTTTTAAATACAAAGATATATGACGTGCACAGTCAAAAGAAAGTACAGTTGTGTACACTTACCATAAATGTAGATGCTCGAATGTATTTACTGTTGCAGTCATCATATTTGGGTTATCCCAGCCAGGGTAGCCCTCGGCCGGACCGACTACAATACAGTTTTGTACCTACCATAAATGTAGATGTTCGAGTGTATACACTACTGTAGTCATTACACTTGGGTTATCCTGCCGTCAGGCGGTTCCCCAGTCGGCCTGAGTTCCAAAGTCTTGGTCTGGTGTCGGTTGCTGTCGCCTCCACCCCAACATCAGTGTGGCAGGGGTATATAAGATGCAGCCGATGCCATTTTCTTCAGTTTTTCTTGCCCCAGATGTCAGGTGCCCCCAAATAGGTAGGCAATTCAAATTGCTAATAAAACATACATAAGAAAAGCAAACAACAACTTTCAGATACCAGCAAATACTTCCCATAGGTAGTAAAGGGTAGAAGACATAGGTACGTACCAGCAAGTAAGACGGGAAAGCGGGAGGGTAACCTGGACTGCAGCAGTGTATACACTCGAACATCTACATTTATAGTAGGTACAAAACTGTACTATGTTCATCATGTTACACTGCTGCAGTCATTATACTTGGGTAGAATCCCAAAGCTGAGGTAGGGTGTTTGGTTCTATAAGGCATTAGGGGTGGCTATAAGGCCCTGCAGCACTGCAGTGGCAAAGCCAGCTCTGGATTTAGAGTATAGAGGCAGATGGTAATGCTTGGGGAAGGTATGTACAGAACTCCAAGTCGCCGTTTCTAAAATATCCTTGGTAGGTACTCCCCTGAGGTAGGCAGTTGAAGTGGCTGTTGCCCTAGTGGAGTGAGATCTAATGCTGCTAGGTACAGGTTTCCCATGGTGTGTATAGCAGAAATGTATACAATGTCCTATCCATTTTGAAATAGTCTGTTTTGAAATGGCTTTTCCCTGTGCTCCTGCAGCATATGCTAACCAATAATTGCTCAGAATTCCTGAAAGCTCTGGTTTTGTCCAAGTAGAAGCGTAACTGCCTGTGAATGTCCAAGGAATGCAGTAGTCTCTCTTTATTCTGTGGTTTTGGATAAAAAGTTGGCAAATGAATAGTTTGGTTTAGAGCCACACTGGATACCACCTTTGGCATAAACGTAGGGTTAGTTCTTAAAGACACCCTGTCCTGGTGGAAAATGAGGAAAGGTTCCACTGCCATTAGTGCCTGTAATTCTGAAACTCTTCGTGCTGATGTTATTGCCAGGAGCAGAGCAGTTTTCCAAGAGATCTATTTTAATTCTGCTGTGTTAGCTGGCTCAAAACGAGGTAAAGTTAATTTTTCCAAAACAAAGTTGAGGTCCCAAGTTGGAGTAGGTGCTCTACGTGGCGGTCTTATGTTTTTAGCCCCTCTGAGGTACTGTCTTAGCAAAGGATTAGAGAAAATTGGTGGATCCGTGTTGTAATGAGCAGAGATGGCAGAAGCGTGGATGTTGATGGATGAGAAGGAGAGGCCTTTGTCCAGCATCTCAGTTAAATATTGTAGTATCTGAGGAATGTTTGGAATGTGAAGGTCAAAGGCTGTGAGCTTGGTTCCAGGCACAGAATCTCTCTTCCATTTATCCGAATAGGCTTTCCTGGTACTAGGCCTTCTGGCCTCCAGGATGACATCCATAACAGCTTTGGAGAGCGGCATTGCCTGCTTGACTAAGGAATCTTCCATGCAGCTAGGTTTAAGGTCTTTAGCTGGCTGTGTAGTATCTGATTGTTGTGCTGAGTCGGCAGATGTGGGATTGGAGGCAAAATCCAGGGAGGTCCTTGTGCCAAGTTCTTTAAGATTGGGTTCCAGTGTTGGCGTGGCCAGTCTGGTGCAATCAAGATCATCTTTGGCTCTTCTTGCCTGGCTTTTATGAGTACCTTTGGCAGAAGTAGTGGTGGGAAAGCGTATACTTGTAGGTTTTTCCAGCTGAATGAGAGGGCATCCACTTTCCATGCTTGTGGATGGTAACTCCTTGTGCAGAACTTCTGTAGCTGGCAGTTCATTGGGGATGCAAACAGATCTATGTCCGGGCTCCACCATTTCTGTGTTATCATTCTGAATATCTGTAGATTCAATTCCCATTCGTGGGGATCCATGATGTTTCTGCTTAAGTCGTCTGCCAGTGTGTTTTTCTCTCCTGGCAGGAATTGTTCTTGCAGATAAACTTGATAGTTTAGAGCTGTATTCCACAAGGTCATGGCTTGCCTGCAGAGGGGGTAGAAGTGAGTGCCCCCTTGCTTGTTTATGTACCACATAACTGTAGTGTTGTCTGCCTTTAGTAGTAGTTGTCCTGGATGCAGTAGGTCCTTGAAAGCTATAAGTCCATTTTGCACAGCTAGCATCTTTTTTTGATTGATGTCAAGATGCCTTTGTTCTGCGGGCCACTTGCCCTGAATACATTTGCCTGCCATGTGTGCTCCCCAGGCGTAATCAGATGCATCTGTTGTCAGTGTTTGCCTGGCTGTGGGTTGAGTAAAAGGCTGTCCCTTGTTGAGGTGACAAGCTTGAGTCCACCATTGAAACCCCCTGTTGAAGGCAAGGAATTAGTGGTATAACTGTTTCCAAACTTTGACAGTGTTGAGACCATACATTCTTTAGGTACCATTGTAGTTTCCTGCAGTCTGGCATATGGAATTAGTAGTATGCAAGATGCCATGTAACCCAAGGCCTGCAGAATTTTTCTTGCAGGGAGTTGGTTCTTTGTTGCCATCAATTGAAAGTATTGAGTCAGTTGTCCTTGCTTGTCTGGCATGAGATAAGCCATCTGGGCCGTTGTGTTCAAGCTGGCACCCAGGAATATTATCTCTTGTGAGGGCACTAGTTTTGATTTCTTTTCGTTTACTGTGTACCCCTGGAAACTTAACTTTTTTACAAATGCCAGATGCTTTAGAAGAATGTCCTTGCTCTCTGTTTGAATCAGGCAATTGTCCAGGTACAGATAAATTTGAATTCCTTTCTGTCTGCAAAATGCAATTGCTGGTGCCAGGCACTTTGTGAAGACCCTGGGCGCAGTAGATAAGCCAAAGGGCAGTGCAGAGAATTGATAGTGCATTGAACCAGCTATGAATCTGAGGTATCTTCTGCAGTTTTGTCTGATAAGGAGGGATACCTGCATGCCCCTGAGGTCCAATGTCACAAGCCAATCTTTCTTGCCCAGCATGGGAAGAAGCTGCTGTAGTGTCAACAGTTTGAATTTCGGAACATCCAGGTAAGTGTTTAGAGAAAAAACATCCAGAATGGGCCTCCAGGCTTTGTCCTTCCTGGGAACCAGAAAGAGTCTTGAGTAAAATCCTTGTCCTTGCTCCTATGGTGGTACCTATTGAATAGCTCTCATATCCATGAGTGCTGTAATTTGTTTTTGAGCCTCTGCCCATTGATTTGGTGGCAGATTTGGCATTCCTTTTAACCTTGGCAGAGTGTGAAAGTGGAACCTGTAACCTTGAGATACAATGTTGAAAACCCATTTGTCTTTGGTGATCATATGCCAATTGTGATAGAAAAGTGCCAGTTTTCCTCCCAAGGGGGCTGCCAAGAGAGAGTTGTTGGGCAGCTCTAGTGGGAAGTCATTGGTGCTGCTTTTTATATGGTTGGGGCCTGTCTTCCCCCCTTCTTTCTGGCCTGATGCAACCCATTGTTGAGGCCTGTAAGGACCTTGTGGTTGACCTCTACCTCTTGGACGTCTGTATCTGCCCCTTTGAGGTCTGTCTGTAAATGGAAAGGATCAATTCTTAGTTGGCCAATTTCTGCTAAATCTAGGAGGCTGAACCTGTAAGAAATCCTTCACCGTTTGCATAGATTTTGCCTTATCCTCCATTTTCTTTAATACCTCTTCTGCCTTGACTCCAAATAACGCATCCAATAATTTTGCTTTAACATGATCTGGTAACGTATGTTCTTTTAACCAAGCATGTCTTCTAATGACAGAGCCTGTAACGGCTGCTCTACAAGAGGCCTCTAAAGAATCAAAACCACATTGCAAAGTATGTTTTCCCACCTGTTCAGCTGCATGCAATAAATCCTGCATTTCTTTAAAAGTAGGAGGATCTGAATCTGGAAGCATTTTTTGTTTCAACTGAGACAGTAGAAATTGCTGATATTTTAGCATGTGAAACTGGCAATTTAAGGCTCTCATTGCTAAAGTTGCAAACGTATATACTTTCTTTCCCCATCTGTCTAATGCTCTGGAATCTCTGTCAGAGGGGACTGGATTCTTGGCTGATGAGGCCTTAACCAGTTTGGGTCCCTGAGAAACAGTTTCAGGGTCAGCAACAGGGCTTTTGTACAGAAATTTGTGAGAGTCAGGGACTGTGTAGTATCCGTCAGGTTTAACTGGGGTTGGAGGCAAGGAATCAGGATTTATGCTGGATTCAGTATACACATCCACAATATCGAACACTGGCGGAATAGCAAGGGGTCTGTGTTGAGGTAATAAAAGGAAGTCTCTGAGCCTTTTCTTGGATTCTGAGTAATCCTGGGCTTCCCAATGGAAATGCTCCCTCATGGTATGCAAGGTTTCCCCAAAGTAGTCGTCCTCAGGCGGAGATGCTGATGGAATGACTCCTCAGCATCAGAATCCTCATAAGGGGGTAAAGAATATCCTAGGTCTGAGGATGAATCAGAAGAGATGGACACTTGGTCGGATGAGTCAGTCTGCATCTTGTCTAGGCCTTTCATCAGGAGGGGGATGGGACCCCCTGATCAGAGTGATTAGGTCTTCGGCCATTTTGAGCATTTGTTTCTTCGGCATGGAGGCCTGTCCTGGAGAATGCTGTATTTGTTTCTTTGATTTTAAAGGAAGCTTAGACTTAGCTGAGGGTTTAATGCTTAACTGAGTAGGTCTGAAGACACCCTCTGAAGCTGTGGGTTGCTCAGCTACTCCGGATCCCTCTGAAAGGTTAGTCTCGGTAGGCTGAATAACTTGTGCATCCGAAGGCCCAGCCATCTCCACGTGGGAGTCAGAGGCGGCCTGTGGTTCGCTGAAAACCGGAGAACCAGCGAATGGCCTAGAAGAGGCTTCGTAGTCAGTTTTAAGCCTCGGATACCTATCCTTGTCCTTGCGCTTTTTGTGTATTCCGGTCGTAGGAAGTTCCGACGGCATGGTATAATTGAATTTTCTACCAAAATAACGCCGGGCAAAATCAATCCGACGTTTAATAGTGCGCTTGTTAAACCTAGCACAAAACAGACAACCAGTGACGTTGTGGTCTGGGCCTAGGCATGGGATACAATAAGAATGGAAATCCTTATGAGGTATTTGCTTCCCACAAGAAACACAGTTATTAACTTTTACTGACATTGGTCTGAAGCAAAAAAGTTTCCCCAATGGGGTACTTAGCTTTGTAGAATACTTCAGTTCTGGATTCGTAATGAAAATCTCAGGAGACGGCCGACGGGCACTTGTGAACTGCTTTTGCTTTGGGCACCGCGCGGCAAGAAAGACTGGAGAAAATGGCGTAGGCTGCATCTTCTATACCCCTGTCGCACTGACGTCATGGAGGAGGTGACAGCAACAGACGCTGGACCAAGACTTTGGAACTCAGGCCGACTGCGGAACCGCCTGACGGCAGGATAACCCAAGTGTAATGACTGCAGCAGTGTAACACGATGAACATCAAGGGATGAGAGAAGATTGGTGGCTCTGTATTGTAATGAGCCGAAATGGCATAGGCATGAATTTTAATTGATGAGAAGGATAGGTCTTTGTCCAGCATCTCAGTTAAGTATAGCAAAATCTGAGGAATATTTAGTACAGCTGTGTCAATTCCTTGTGCCTGGTTCCAAGCACATAATCTCTTCCATTTTCCAGCTTAAGATTTTCTGGTACTAGGCCTTCTGGCCACCAGAATGACATCCATCACAGCTTTAGTGAGAGGCGCGTTTTGTATGACTACATTATCCACCATGCTGCCAGATTTAAGGTCTGTAGTTGGCTGTGCAGGATCTGATTGTTTTGTTGTGATAGCAGATGAGGTATTTGAGGCAAGGTCCAAGCCGGGCATTGAGACAAGTTCCTTAGGATTGGATGCCAGTACTGGCAGGGCCAGTCTGGGGCAATCAGTATCATCTTTGGCTTCTCTTGTCTGACCTTTAGGAGTACCTTTGGGGGGAGAGGCAGTGGAGGAAAGGCATATACTGCTAAGTTTTTCCAGCTGCAAGATAGGGCATCCACTTTCCATGCTTGTCTGTGATAAGTCCTTGTGCAGAATCTTTTTAGCTGGTAGTTGTGAGGAGAGGCAAATAGATCTATATCCGGGCATCCCCATTTTCTTATCATGCTGAAGACTTGTGGATCCAATTTCCACTCGTGGGGATCCATGAGGTTTCTGCTTAGTTCATCTGCCAGAGTATTTATCTTTCCTGGCAGGAAATGCGCCTGCAGATGTACTTGGTAAGTCAATGCTGTGTCCCACAAAGCCATGGCAAGTCTGCAAAAGGGGTAAGAATGAGTGCCTCCCTGCTTGTTTATATACCACGACCGTGGTGTTGTCTGTCTATCAGTAGTTGTCTCGGATGAAGTAGGTCCTTGAAGGCTATCAGGGCATTCTGAACAGCTTGCATCTCTTTTTGATTGATATGTAGATGCATTTTGTTTGCGGACCATGTGCCTTGAATACATCTTCCTGCCATGTGGGCCCCCCAAGCATAATCTGATGCATCCGTTGTTAATGTCTGCCTGGCTGGGGGTAAAGTGAATGGCTGTCCTCCCTTGTTGTGGTGACAAGCCTTCACCCACCATCGAAACTCCTGTTGCAGGCAGGGAATGAGGGTAATTATTGTTTCCAGGCTGTGGCAATGTTGAGTCCAAACACTTTTTAGGTACCATTGAAGTTTCCTCATATGCAGTCTCGCATATGGAATTAGTAGAATGCAAGATGCCATGAAGCCCAAAGCCTGCAGAATTTTTCTTGCAGATAACTGGGCCTTTGTTGCCAACAGATTGAAATAGGTAGTCAGTTGCCTTTATTTGTCTGGCGTGAGATAAGCCATCTGGGCAGTTGTATTTAAGCTTGCACCCAGGAATATCATCTCTTGAAAGGGTACTAGTTTTGATTTCTTTTTGTTGACTGTGTACCCTAGGCCTGTTAGAAATCTCTTTACAAATGCCAGATGCTGTAGTAGAATGTCCCTGTTCTTTGCTTGAATGAGGCAGTCATCCAAGTAAGGATATATCTGTATTCCTCTGTCTGCAGAATGCAATTACTGGTGCCAGGCACTTTGTGAAGACCCTGGGCGCAGTAGATAAGCCAAAGGGCAGTGCAGAGAATTGGTAGTGCATTGAGCCAGCTTTGAATCTGAGGTATCTTCTGCATGTTTGTCTAACTGGGACATGCAGGTATGTCTCTTTTAGGTCTAAAGTCACAAGACAAGCCTTCTCGCCCAGCATGGGCAGAAGTTGCTGTAGAGTCAACATTTTGAATTTTGGTATATCCAGATATGTGTTTAGAATAGATAGGTCCAGTATTGGTCTTCAGGTCTTGTCCTTTCTTGGTACCAAGAAAGTACAGTTTTGTACCTCCCATAAATGTAGATGTTCAAGTGCTCATACAGCTGCAGTCATAACAGATGGGTTATCCTGCCGTCAGGCGGGTCCTCGGTCGGCCGAATTCCAAAGTCTAGGTCCGGCGTCGGTTGTCGTCGCTTCCTCCCTGACGTCAGCGCGGCAGGGGTATAAAAGAGGCAGTCTACGCCATTTTCTTCAGTTTTTCTTGCCCCAGATGTCAGGTGCCCCCAGAAGGAAGGCAAACATAATGTTATGCAAAAATGCAATGTTGATCTATCAAAAAACAGTAGTTGCAAGCAAATACACCATAAGAGTACCCCAAAAGGTTATATGAAAAGGTTTCGTCATAAGGCCTGTCCTAAGAGGGGTTGGAGGGAGGGAAACCTGGACTGCAGCTGTATGAGCACTCGAACATCTACATTTATGGTAGGTACAAAACTGTACTATGTTCATCGTGCATACAGCTGCAGTCATAACAGATGGGTAGAATCCCAAAGCTAAGTAAGGGTGGCAGGCACTAAGTGGAACTAGGAGGGGCTAGGATGCCCTGCAGGACTGCTGTGGCAAAGCCCGCTCTAGATTTAGAGTATAGTGGGAGGTGATAGTGCTTGGAGAAAGTGTGCACTGAACTCCAGGTGGCTGCTTCCAAAATATCCTTGGTAGGGACCCCCCTGAGGAAGGCTGCAGAGGTAGCTGTGGCTCTGGTGGAGTGGGATCTGATGCATGCAGGCAGTTTTTCCATGAAATGAGTAACAAAAGCGTATGCAGTGGGCTATCCATTTTGAAATTGTCTGTTTGGAAATAGCCTTTCCTTGAGCACCTGCAGCATGGGACACAAAGAGTTGTTCAGATTTCCTGAATGGCTTTGTCCTGTCCAAATAATAACGAAGTTGTCTGTGAATGTCCAAGGAATGTAGTAGTCTTTCCCCTTTGTTTTGTGGATTAGGATAAAAGGTAGGTAAGTGGATAGTCTGATTCAAAGCTACACTGGATACTACCTTTGGCATAAAGGTAGGGTTGGTTCGTAAGGAAACTCTGTCCTGATGGAAAATGATGAATGGTTTCACAGCCATGAGGGCCTGTAGCTCCGAAACCCTGCGAGCTGAGGTGATAGCCAGAAGAAAGGCTGTTTTCCATGACAAGTAGTGTAACTCTGATGTAGAAGCTGGCTCGAAAGGAGGAAGGGTCAGCTTTTCCAATACGAAGTTGAGGTCCCAAGCAGGGACTGGTAGTTTCCTTGGGGGTTTTATATTCTTTGCCCCTCTGAGGAACTGTCTTAAGAGAGGATGAGAGAATAAAGGAGGATCTGTGTTGTATTGTGCAGAAATGGCTGAAGCGTGGATCTTGATGGAGGAGAAGGAAAGTCCATTGTTTAACATCTCAGCTAGGTACTGTAAGATTTGAGGTATATTTATTACCCAAGGATTCTGTCCCTTCTTTTGATTCCAGGCAAAAAATCATTTCCATTTAGCGGAGTAGGCCTTTCTATTAGAAGGTCTTCTGGCCTCCAAGATGACATCCTGCACCTCCTTGGAGAGTAGAAACTGTTGGGAAATCAAGGAATTCTCCATGCAGCTAGATTTAGAGTTTTGACATGGCTGTGAAGAGTCTTGCAGCTGTGCTGGGACAACAGAAGAGGGACTAGAGGTAGGATCCATGGTGGGGAATGTGTCAGGTTCTTCAGGAGTGGATACCAGTGATGCCTTGGCCAGTCTGGAGCAATGAGAATCATTTTCGGCTTCTCTGCTCTGGCTTTTAATAGATCTTTGGGCAGCAGAGGAAGAGGCGGGAAGGCATAGACTGTCAATGTTGCCCAATTGAAGGAAAGTGCGTCCACTTTCCAGGCCTGTGGATGATAGGTCCTTGAACAAAATTTTTTCAACTGGCAATTTCTGTGGGTAGCAAAGAGATCTAAGTCTGGCTGTCCCCATGCCTGAGTTATCTCTGTGAAAATTTGAGGATGCAACTTCCATTCGTGTGGATCTGTCATATTTCTGCTTAGGTTGTCTGCCAGTGTGTTTTCCTTCCCTGGCAGGAATTGTGCTTGTAGTTGAATTTTCAATTCCAGTGCTGTGTTCCATAGGGTCATGGCTTGCCTGCACAGGGGGTATGAATGAGTTCCCCAGTTTGTTTATGTACCACATCACTGTGGTGTTGTCTGTCCTTATCAATAGCTGGCCTGGATGCAGTAGGTCTTTGAAGGTCATAATAGCCTTTTGCACGGCTAGCATTTCCTTTTGGTTGATGTGAAGGAGCTTCTCTTTTCGTGCCCATTTTCCCTGAATGCACTGATTTGTCGTGTGCTCCCCATGCGTAGTCTGAGGCGTCTGTTGTGACGATTTGAGTTGCTTGAGGTACACAGAAAGGAAGACCTGTGTTTCTTTGGCAAGCTTGAGCCCACCACAAATTCCTTTTGAAGGCATGGAATGAGTGGTATAATTGCTTCCAAGCTGTGGCTGTGTTGAGACCATAAGTTTTTTAGGTACCACTGAAGATTTCTCATATGCAGCTTTGCACATGGGATAAGTAGGATGCAAGATGCCATAAATCCCAGAGCCTGCAGGACTTTCCTTGCAGTTAGCCTGGTGCAAGTTGCCATTTTTCTGAAGTATTGAGACAGTTGCCCTTGCTTGTCTGGCGTGAGGTAGGCCATCTGGGTGGTTGTATCCAAGTTGTCACCCAGGCAAATTATTTGTTGAGAGGGTATCAGTTTTGATTTCTTTTTGTTGACTGTGTATCCCAGGAAGTTCAACAGTTTTATTACAAACACCAGGTGCTGCAGTAGTATGTCCCTGCTGTCCGCTTGGATCAGGCAGTCATCCAGATATGGGTAGATTTGTATCCTTTGTAGTCTGCAGAAGGCGATTACTGATGCCAGGCATTTCGTAAACACTCTGGGCGCAGTAGATAAGCCAAAGGGCAATGCAGAGAATTGGTAATGGGTTGAACCTGCAAGAAATCTGAGGTATCTTCTGCAATCTTGTCTGATAGGGACATGCAGGTATGCCTCCTTGAGGTCCAATGTTACCAGCCAAGACTCCTTGCCCAGCATGGGAAGAAGCTGCTGTAATGAGAGCATCTTGAATTTTGGCACCTGTAGACATGCATTTAGGATGGATAGGTCTAAGATCGGTCTCCAATCTTTGCCTTTCGTTGGTACCAGGAATAGTGTGGAATAAAACACTTGACCTTGTTCTTTTGCAGGTACCTCTTGAATTGCTTTCATGTCCATGAGAGCTGAAATTTGTTTTTGTGCCTCCGCCCTCTGATTTTGTGGCAGGTTTGGCATGCCAATTTTGAGAATAGTGCCAGTTTTCCGCCCAAAGGTGCTGCCATTAAAGCTTTGCTTGGCAGGTGTAGGGGGAAGTCATTGTGTCTGTTTTCTGAAAGACTGATCTATCTTCTCCACCTCTTGGGGTTGGTGCTTGCCACTGTCTGGCTCTGAAAGATCCTTGAGGTTGCCCTCTACCACTTGGACGCCTGTATCTGCCCCACTGAGGTCTGTCCATGGCTGGAAAGGACCAATTTTTTGAAGGCCAGTTTCTGCTGAAACGTGGAGGCTGTACCTGCAGGAAATCTTTCACTGTTTGCATTGATTTTGCTTTTTCCTCCATTTTCTTTAGCACCTCCTCTGCTTTAACACCAAACAATACATCCTTTTGAAGAGGTGCATCTAATAATTTAGCTTTGACATGATCTGGTAAGGTTTGCTCTTTGAGCCAAGCATGCCTACGTATAACAGACCCCGTAACAGCAGCTCTACATGAGGCCTCTAAAGCATCAAAACCACACTGCAAGGTATGTTTACCCACTTGCTCTGCACCATGCAACAAATCCTGCAACTCTTTTAAATCTGGTTGTTCTGGTTGTGTCATTTTGCTTTTCAGCTGAGATATCAAAAACTGTTGATACTTTAACATATGCAACTGACAGTTTAATGCCCTCATGGTTAAAATGGCCGAGGTGTACACCTTTTTCCCCCCACCTTTCTAAAGATCTGGAATCTCTCTCTGAAGGTAATGGGTGTTTAGCAGTAGAGGCCTTAATTCCCTTGGGACCCTGTGAAATAGTTTCAGGGTCAGCAGTATGGCTTTTACATAGGAACTGGTGAGAATCAGGAACCCGGTAATACCTGTCTGGTTTAACAGGAGCTGGAGGCAAAGAATCAGGATTAAGGCTGGCTTCTGTGTACACATCATCCAATATATCTAAAACAGGAGGGATAGCCAGAGGCCTATGCTGGGGGAGCAGAAGAAATTCCCTGAGCCTTTTCTTGGAATCTGAGTAATCTTGGCCTTCCCAGTGAAAGTGTTCCCTCAATGTATGCAGGGTTTCCCCAAAAGAGAAGTCCTCAGGGGGGGGGGACCGAGGGAATAGACTCCTCTGCATCAGAGTCTTCGAATGGAGAATAGGCCAAATCCTGGTCCTCAGATAGTTCTGAGGTAATAGAAGCCTGATCTGAGGAAGGGTAGTCTTCCCCTAATCTAGGCCTTTTGTTAGAGGGGGGGGGGGGTTGAGAACCCCTGATAAGAGTAATCAAATCCTCAGCCATTTTAAGCATCTGCTTTTTAGGCATGGTGCCTTGAGTGGGTGTCTGAGGAACCTGTTTTTTGGTTTTCATGGCTGTTTTAGATTTAGTGAAGGCTTTAATGGAGAAGGAGGAAGGCCTGAAGACCCGTTGAGAAATGGCAGGCCTGTCTAAATTCTGAGTTTCCCCGCCAGGAGTGGCGTCGGTATCTGTAGTAGGAATGGGTGCAGAGGAGCCTGCGACCTCGGGTACTGAAAACACCGGTAATGCATTGTCATCAGTACTCAGGGGCTGCGTAGGCACCTCGCTGAGTACTTGAGAACCAGTAGTCGGCCTTAGCGTGGTATCAGTAGGTGGTGCTGACCTCGTATGCCGGTCCTTATCTTTGAGTTTTTTGCTCAAAACTGGAGTCGGAGTATCCGACGACATAATATAATTAAATTTTTTGCCAATAAAGTGAAGGGCGAACTCCGCCCAACGCTTAATAGTGAGTTTGTTGAATCTAGCACAAAAACGGCAGGCCGAGACGTCGTGGTCTGGGCCTAAGCAAGGTATACAGTAAGACTGGAAATCCTTATGCGGTATTTGCTTCCCACATGAAATACAATTATTAACTTTGTCTGACATCAGTCAGAGGCAAGAAAAGTTTCCCCAACGGGGTACTTAGCTTTCAAGAAGACTTCGGCTGAAATACTTTCATAAATCACAGGAGCTGGCCGACCGGCACTTGCGAACTGCTTCTGCTTCGGGCACCATGCGGCAAGAAAGACTGAAGAAAATGGCATCGACTGCCTCTTTTATACCCCTGCCGTGCTAACGTCAGGGAGGAAGCAACGACAACCGACGCCGGACCTAGACTTTGGAATTCGGCCGACCGAGGACCCGCCTGATGGCAGGATAACCCATCTGTTATGACTGCAGCTGTATGCACGATGAACATCAGTCTTGAATAAAATCCTTGTCCCTGCTCTTGCTCTGGTACTTGTTGAATGGCCCTCATGTCCATGAGGGATGAGACTTGCTTCTGTGCCTCTGCCCATTGATGTTTTGGCAGGTCTGGCCAACCGTTTGTCCTTGGCAGGGTATGGAAGTGTAACTTGCAGCCTTGTGACACTATGTCTAGGACCCATTTGCCCTGGGTTATGTGCCAATTTTGAGAAAAAAGTGCTAGTTTCCCCCCTAAAGGTGCAGCCAAAAGATAAGTGCTTGGTGCAGGCAGAGGAAGTTATTGGGACTGTTTCCTGTATGGCTGTGATTTGTCTTCTCCACTTTTGGA